>NW_021319673.1:657238-696380 GCF_001605985.2 Dendrobium catenatum | reverse complement strand
CGATGATGGCCGTGTTGAACGAAAATCTCAACCGGAGGGGTTAATTTCAAATACTTTCAAATGCCACTCAAAAAGTCCAAAAATCCAAAATTCAAAATATTTAAAATTGAAATAAATCCATCAACGCGCTTAAAGCAAAATCCATCCGCCCTCCGCAACAGTTTGTCGAGGCGGACAAATTCAAATAAACTCTAGCTCACAAAGAGCCAAATGCCTAGTCAAAAATATTACTAGGATCCATTCTCAAACAATCTCTTGCCAGTAAGGACGTGGTACGTGTCCTCTAACCGGCAGTTTCGCCGCCAAATGGCACTGCAGGTAAACGGTTATGACCCGGGGCCCTCTGAACCGAGTGGTTTTGCCGCCAAATGGCACCACAGATAGCGGTTATGGCCAGAGCCAATACACTCCTTAATGACGTTAAATCCTTGAGATATGAATCAATAGGATATGATTGATAGGGCACAAAGCCCTCTGTTAGTTAAGGTGGATTTAAATTTGTCCCCTTAGACAAACATTCAACCCCGGTCTACAAGGTCCCCTTGGACGAAGCAACCCAGGCTGCCGACAAGGATCTTTCTGTCATGTTGGGTCGACTACCTCCTCTGACTAAGTAGACCAGGGACCACGATGGCCCGGGACGACGGAACCATGGGATCTTGATCGGGTCTATCATCCATTCCCCACCATCCGCTTTAAGTGCAAGATGGTGAAATTTCTATTTTTAAATATCAAATTACGAAACATCCAAATTCCCAAATTCCAAATCCATTTCCAATTCTCAAATTCTCATACCTATGCTGCTACTATATGCCAGATAACATGTATTTCTATACATATCTGATTGACGACTAGCCTTAATCAAAAGTTCTCTCTCGTGATCGGGAGGGGTAATTAACTATAGGGGCTTGCACTTATAGGAAACCAGAACTCAGATCATAAAGTCCTCACAAAATGAGGGCGAAATCTCTGGGTAGTGTCTTATCTACAAACCCATTTGCCTTCCAAAATTTACCCCGGAACATATTCGTTAAAACTCCCTCGCCGAAGAATAAAAAAGAAAAGCGCGACGGGGAGGCCGGGGCCGAATTTTTGGAGCCCACAACATATGGTCGTGATTAGTGCAGTGCGGAGTTTCTTGGTACTACCTTCACATATGGATACATGTACAAGTTGAAGATGCTTTTAGTTGTCCAGAATTACCGGGTTACTTTACATAGCGCTGCTTCCCTTCTTTGCTCTAGTTAGCTAGAGTGACATTCTTAAAAGACAAAGCTCAGATCCAGTTGTTTATGTTTGCACCTCTATGGAAGATTGATCGTTACAGATTGATTTAAATATCTTTACTTGGTTCTTTACCTCCACAGTGCTTTGGTGTACCCCTAGTAGATTCTCAATCTGAGAGCACTCCTTTATTTTCCAAGTCAATCTATATACCAATTGCTTCATATTTGATTAGCATGTGAACTGATTGGGTTTGTTAAAGACGGCATGGTTCAGTGATACTGGAGGGATATAATCCCAACAGGACAACGAGGCAACTTGGAATGGTTCAGGCCACACCTTTAGATGGATTGTCGTCATTCTTGTGATATTTGACACACGTCAACTGGGCTCTTTTCCATTGCTAGTATGTTTGGAGGCAACTTCCATGACCTGGGCGTTTCTTCTTCGCCTTGGGACAGGATCTCGATTTTATAATCCCCATATGGATGCTCCGACTGGCATTTCACACCTACAGTTGGCTTGGATTCAACACACATTTTCTTCCTTCACTGAGATGGGAATTCGAGCATATAGTAGACATTAGAGGACAGAGACCATCGAGGTACCCTTTAGTGCCTCAAGGATATACTACTGTACATAAGGAGACTTCCAGACCTGATGATAGAAGTAGGAAGAGGAGTCCTGAGCCTACTTTCAGACATAGTGGCCCAGGTGTGTGGTGTATATTATTTTTTCTTATTATTATTATTTTTGCACACTAATATGCAAATATTGCAATGTACAGAGATAGACCGTTCTCTCCTTCTACTGACAGCAGGGGTCACCCTAAGTGTCGAGCTTCACAAGATGTTCCAGGTTAAATCACCCATTATTAATATATATTTATTTCAGATTTCTTTTGCATTTAAATTTTCCTATTGCACTTTCCCTCCTATTGCAGTATACAGACATATCCCTGTCGACCTGCTAAGTTCTCCTATTTTGGAGCCGGATACTTTGCCTACTCCTGCAGGTTTCCCTTTTCCAGTTTTCTTACTAGACCAAGGTACCACTTCGAGCCCAGCACCAGGTATTGGCATGTGTAGTTCTTCTTTTTATATGTATGTACATATTCCAATTATTTCAATTCTTTAATATGTTTATTTATTAGATGTTAAGCCCGTGGATGTAGAGCATGAACTTATAGTGGGTATCTTGGGTGCGAAGAGTCTTCTAGCTATTGAATATACACTTGATGAAGCTGAAGGTAAACTTCATATACATATTTACTTGTTTATTTTATTAATTAGCATTTCTCCTTTTCATTTTTCCTTTTGGTATATGCATAGGTGGACCATCATCATCTTCTCAATCTGTACACAGTGATCCTACACAGATGTTATTTGAGGATACTATTAATGACACTGTTACAGAGTTAACTATTTCACCTTCTCCTTTCTCAAATTTGTCTTGGGTGATCGTAGATGATGTACCAGAAAGCTCCTCACCAAATGTTACTGCCCACTTAGGTGACCACTATTTGTCAGGATCATCAGATAAGATCCAGCTTTCAGGTATTTATTTTTACTCTTTTATAGTTTTATCTTTCTATTCTTATTCATCTTTCTTTTTTAATAACTCTAATAATATTTTACATTCAGGTTCAGAGCTAGCATGTTTTGTATGTAGGATACCTTCTCGTGCTCGCAGATATTTTGGTCAACAACTGTTGAGTAGAGCTCATCACATTGTCAATGCGCTGCGGCACCTACTACTAGGAGTGGATCTTGATGAATTGACGTTTCCAGATTTAACCAATTTCTGCATCAAGGCTTCTCTACTTTTAGACTGTGCTACAGCTTCTGGACTTCGAGATATTATTTTAGAAACATGGGAGTACCTTTACCGCGTTATTGCTTTCGGGCTATACTGATTACACTTTGTCTCCCAAGAGTTGGCACTTGGAGTTCCTAATGGTTTAGAGGATGGGGTGAGAGCTGGTTGGGACAGGATGAAGAGGACTAACGTCGATCGTGACTTTGGCCTTCAGACTTTGAGGCGTTGCTAGCGAGATTTTTCAACGAAGCAGCTTGAGCTTTTAGAGATATCAACAAAGCTCAGGGCTTTGAGGCAGCAAGGAAGGGCTCTTTTGGAGAGGCGACGAGAGCTTCGAGCAGCAGCAGCCTATACTGAGGAGGAATTTACTTGGATAGCTGCTGAGGTTGAGAGATTATAGCAAGATTTATCGTCATCCACCGAGGAGTTTGACTTGTTGCATCATCAGTTGGAGACCACTCAGACTATGCAGGTGATGTTACAGGATCGCTTGTTCATAATTAGACAGCATATAGGAAGCCTTCAATTCAAATGTTGATAGCTTCTCTAGCTTCATTCTGGTACGTATAAGTGTATTTTATATATATTTACACATGTATTTTATGCATTTTCTCTCCTTTTATTTTATTTATTGGGATGCCTTAAACTTTTAGTCTTTTATATTTAATTAAATGTGACTCAACCCTTAGGTTTTGTGAGTACATGGGGTTTTAAAGTTTCGAACTTTTTGAACTTCGAGATTTATGAACCGTATATCATAATTCCCTTATTTTATTTGACAAAGGGATATTTTTATAAAAATTGCCTCCTGTCTTTCAGGAGGGGAGGGAGTTTATCTCTCGCATTATAAGAGAATAAAAAAATTGCCTCGTCTTTCAGGAGCGGATTTGGAATTTGTCTCCTATATTGCAGGTAAATTTGCATACATCAAATCTTTATGTGTGATATTTATTCAGATATTGACCATTTATTGGTGGCATAGGTCTTTGACCTTTTAGATCTATGAGTTGGTAGGCTCCGCCTTCATACACTATTTTGATGGTGAAAGGTTCTTCCCAAATTGGGTCAAATTTACCACCAAGACGACGATGAGAGGTTATAGGTCTACAACAACAAACCAACACAAGTTCACCTTCCATAAAGCTTCTAGGCTATAACCATTCGATCATGGGCCCTAGTCATTATTGCTTTATCGGATTCTAGACTTTGCTGAGTTTGCCGCCGAACTTCATCAAGAGTTTAAGTTCTTCAAGTCGTAGAAGATCATTTTCTTCTTTGGTTAATTCGTAGAAGATCATTTTCTTTAGTTCACGAAGAGACGATAACTCGACCTCGAGAGGTAATATTGCCTCATTTTCGAAAACCAATGAGCAATGTTTAAAATTGCGTATTCGGGTATTGAGGCGTTTTTCATTCGTGAGGCGAGGCGTAAGCCTCAAGGCGTTTTCAGGCATAAGCCTCAAAATCAAAAGATTGCGTAAACATAAAATGATAATTTTTTTATATACTAATGAGTGAATAATATAAAACATAAAAAAGCATAAGATATGAAGTGAAGTCAAAATATCCCAATAATAAGACAACATGAAATATAGTTCAACTCAAAATTCTATATTTCCCACATCCCAGTATTCTTTTAATTAACATATAATTCAAATTTTGTGCAATCTCCCTTCCTTGAAATATCTGATGAATGGATCTTTCTATTAATTTTTATCAGATATAGTGAGGCTCACTTGCATTTCCTTCACTTTATCATCTTGTATTATAGCTGGAGTTAATGCATGTCTATTTTGAATAGTTATGAGAATTGGATCTTCCTGCGTATTTGTTAGTTCTTTGGCTAGCTTTGTCAGTACATTAGCTTTGCAATTTTCATTACACGTAATCCTAGTGAGAGTTCCTTCAAGAATTTGTTGTAGGAGTTTTAAAGCATACTCGTGATATGAGATTAATTTATGCTTATTTATTTTGAAAACACCTATTATTTGTTTGATTATAAGTTGAAAATCTCCATATATATATAGAGAGAGAGAGAGAGAGAGTTTTTTAATTTTCATATTAATTGCTAACTCAAGGCCCGCTATTAAGTCTTCATATTCAGCCTCATTATTAATGCGAGGCTCTGTTAAACTATAAGAATATCGGAGTATTCCTTTTCGCGGTGTAATGAATATAAGGACAATACCCACTTGAATTGTCGGAAATTTAGGTGGTTTGGCTGATTTTATTGATGAAGCTTCATCTAAATAGAGCTCCTATTCTTATATAATTTCTTCTTCTTCCACTTCGAGCATTTGCTCATCTGGCAAGTTATCATTAAGTGAAAAATCTGCAGGCAAAAGATGGTATGCTAGAAAATCAGTTATTCTTTTACTGAGTTTTGTAGTATATATATTATGTCAAATTGCATTAATAAGACAGCCCATTTAGCTAGACGACCAGTGAGAGTGGGTCTAGTTATTAGAAATGTTAATGGATCCACTTTAGATATTAAGTAATTTTATGGGATAGCATATAATGCCGAAGTTTTTTAACGACAAAGATTAATGCTTAGCATTGCTTTTCAATTGGAGAAAATTTAAATTCTGCCCCTATTAATCATCGACTGATATAATAAAGGGCATTTTTCTTTTCCGTCTTCATTTTTTTTGCTAACAATGCTCCAAGTGATTCTTCAAGAGCAGTTATATATAAAATTAATGACTTCCCTTGGATAGGGGCAGCAAGGATTGGAGGATGTAGTAAATAGTTTTTAATACTATCAAATGCTTCGTAACAAGCATCATCCCATATAAAAGGCATATTTTTTTTCATTAGACGTGCGAATTGTTGAAATCTATCTGAAAGATTAAATATAAACCTTCGAATATATGGCAACATAACCTGTGAATTGTTGGAATCTCTGTTAAATTTGTAATTTTTATTATTGAGTCCATCAGGAAATGTTATATTTATCTTTCGGGTAATATGTCATCTTTCTTACGTCATACTCGATCATAAAATATGCAATCCGTTTGAGAACAACAAAATTCTCCAACAACCATCTGTGAACCCCAACATTTAAGATAACAGGAATAATAATCAGAGCAAACCTACAAATTTGGTGGTCATACTTCCTCCTACTTAAGATCTGGATTGTACTCAAACTCTATAACCTACTATACAGCTCTTGCCATGAAATTTGAGCCTTCCCTTATTTTTCATGCATTAGTCCAAAGAATCACAGCTCTGAAAGGAACTTCCGCTTCAATATCAATAATTGTTTAAATTCACCAGTTATAATAGTGCATGTTCCTCATGATCTTCCTTTCATAAAGGATATTGGTGACCCGAGATATAATCAGCTATCTACTTCTACAAGATGTCTCCTAGGTATTGAAGAACAAATTGATAAAATGTTTAAAATGATGTTTGCTACGAGAGGCGGGATAAGAAAAAAATATATGTATTTCTTCAATAGCCAAGGTTTACTAGGTTTTAATATGCAATAATTCGTTTAACAACTTTGGTTTTCTTGACTTGTCAGGAGTGAACAGGACTACAACTCAACATTTTGAATGATACTTTCTCCCTTAATAGATTTTTCTATTGGTAATTATTTGTAATTACTTTAGGTTCTTATTTTATCTTTTTAAAAAATTGCAATTTCCAATCTTAATCTTAAGCATTCAACCAACAAGTTAAAGTAACATTAATTGAACCATAAAAAGATAAAAATGTAAAGGAAATATACTCTATACCCTTCATTTGCTAAAAATGAATTTAAATTTTCCAGGATGCAACCAGCTTCACATATGAGAATACCATTAACCTGAGAATGAAATGCATCAACAAGAAAAGTAAAAGTCAGCTTTTAGTAGTAAATGATACAATGCGGTATTAGCAGTGTTGTCAATGCAGGGTAACAAAAATTAGATTTTAAAAGTGTTGTCAATGAAGGATCAAGAAAAACAAGGTATAGAAAAATAGTAGACACCAAAAGAACCACTTACATGAAACATCACTATCATCAACAACGTTATTAGTGTTATCCACAATCTCATGAATAACACCCATCCTCCAATCATCTTGTTGAGTACTACATGAGGTAACAAATCTATTTTACCCTAACTCTTTTGTACACAACTTATATCAAAGTTAACTTAGGTCTGCACCTCATTTATAATCTTTCTACATCAATTTGATTATACTATCTTCGACGTTACATTGTATAAGCCTAAGTAACATAAGTTTATTTTGAACTACCTTATATCTAATAGATACTACTCACCTCTGTCTCTAAATCATAACTTCGCATCATCTTTCCAAGGTTTATAACATCCTTCCTAATATTCTCATTTTTTACGCACTCAATTTAATTATCAAAGATTTTCTTTATTCCCTCAACATGAATCCAAATAGCTAAGCCAGTTTAATTGAAGTTTATAAAGCTTATCATTAAATCTCCATGATATTATCATATAATAATATAATATAGTGCTCCCAATACACTAACACTTTGACCACCCAGCTATAAGTCTAGAAGTTATACCCTGTCAATGTTGCCTTTCATTTATTTAATGGGTCCGACTTATTTAAACATATCACACCTATTATGATCCCCCATTACTAATTACTCATAACTATCAAATCCACTAAAATCATACATAGTGCACTAACTTTTTGTTCTATTCCAATACTCCTTGATGGGGACATCAGAGCTTGGAGAGTTTATCACCGTAAATATTAGAGATCTACGGCCTTGATTGAGTCTTTATATTTTTAGTTTTCATATTTTGTAGGAGATTTATGCGATGTTATTTATTTTATTATAGTTTTACCCTCTCTTGAGGGAGCTTTTGTGTTGTTTGGCCAAGGGCCTTCTTGCCTTTTTTTCCTTTCATATTTTGGAGCCTATATATATGGCTCATTGTTCTCTTGTAAGGATGAAGAATATTTGATATAAAATTTCTGGTTATAGGTTTCCTCTTCTCTTGGTGAGTTGAGTTTGTGTGTGAGGTCTTTTGGAGAAAGGCAAAGAAATACCCAACAGCTTGTGAGCTCTTGGTTGATATCATCGCCCTCTCTATCTCTTCTTCTCCTTCCCTAGCCATCCAATCATCCCCACCGCTGCACCTACCTACTGCCCTCAACCCACCACCACCTCTCTTCCTTCCATTCTACCCACCTCCACCTTCTCCCCAACACCCTAGACCCTTGGGTTTCCCAATCTTATAATTAATTCACATTAATTGAGCATTTGTCTCAATTAATTGTGACCTTTGGGAACCCACAACAGCTTTAACTTTTCTCTATTCCCAAAGCAACTACTTTAACTTTTCTTTTTCCCAAGCCAACTAGTTTCCTTCCCAAGCAAGCTACATTTAATTCACTCTCTTCCCAAAGAGACCACTTTAACTTTTCCTTTTCCTTTTCCCAAGCCAAATACTTCCTTTCCCAAGCAAGCTACATTAAATTCTCTCTTCCCAAAGCAACCACTTTAACTTTTTCCTTTTCTCAAATCAAATACTTCCCTTCCCAAGAAAACCACAACAGTCCTCTCTCTTTCCCAAGAAACCAACTCTACCTTTTCACGTCCCAAGCTAATTTCTCCACTTTCAAATCCTCCTATAGCTGAAACCTTCTTTTCCTCCTCACTATTTAACCTTTTCAAGGAAACCTAGCATCTACTTTTGCAACGAGGACATCGATTTATCAAAGAGTAAGGGTTTCAAGGGGAATCCAAGGAGGAACTAGCCGTCATTTCATCAAGGACTCCATTCCTCCTATTCATAAGCTAAGTATCAAACCATTCCCTTGTTCTTCTTCTAACTAAATATTAATCTTCTCAATTCATCTACAGTAGCATCATCTCATATGTATTGATTAGTCAACCAAGCCCTACTTGAATTTGAGTGATTAGAAACTCTTGTGACTAGTCCTTTAATTAAATATTGGACTTATGTCAACCCATGCTAGCTAGTCTAAATTAATTCACCTATCTTTATTGTTTAGTCTTTACTTGTTAGTTTCTTGCTATCACATAATCTAATAGTACAAATTTTCTTATTGTTCTTAATGTTTTATGAAGTCTACTTTGCTTTCATTGATGTTATCTTAGCATAAATCTCTAATTGCATGACTCATTTCACTTAGTCTTGCATCACTCTTATTTGCTAATGATGTATTCAACTTGAAACAAAAACACAAACCAAAAACAAAGAAAATCAAGACTCACTTTTTAGAAATTTAAGACACCACTTGGAGAACAAAATAGGCTAAATAAACAACTAAAATTCAGAATATATAAGAAGCGATCATCCAACAAACCAAAGCAAAAGAAAGTTAGCAAAAGAAACAAATTAAAAACAAACAAACGCTATCCTCTGAACATCCTACAAGAGGACTCCTCACATGCACCGATTGTAAGAATATATATTTCAGATAATGTTTAGATATGCAAACCAAGGGTCCACCACTGCAAAGGGGTCCAACGTCCTACCAAACTCCACCAACAAATCCACCAAAACAGCCAACAAACTTTACCAACGGAACTAGAAGAAAGATACAGGTGGAGTGGAACTTGCGTAGAGAAGAAAGAGGTTAGAAGCCCAGACGAAGGGTGGGAAAGAACTCGCAAGTATTCCCTATAGGAGAAAGAAGATGGAACAAAGCTCGCAAGCTTTTCCAAGAAGAACCCGCAAGCTATAGCAATTTTGCTCTCAATATTCACCAACCCTTTTCATCTCAAAATATCTCATATATATAGGCAAGAGAGGGGAAACTAAACAGACCCAAAATATTAGCATTTACACAAAAAACTGTAGTAAAAACAGCAGCCATTAAATAGGGATTTTAATAGCCAGCAGGAAACCAACGAGTTACTAGGCAGTAGAGAGCCAACGGGACTTCAGCAGCTAACAGAGAAACCAACAGCCACCACACAAGAACCCAAGGGCCAACGCATGGGAAGCTTTTCAACACAGGAAACCAAGCATCAAAACCATGGGAAAAGCTCCTAACAGTCACGGGAAAACAGCCCAACAAGGGACCCGAAGAGCCACACTAATTTCGGTAAAAAGGGGGACCACAAGCCATAATTCAGGAGTAAACCAAAGGGTCAAAAACAGCAGGAAACCGCAGCATCCCAAAAGACAAAAGGGAGAGGAAAGGGCAAGTTCCACCCACCAAGAATGCTCACCTCAAATTCAATTTCAGAACTAAACATTAGCTCATAATGAGCTACACCTCCACTTGATATTAATAAGCTGGCACCACTAGAATTCCAACAACCAAAGACCAAATCGAAAACAGCCAAGGCACACCCGAAACCAGCCAACTTCCCCAAAGGACAAGATGGACCCCAAAACCAGCAAACCCAAGGTAAGCATAACCCAAACCTTTTCCTACCATGATCATTGGATTTACCACCAACATTGGATAGCTTAAAAATAAAACAAAAAATAAAAAATATAACTAATATTGTTCAAAACAAAAATAATGCAAAAATCTAAATGCATTAGCTAAAGGTTTCCTCCATCATTTTAGCATGCATTTATTTAAAAATATTTTTGATCAGCCCTCAAATTATAATACACATTCGGTACCAGATTTTGAGTATAATTTATTAGCGTCTAAAACATACAAAATGAAGAAGGTTGATAGCATAAAGAAGAAATAGTAAGTTTGAAAGAAATGATTTTTCTAATGATGAGTAGGAGGATGAATGCAATGAAAATGTCAAACATACCATGTACATGAAAAGTAGGAAGCTCAATGAAGTAAAGCATACTCATTATCAATTGTACTTTCAATTTATTATTTTGCAACAATCAATTTCCATATTTATGAATACAAATGAGATAAATTTAACAAAATAACAATTATAAGCACAACTAACTCAAGTAGAAATATATCTTTGTTAATAAAATCAAGATTTTTAAAACTAGATCGGGCCAGCCGGTTTAACTAGTTGAACCATGAATTGGTCAATTGACCAAGTTGATTCCGTCACATAATCGGTCTCGCAGAAAACTAGCCTAAATAGTCGAACCAGCGGTCGAAACGTGGAACCACAAAATCTGTGCCTATTTAAAAAATCGTGTGGTTCACAATCGAGCAGCTTCCGACGGTGACGAGCATGGAAACAGATATCCATCCCAGTGTGGCAATAGAAATTCATCTCGAACTGTATTCATGATGGCTTGGGTTCTAGGATGCAAATTTCAATCTGACTTCTGTCACAGTTGAACGTAATTTGGAGGAATTCGGGTGGAGAAATGGTGGATTTGAATGCTAATTATGAAGCCAACAAAGACATGTCTCTCCTTGATCGGGTTCTTGTCCTTGTTCTTGGGCAGATCACGGGTTAGGAAATCGGTCTTAGTCTTCTTCAGAGGCATGGAGTTGGATTACTTCTCTCGGCTATTTTGATTGTGATCCCTGGGGTGGAGGAAGGGATGTAATGACGAGGTGCAGTGGCGATGGAGGGAATGTCAGTGGTGTTGTGGCTGTCGCAGCAGCTAGCGATGATGGGAGTGGTGAAGGCGTTAAATGATGTAGGACAGGTGGGTTTGTTGGAGAATTTTTGTTGTCCTCAAACGGATTGCATATTTTATGATCGAATACGACATAAGAACGATGGTATATTACCCCAAAGGATAAAAATATTATTTCCTTATATACTCAATAGTAAAATTTATAATTTAACAGAGATTCCTTGAAAACACAAAAATGTCAAGAATGAAAAGTAGTTGTTCTTGAGGAATCTAAAAATTTTCACTCGCAATATTGATATTGAAGTGTTTTCAAGTTAATTTTTAAAAGACATTGAATTATTAGATTATGCATTATCCAAATATTTTGTCCCCTAATGAGTACTTCATGAATTGGTTCGAAGCTTCCCATATACATAAGTTCAATTTTTAGAAGACAAGTTCATTTTTCTCTTTTTGTCTCCTTATATAATAACTGCAACATAGTCTCTCCCCTCATCCAAACTCCTAAACATCAAAGACCATATTCCAACACATTGCGGGAAGATTTTGTCACCTATTGTACCCTCCCATCCAACCATGCCATCTTCAATACACTTTCCTCAATAATTTTGGGTTGTTCATCTTCACCAGACGCTTAGCAATCAAATTGCCAACACCTGGCAACATCATCATTTACGATAATATCACTATCTCATGTCATTGATACCACAACACCATTCAAGAAAGCATGGTTGGCTTCTCTTATTTCATTCCAAAATATCCCTTCAAAATCCAACAAGTAGAGGAAACCATCAAGATCTCAACTTCCATCACCAAATCAATCAGGACCTCCATGTCTCGCTCGATCAGCATCCGCGCGTGTATGTGTCACTCTTGATTGATGTCCCCATGGTGTTCGAGCAGGTTACCCCATTCGGCACCCAATTTGCATCTCGTGTACATTCCACATGTGCACCGCACGATAGTGTATCATGCGACACTTCACACGTCTAGGTGCCTCTTTCCAACCCATCCTCCTATCCTGAAAGCTGCAATCACGCATCATTGGCTATTATGGGTGCTTGCCTCGAGACCTATTGCTGAGATCAAAGTTTGCATTTGATGTCGATGCTATGGTGTCAGCATGTCGTCCTCTTTCATTTTCTTGCCAATGGTGGACTTTTTTTCTTTTATTTGAGCTTGTTATCATGCTCAATCTCTTATATTGATCATTGAAGGGGAATCTTCTGCAACCCTTGTTTCATCAATCCCTTTGAATTTCCTCGCATCCTCCCGCACTGCCATCTACCAAGGTTTTGATAGTCCCCACAGTGAGGTCGCCAATTCGTCCCAAGGTTCCTCCTCTTATATCCTCCCTAACGGTTGCACGCTCTCCTCCACAACCACTGACTATTAGAGGTTTGAAAGTTGTGAGAGCTCACCACTCTTCATCCAACAACTTTCCATTTTTATTTTTCCAAAATTTGACAACTCTACAACATAAATGATCTCTTCCTTTCAAGGAAAGTTTGTTCTACCCTCTTCAGATGGTGAGATTTATGCAATTACTATGCCTCTTTCCCTCTCACTTATTGGTAAATTCCCAATAGGTCATCCAAACATGGAGGCATTATGTAAGTTATTCTGATTTATAGCTGAAGGATGACTACCCGTTAGGTTGATTCAACCTCGACACAACATCATATAACATACTCTGAAAGAATATTACATTAGACTATGTACATACTATATCAATGTTATCCCGATGAGCATGCATAAATGTTTTCCACATTTTGATTGATCTATGGAACCCCTCTATAACACATGTTTGGATCTTATTTCCTCAACTTAGGCTACGTTACTTCAAGCAGTATATCTTATTCACCTTGGCTTCAATTTATAGAAACATTTACAGTTGGAAGCTGTGACAACCTGTTTTGCAAGGCTTACGAGGCTAAAGTCTTAGTAGAATGGCCGTCACAATATTCTTTCATAAGGAGGTGTGGATTAGATTCTCTACATCTGGATAATGGTATAAGGTGGAATTTGAAATATTCCCACCATATTACACATCCCTTCCAATTTGTTCGCGTAAGTTCTCTAAATGTTTCAAGACTCATCTCAAACTTTAAAATCTAAAAATTTAAGCACAGGACCATCCACATAATGATCTGTTTTCCCCTTTGGTAGAAGATCCTAGGGGTGTCAATTCGGGTCAACGGTAGAGTTCGGGTCCAACACGAGTTGACCCAAGCATAAACAGGTTGACCCAAACCCGACCCGTTTAGCTAAACGGGTCAAGATTTTTAACCCAGACCCGACCCGCGCAAGTTATCGGGTTGACCCGACCCGACCCGAGAACCTGCGGACGCGTAGCAGCGTCGGGCTAGGCTAGCCAACGTGGACGCTGGCGCTGGGCGATTTGGCGAGGTAGACTGGTCGAGGCGGAGCGGCCTACGTGGTTGTCTTCGGTCGAACGACTCAAACCGAGGAACCCTAGCCGCTAGGGCCTAGCACGAATGCGCGATCGAGCCATCGAGGCGGAGGCGTTCAAGCAGACCAGCTGAGCGGCGATAGCGGAGCGTGGCGGAGCGTGGCGGAGCGTGGCGGAGCGGGAGCGGCGGAGCACGAAGTTGTCATGACGCGACATATCAAAATTTCAGGTCAAACGGGTCGACCCGCGGGTTGTCGGGTCAACCCGAACCGGACCCGTTTTTCAAACGGGTCAAAAATCTGAACCCGAACCCGACCCGTTTTGCAAACGGGTTGATCCGAACATGGATTTTTCTGGGTCGGGTTTCGGGTCGTGTCAAAAATTGACACCCCTAGAAGATTCTCCCTCGTTGGTTCAGGTATGCTCCCAAAACATGGAGCCATATTCAATTTTTCATCTAGAGATAGTGGCTGATGTTCCTGCTCCTACTTGCCCTTTCGTGATGGTCGCCTCTACATCATCACCATAAATATTTCTTAAGTTCTTGAAACACCGCAACTTTATCCTACTTATGATCATCTGATGACTATTTATCTAAAGCATATTTGATGTAGGCAAAAGGGGGGTAAAAATATTTTGCGTGAGCTTCACTGTCCTCTTCTAAAAATCAGCTCATTAATGTTGAGCTACTTCTTATTCAGCTCATTAATTTGAATTTAATTGGGTTCATTCCCCTCCTCTCTTATGACCCTTTGATTCCTCTCCCTTTTTTGTCAGTTCCAGTCCCCTAGCTGCTATTTTCGATTCCCTAGTTGCTAGTCCCTTCGGTTCCCCTTGGCTCTCCTTCCCGTGGGCTATTTTGATCCCTCCTGGCTCTCCTTCCCGTGAGCTGTTCCGGTCTCCTGTGCAGCCCCTTCGGTTCTTTCCCAGGCAGCTTGTTCCGTGGCCGCTTTTGCCCCGTTGGTTCCGCACCTGACTGCTTGACCCGTGGCTGATTTTCTTGGTTTCCTGTGTGGCTTTTCAACTGTTGTTTCTGGAATTTACTGTGGTTGTTCGGTTGTTGTTTCTGGATTAAATGAAGGCCTTTTTAATTGGTTTAATTAGAGATACTTGGGGTTGTTTGGCTGCCCTCTTTCACCTATAAATAAAAGGTGTTTTGTATGAATAAAAGAGAGTTATGTGAAGTATTTTTGGAAGCCAAAACCTACGGGTTTCTTTGTGGAAAAGCTTGCGACTTGTTCCATTCCTCTCTTCATCTAGGAAATCTTGCGAGCTTCTCCTCCATTTCGTCTCTACTTCTTGCCTCTTTCTCCTATCCTTAAGTTCGGCGCCACTTATATCTTTCTTCTCAAGGAAATACAGTTTTAAAGAGTTTATGGACTGATTTTTGGAACTAAAAACCTGAGGATTTTTCTTCTTTCCTTGGAAAAGCTTGGGAGCTTATTCCGGTCTCCCTCTCCCTCTAAGAAAGCTTGCGAGCTTGTCCTCTCTTCGTTTTGGTCGTCTTACCTCTTTCTTCTCGCTGCAAGTGACCACCCCACCTGTATCTTTCTTCTCGATGGATGAAAAGCAACTTTAGGTGTTTGTTTTTATGATAAGTTTGTAAAAGTCTTTTATAATATGAAAGTTGAATTTAGTATGTATTTTGTTTATTTTCGAGTATTTGATGTATTTTCTACTTTCCTATGAAGCCTTTCTTTTTGCTTGCAAAAATTAGGGGTTTTCCTAATTTCTTGCTTGCATCAATTTGGTATCAGAGCTTAGGTTTGTGTCTTCCTAGTTTTTTTTTTTACGTCTCTTTTTTTTTAGTATTTAAAAAATGGGAAATCACAAAAAATTGAATCAATTGTGGAAGAAAGCAATCCAGAAGCTTCTAAATTCCAAGTCCCAATGAACAAATGGATTCCATCATAAGAAAGTTCAACAGACCCACTTCAAAATGAGTTATACAAATTACATATGAAATTGCATATGAGTATGGAAAACAATGTGAAGAAGAAGCAACTTCTACAAGATCAATTCAAGCAGGAACGAGAGAAGATCCTGAAAAAGTACGAGGCCCAAATTCAAGAGCTACATGTGCTTCCTTCGACTCCTTAGAATAAAACTAAAGCTACCTCATCGGGAGATGAGCTTCTTCAACCGGAGGAGAATTGATGTAGGCAAAAGGGGCGGTCAAAACATTTTGGGTGAGCTTCAATGTCCTCTACTAAAAACCAGCTCATTAATGTTGAGCTACTTCTTATTCAACTCATTAATTTGAATTTAATTGGGTTCATTCCCCCTCTCTCTTATGGCCCTTTGATTCCTCCCACTTTGTTGTCTATTTCGGTCCCCTAACTGCTTGGGGGGGGGGGTCAAAACATTTTGGCTGGGCTTCAAAGTTCTCTACTAAAAATCAGCTCATTAATGTTGAGCTACTTCTTATTCAGCTCATTAATTTGAATTTAATTGGGTTCATTCCCCCTCTCTTATGGCCCTTTGATTCCTCCCACTTTTTTGTCTAATTCGGTCCCCAAGCTGTTGTTTCCGATTCCCTTATTGCTAGTGCCCTCGGTTCTTCCTGGATCTCCTTCCCGTGGGCTATTCCGATCCCTCCTAGCTCTCCTTCTCATGAGCTATTCCGGTCTCCTGTGCAACCCCTTCAGTTCCTCCCCTAGCAGCTTGTCCTGTGGCTGCTTTTTCCCCCTTGGTTCCCCACTTGACTGCTTGACCCGTGGCTGATTTTCTTGGTTTCCTGTGTGGCTTTTCAGCTGTTGTTTATGGAATTTACTGTGGTTGTTCGGTTGTTGTTTCTGAATTAAATGAAGGCCTTTTTAATTGATTTAATTGGAGATACTTGGGGTTATTTGGCTGCCCTCTTTCCCCTATAAATAAAAGGTGTTTTGTATGAATAAAAGAGAGTTATGTGAGGTATTTTTGGAAGCCAAAACCTGCGGGTTTCTTCGTGGAAAAGCTTACGAGCTTGTTCCATTCCTCTCTTCTTCTAAGAAAGCTTGCGAGCTTGTACTCCCTTTCATCTCAATTTCTAATCTCTTTCTTCTCTCCGCAAGTTCGACGCCACTTGTATCTTTCTTCTCAAGGAAATGCAATTTTTAGAGAGTTTATGAACTGATTTTTGGTTTTTAGTTCTTTCCTTAGAAAAGCTTGCGAGCTTGTTCCGGTTTTCCTCTTTCTTTTTTTTTTTTTTTTTTTTTTTCCTCTGATGTTAGATTCTAGATTGATTTTGATAAGATTACAAATTTGAAGTTGATTTTAGAGGAGATTTTTCATTTCCTCGACATTGCCTTTAGTATTTCTTGGTATAATTTTTATGCTCAGGGGTTTATTTTGCCATTGTTTTTTATGGTGAAAGTTTTCATTGAAGTTTGCTTATGGTTCAGATGTTCCACTGGAGTTAGTCTTGAAATTATTTGTTGTAATTGCTACTTGAATTTGGTTGGATTTTATGAATGTCTTGAGTTGGAGCTTGGAGCTAAATTTTTTTCTGATTAGTTGTTGGAAAATGAGAGGTTCATGAAGTGGAATTGTTTGTTATTCAAGAAAATTTGGTGTGGATTTTGTTCTTATAGATGTAGATTGCTTTGTTCTAAAGATTTATTGTTGAAGGTTATGTGGTTCCTCTATTTTCATTTATGGAATGTGACCCTTCAATTGTAAAATGGTATGCATAAATTATCTTGTTGGTTGTCTTATTTGGCTCAATTTGGAAATTTATGGAGCAGATTTTTTATTCTTTCAAGAATATTGGATAAATGGTTTATAGGATTTTGGTCGATTTTGTTTCCACTTGGAGTAGTTGGGTTGCCACTAGTTATGCAGTTATTTTGTTGGATTTGAGTGGATATTTTTAATTGATTTAATTGGAGATACTTGGGGTTGTTTGGCTGCCCTCTTTCCCCTATAAATAAAAGGTGTTTTTAATGAATAAAAGAGAGTTATGTGAGGTATTTTTGGAAGCCAAAACCTGCGGGTTTCTTCATGGAAAAGCTTACGAGCTTGTTTCATTCCTCTCTTCTTCTAAGAAAGCTTGCGAGCTTGTCATCCCTTTCGTCTCAATTTCTAATCTCTTTCTTCTCTCCGCAAGTTCGACGCCACTTGTATCTTTCTTCTCAAGGAAATGCAATTTTTAGAGAGTTTATGGACTGATTTTTAGAGAGTTTATGGAAAAAGCTTGCGAGCTTGCGAGCTTGTTCCGGTTTTCCTCTCCCTCTAAGAAAGCTTGTGATCTTGTCCTCTGATGTAGGCAAGGGGGAGGGTCAAAA
This sequence comes from Dendrobium catenatum, assembly GCF_001605985.2. Classification (NCBI taxonomy): domain Eukaryota; kingdom Viridiplantae; phylum Streptophyta; class Magnoliopsida; order Asparagales; family Orchidaceae; genus Dendrobium; species Dendrobium catenatum. The sequence goes on along the minus strand of NW_021319673.1, from coordinate 678,180 downwards.
CAGGTTGGGTTGAAATTTTTGTAAGTTCTATTAAAGTCGGCTCATTAATGAGCCTCTTCTTATTATTCAGCTCATAAATTGTGTATTTATTGCCAAAATTAGATTCATTACCCCTCCTTTACTCCCCTCTCTAAAGACTCTTTAGTTTCCCCACTCATGTCTCTTCCCCTTCTTGAGTCTCTTTGATTTCTCCATGGAATTAAGGTTGTGGGCTGTTGCCTTTTGGGATTTCTCCCAGGCTGCTTTCCCGTGAATCATATGCCCTGTTTCCTGTGCTAGCTCCTCGAGTCCCTTGCAGGCTAGACTTCCCGTGGCTTGCTGGCTGAGTTTCCAGTAGCTTTTTCTCCCTATTTTTAGTGCAGTTTTTTTGGGCTGTTTGTGGTGACTTTTGGCCTTCCTTTTCCCCTTAATTGGCTGTGTTTTTCCGTGGCTTTCCTTGCTGTTTTCTGTGCAATTTTTGGGGGCTGCTGTGGTGTCTTTTGGCCTTCCTCTTCTCCAATTTATGAGGGCTGTTTTAAGGGCTTTTGGGCTACTTCTTCCCTCCTATATATATGATTGTTTTGTACTGTTTTAAAGAGTTTTGATGGCTGATTTTTGGAGATAAAACCTGAGGGTTTTCTTTGGAATAGCTTGCGAGCTATGTCCTTCATCTTCATCTCCTCTCTATAGCTTGCGAGCTATACTTTGTCTTGGTTTCTAATCTCATTCTTCTTCCCGCAAGTATCCACCTCACTTGTACCCTTTTTCTCAACATTTGGCAAGCAGTTTTAGGAAAGTCGTTGTCTTTATTTTGTCGTTTGTAAGGGTCAAAAGTTTGTAAGTCTTTTATATTATAAAGTGAAGTTTTTTTTTTTTTTTGTTCAATTATCGTATTTTGTGTCTTTTGGGTATTCGTATATTTTCTATTACCTAGGAAGGTCTAACTTTTGCTTACAAAAATTTGGGAAGAAAAATTTGGGGGCTCTTCCCAAATTTTTGCTTGCATCATCCTCTCTTCGTCTCGGCCTCTAACCTCTTTCTTCTCGCCGCACGTGACCACCCCACCTGTTTCTTTCTTCTCAATCAATCAAAGAATGCAAGTTTAGGTGTATGTTTATGTTTGTGTTCGTAAGAGTCTTTTATCTTTCTTCTCAATCAATCTAAAGTTTGTAAGAGTCTTTTATCTTATAAAAATTGTATTTTGTCGTATTTTGTTTAGTTTTGAGTATTTTATGTAATTTTCTATTATCCTAGGAAGTGTAACTTTTGCTTACAAAAATTTGTGGTTTTTCCTAATTTTTGCTTGCATCAATATTTATGATGGCTGATGAGAGAATTCAATGTTGACTCCCTCATGTGTAAGAGATTTCATTTTTTATGCCCAAAGAGGCCAAAATTAGATGAAAATATATTAGCACTCACCTTTATTCACAAGGCTTCAAGGTAGAGGATCCAAATGAAAAATTATTTGATGTTATAAATTTTCATTTTATCCGGCACCCTGATTGTACTCTTTTTGTTATCTAATTAATATATTATGCTTTAAAAAAATGACTCTGACGAATTTTTCATAGTAGCACTCATTGCCAAGGTAAATTTAAACTCATATTAGCTTTTTCTTAGGAATAATATTGATGCCTTTGTTTGCAAACCATCTAAGATATTTAGTATCAACCTCGAAATCACCGCCATTAGCAAGCAATCCCATCGGAGACCAAAACAATATGTCAAAAGAAATGGAAAGACATAATTGAGATCTATGTTACTATCAAGAAAGAGGTTGAAAAATAAATGGCAGATTCATCCAAGAAATTTGGTATCTATAATGGGTGTCAAGCATAGTTATGATAAAGAAAACCAACAAGTAAATGAAGCATGATCAAAGGACTCCTACCCCTGTCAAGTATAAATGTTAATGTGAATTCAATAATGAGAAAACTTTGCTGAGTTTCCTCAATGCCTTTCTCACACAACCACTATATTACAATGCACCTAACTGATTAAGAGAGCACCAGCTTCATCATAAATGAGGTGGTTTCTACTACACAGCTTTTAAATTAGATGCAGCACGTTAAGATCCACCACTACAACTTTTTTTTGTATCCTTCTTTCATTTTTTAGGGGAGAGTTAAACGTATACTGCCTAGCATTTTACTTTGGTATCTCTACGCCATTTTCGATGTTCACATAACTTCCTAAAGATACTTTTTTCTGGTGAGTCCAGTTATACAGAATTGTCTGGAGCTTTCCCTTTCTTTTTGTTTTTTGAAGGAAGAAGTCCTTCCACTTTAAAAGGTTCTTTGGTCATATCCTTCGCAATGGTTTTAAAGTTCTATGTCAATTTCCATATTACTAATCTAGCTGAGGTCCATCCTCCAGAATATGTAAAAGTTGGAATTCATTAGCAATTTAGAAGAAAAACATAGAAGTGTAATTTATAAGTGTATGTGCATACTCAAGGTTAATTCCAAAAGTCTTTGCTTGCTTCTTGAGTACCATGGTATGGTCCGGAAGGTCAATCAGAGGTGTGGCCTCCGATCTACAGCCACGATCGAGTCTTTGTATTTCTGAGTCATTTCTATTATTTTATTATTTAGGTATTTTCTATTTGCTTAGTGTTATTTTGGTCTTTCCGTTTGTACCCCTTTAGAAGGAAGTGTCATGTGTGAGCCCAAAGGGCAATTTAGTCTTTTATTTCGTTAAGTCCATTGTACTTGGCTATATATAGCCCTTTGCTTATTATTTCTTGGTTAATGAATGATTGCTTATTAAAATTTTCCTCTTGCATGAGCACTGTGAGACCTTGCAAGTTTTAATCGAGAGAGATCCCTAGGAGAGGGAGATTTGCGCACCAACCAGCAACCTTGGAGACGGCCGGGTTTGTGGCTTGTTATCTTATTTGTTTTCCTTGATTCTCCCCTCCATCTAAACCGCCGGCTAACTTCCCCACCTGAGCCCCTTTCCACCTTCCCAAGCCCACGGCCAACCCATCACTCGACGGCCCCCCACCCAACCCGTGAGCCCTCTCTCCCTTGCCATCCTCATTTCCTAATTTGGGTTGAGAACACTTGGGTGAGTTTAAAATTCAAATCCCATAAATTTGAATTTCAAAATATTTCCTAACTTACCAATTCTATTTTTGGAAAGTTACTAAATTGATCCTTTTGAATTTCAAAATTCACCTTGGATTTATTTACTGCTTTCCTAAATCCTAAATCCCAAGTTAGGCAACCCAAATCCCCTCCCGAAATCCCCTCCTGGCTTTGAAAGCCGTCGGCCCCCCTGTATGGATGATTAGGATTTATTTCCTAATATCTTACTAAACCTCTTTGGAAATAAATTCCCCCTCCCTTGCCAACCGAAATTCTTTTAAGCCCAAGCCATTATTCACTTTCCAAAATCTATAGAGTGGAATTAGGAATTAACTCCCTAATTTCTCCCCATATTCCCACCAATCCCCTTACAAATTTTCTCAAAATCTGTCCGCAATACTTAGCTCTCCTTAGGGAAGGAATTTGGGAGCCCCCTTGCTGCTGGCCGAAACTCTCAAAGCCCCAACCTAGATTGCTTCTCTCCCCAATTTCCCTTTGCACCATCAACTCCTCACTTGAGTTCTAAACCCCAAAACCCTTTCTCTCCACTGCTATTCTTTCAAGAAAGAAATCTGAAATTTCTCTCAGAATTTTGGATCAAAATCTGAAACTATTTTCATATCTTTGGTAAACGGACTTAGAGCGTGCTCCCTCTCCACTTGCAAGAGAAACTTCTTTCTCTTTGCTACCATTCGAGAGGTGTATCAAGGGCTAAGGAGATTCTACCTTCAATTATCCATAAATGGCGGATCCGGAGACTGAATACGGCATAACTTGGGACGACAACGGCTTCATCGACATCCTATGATCAACATTCTTTGACGTGAGCCCGAGGATTGATCACACCGTCGAAGACTACTTGGAGCGGATTCTAGACACCTTGGTGGAAGCTATCGACGAACACTTTGAAGGCGTTGAGTGGAGGATCTCCACCACTCCCTGACGAGTTCTACTTTCCCCTTGATCTTATCTCTTAGTCTAATCTCTCTTGGTTTGATTGCAGTCACGACGGACCCCTCGTCCTTGCTCTTGCCAAGCTTAGTAAACGTAGGGTTTGAGTGTGCCTCTATATTTTCTGATTCTCGTTGTTAGACTAGGGATTTCTTTGAACGCTACTATTTGTCATTGTATTATTTTCTGAATTTATTTTGTTGGTTCCAAAACTCTTGCTACGCAATTTTTGCCTGATCGGGTGTGACCCCCTTATTTGTTTTGACTTGTCGTTCTAATTGCTAGAAATTTTGTTCCTAATTATTCTAATCAAGAATTGTGCAAAATCTAAATGAATTAAAACATTTCATACGTAGTCCTGCATCATGTTGTCTTAAATTGTACCATTTCTTCCACATATTCTTAAGATAACCCATATTAGAGGATACATCTTTATTGAATAGTTTACATAGTACAAGCATGAGTTTATATATAGGCTAAAGGAAAGGACATAACAACAAAGGTTAATAGAATAAGAAAAAATCCTCCCAATAATAAAAATATATAATAATAATAAACAGAGAGATTCCTACTATAAATAGTTATAATAGGATAATTTAGAAATAATAACAAGGTGTTGGGTTCAATGATAGAGCTATCATTTAGACTTAGAAGAGGCATTATTAGTTTTCATGTGCATAGACTGGCATCATCTAGAAAAACTAAATAAATGATTGCAATTATAATTTAAAAGTATTAAACAAAATGAAGTACACTGTCCATGCGCCATCTGATATAACAAATTTAACAGTATGATTCATGCTTTGAATGAAAGTACACTGTCATGGTTGGAGTCTTTAGTATATTTTCTGATAAGCTGAGCTAGAATAATTTACTTAACCATGTGAAAAACAACGAATAGAAACTATGAATGGGTTGACTAAATTATCATATACTCCAAGTGATGCAAATGTATCTATCGACTATCCATCAAGCATGACACAACATCAGTTATAAAAACCTAATAAGCAAATAAATGCTAATTTTTTAAACTCTAATATACTTTCTGAGGACCTTTAATTTATTCACATAATATATAAAATTAGCACCATATATCCAAGTTTATTATATGTTATAATTTGAACTACAACACTTAAGGAAAAAAGACACTACAAGATGAAGTACAGAGACAACTATGGGAAGAAAAAAACTATATATGAGATGGCATAATGATAAAGTGAGGTGCCTATATAATACAAAATGAAACCTGAACACTGACCTTATCAAGAGAAATAATCTTGTCCATTGTCGAAAGATTGATGATTACCTGTAAAGATCATATGACATGCACTGTTGACGTTAGCTCCCAAAGAAGGAATTTTAGATTCTTTAGCAATCCTGACGAAGATAAAGTTGAATTATAGTTGCATTGGGAGATTTGTTCAGTAAGCATACGGGAACAAAGTATTGTATTGATTAAAACTTAAAGCTGAAATTGAAAGAACATCGTACACGAAATGGCACAACGAGAGTTTCCAGTTACGACAACATTAGCCTTTGTTTTTTTTTTTGGGAGGGTACAACAATTTTGTTTTTTTTTTTTTTTTTTTTTTTTTTTTTTTTTTTTGGGGGGGGGGGGGGAGTTGCCTTTCTTTGGATAAAATTAAAATATATATATATATATATATCAATTCTTTTGTGGTGCCAGAATAACTCTTTAGGGCCTCTCAAGTTATGAAAACCAAAACATCCCCTTTATCACATTACAGGAGTATGAATCCTAGGAAATGACAGGTAAGACATCCGAGAAATTTTAATTAATGACCTGACTATTTCCTGATAAAATTGATTTATTTATCCACAGCATTATTTTCCCAATAACTTGTGGAACTTGAACACACTCTCCACCAATCCCTTTAGGTTTAAAGTTAAGATTTGGTTAATGCCAACTAGTAATTATGATGGGTACCAAGTTATCAAAAGTTCAATGCACTATTTTTCTCATGTAAAGGAATGCTATGTTTATTAGTAATAATAGAAAGTATTTTACAAGATGCTATCTCCCAAATTGAGGTAGCCCAAATAACACAAATAGGTCAACCTTAACTTATCGGGTTGGATGTCTACAATACCTCAATCTTGATAGCCAAAAGAACATAGAAAAATGAAAAGGCTGCGATCTCCATCAAACATTCTAGAGGCCATTGAAAGAATTCAATAAATAACAATGATATCCGAATAACATTACTATCTCCCTAACAATATACAAATAGGTTGGCTTCTATAAGTTCACCGTAAACAACTTAATCATGATGTTTAAGTAGGGCAATAATGTAACACTAAAAAATATACGAATATATTATTAAAATTTACTTAAAATTGCAGTCCCTTAATTTCTACGCCTCTTGAACATAAAACTGTTTGTGATATTCACGAGGGGCTAAAATTAAGAGATAACAATTTTAAGTAAATATTAATATTATCTTTGTATATTTTTAAGTGCTACATTATTGACCTCTACTTAAACATCATGCCTAAGTTTTTTACCGTGAACTTAGAGAAAGCAACCTAGTGTTCATTATCAAGGAGATAGTAATAATATTTGTGTGAGTGCTCGTGTGCACATTAAATATAAGTTCATTTTGATTTTACTGCTCATGCATTACTATAGCATCCATAGTGAAGTCCACTAACCAATACATAATATATACCAATGATAGAAATTTATATAAGATATTGAAAGATACCTGCTATGGAAATTCCACTAGCCAGCCATGGTGATGCAAGGCTAGGGTTTAAATTGGCCTGATGAGAGAATGACTGAGTGTTTCTGTTTTATGTCATATCTTATTCAATTATCAGTAATAAATATAATTTCATTTACATAATAATTAATTTTAAATTTAGATTTTTTGGAATAACCTAATTAAATTAAGCATATTAAAAATAATATATGTCAGCATTTCCTTTCTAAAAATCTTTATTGCTCATGCGCATCAATTTTTTGTCGTCACCTTATGCACAAATAAATATTTTGGCATTCATGTTAGCCAATTTTAGTGGTCTCGACGCAACTTCAATATTTCTTTCCGAATGTGGTGATTCTAACAATAATATCAAATCTAGAGTAATTTTGAAGTATCAAACATAACAACACAGTCCGTTTTGGGAAAACTGCAATGGTTGAGTGATTTTCATTGTGATGACACATTTTGAACTAATCCTGCATGATATCACATTTGTTGTCCATCTTTTTTGTCATATCCGTGTTGACCCTTCTCTGTAAAAAAAAAAAAAAATCAATTAACTACTCTGCCTGCACGTCGTCGCACGTCTGCGACTTGTCTTGCACGACCCACGTCGCACGATCTTCTCGCGACGTCAAAAGGACAAAGAGAGGAAGGGATTCGAGATATTCAGTGGTCTCGACGCAACTTTAATATTTCTTTCCGCATGTGGTGATTCTAACAATAATATCAAATCTAGAGTAATTTTGATGTATCAAACATAACAACACAGTCCGTTTTGGGAAAACTGCAATGGTTGAGTGATTTTCATTCTAGATGACACATTTTGAACTAATCCTGCATGATATCACATTTGTTGTCCATCTTTTTTGTCATATCCGAACAAGTTAATTTGTGAAACTTTTACTGAGAGGCCAACAGGCTTGTCAAAAAGTTGCATCAGAACCAGGTTGAATTCTAAGAATTACATATGGAAGTTGATTAGATTTAGTGTCACTGAGAAAGAAAATTAACAATGATTTTATTACTATTGTGCCTAAATGGGTGTAATCTTCATACTTGAGTGGTGAGACAACCCATGTATTGCATATTTCATATGATATATTATGCATGAATACGAGCATAAAAACATGCAGTTAATGACAAAATCATAAGTTGCAAGAAACATGAAAGTGGATGTATCTAACTAAATAAATGGTCAATCAGCATAACCAAATATGACACCTAAGATACCCCAGACATTTGGACCAATGAAGGCAATAGTCTCATAGAAGAAATATAACTGTTCACCATAACAAGTAGCTTTGATGATTAAAAATATGATGCAAATATAAATGATGAAAATTATGATGATAATATTGATGAAAAAGATGCAATCTTTTTGTTGAGCCTGCTGTACCTTCAAAATTAATAACACTAACAACACTTGAAGTACAAAGTACCAGTACTCGTGTGGTGTAGAGATTGATAAGTACTTGAAGTTGTTTCAGATATTAAAGCCAAATATGTTTAAGGGAGTAATATATTTTATAGTTGATGATTGAATCATCAGGATTTAGAAGAACTTGAATGGCATGAAGTGTTGATGTGATAGGTGGCTATCCTTGGTCACCATTACTCTATCAAGAGAGGCAGATGTGTAGAAAGGCCAACATTTGGAGAAATTTGAATGCAATGTTAAGAAGTTGATCACTTGCGATGAGTTCAAGCAAATTTTCGGAGATTTATTTGTTACTCCTTCTACAAGTCAAACAATGCAGGAGAGTTTTGCAAGTCCAACTCAAGGAATAAATATGGTGATTTGATATGAGGCCCAATTTACATCATTATCAAGATATGATACACAATTGATTAGTAACCGACTTGAGAAAAATTACAGATTTTTGACAAGGTTGAGGGATGAAGTATGCCAATCTTTGATTACACTTCACATTAAGAATTTGTTGAGTTAGTGGAGACTACAAGATTATTAGAACACGTATGACTGTGCAAAAACAAAAATGAACACTACAACAATAAAAGGACACTTGCCAGGTGAGGAAAGAATAAGAAAAGATCTATTGTCGCATCCTAAGATTCACCAAGCTTTAAAATAGGCATTGCTAAAGTGTATTCATCTTTGTTTCGACAATAGTATTTTGAATCCTTGCCCTCCTCATGTTAACTGTAACATTGTTTGTTCTTTTTTTTTCACTTTTCCTTTGGAATTCTTTGTAATTGTCTCTTGATGAACTCATCATTTATAGGATATAAAAATTTTACTTTATAAATATATAAAAATCTTAAAACCATGGAAATACTACATCAACAACATCATCAAGCCTTTATCCCACTATGAGAGGTCGGCTACACGAATCATTTTTCTCCATTGTGTCTTATTAAGAGTCAAATTCTCATTAAAATCTAATAAAGAAATGTCAGTTCTAATATTTTCTAACTAAGTCTTTTTAGGACTACCTCTACATTTCTTAACACAAGCCAAATATAATACATCTACCCTCCTAACTGATTCATCGCAAGGCTGCCGTTTTATATGACCAAACCATTTAAGGCGACACTCCCTAGTCTTATCTGACACTAAAGTTACTTCAACCTTTTCACGTATATGCTTGTTTCGTATCCTGACTCTAAGAGTGAAGTCACTCATCCAAATGAGCATAATCATCTCTAAAACACTTAATATTATTCTTCTCTTTTAATGACCAATATTTTGCGTCATAAAGCAATGCAGTCTCATCACCATCTTATAGAATTTTCCCTTAGGTTTGAGTGGTACTTTTCTATCACACAACAAGCCCGATGCATTCCTCCACTTCAACCAACCAACTAGGATTCTACTAATAATATCTCCATCAATTTCACCATCACTTTGAATAATAGACCTAAGATATCTAAAAATGTGTACTCTTATTTATGATTTGATTGCTTAAAGTCACAAAACCCCCACTAGATCTATTACTATTAAAATTACACTCCATATTTTCAATTTAGATCTACTCAAACAAAAACCTTTAGATTCTAATGTTGACCTCCATAATTCAAGCTTACCTTCAGCTTCCTCTCTAGTATTATAAAAGAGAAAAATATCATCAACAAAAAGCATACACTGGGGTACATCCTCTTGAAAATATCTAGTAAGAACATCCATGACTAAAGAAAAAAGATTGGGCTTAAGGATAATCCTTGATGTAATCCAACTGCAAAAGGATAATACTAGGAAGATTTGAACACAAGTAACAGCCCGTGCATAAATGTCCTTAATGACTTCAATATAAGCATTATTAACCCTTTCTTTTCTAGAACTCTCCAAAACCATGGAAATACTACTTTGAAAAAAAACTTAAAATGATGTAAAAAAACTTGAAATGCAAGGAACAAACCATAAAAAAGCTATGGAATAATGAAATATCATAACTAAGTAAAAGTTAATAAATGCACGCCAAAAAATTCTAAAATCTAAGATAATATGATGATAATACCAATAGAATTATTACCTGTAGCAACCCCTTGCAATTAATTCTCGACTTTAGCAATTAAATCTAGAGAAAGATTATGAAACTATCTCATAGAAAGATAAAAGTAATTTTCATGCATTTTTATTTGTATTATCATAAAATACCACATAATAAAAGTGAATGTTCTTATTGATTTAGGCATTGACCTAAGTTCATGAAAGTACTACTCAAATATTTATACTCATAAGTCATTTTCATACATTTTCATTTGTATTATTGATTATTTAAAATTCACAAATTAAACAAATTATTAGCATTTGTTTTTAATAGCTCTCAAAAATATTGATATAGATGCATGGTATAAATCTAGATCTATAGAAGTTTATTTATGGAATTTTAAGTATATATTTACATGCACATACATGAATTAACATTTTTTTACAAGAATCATGTAACAATGCATTCATATCATATCACTTTCAATCATACTCTCTCACACCCTCCTATTTTCCCATTCTCATCACCTTTCGACATCTTCTACTACCGATTCAATTATGGCATCATCCTCTTCCCCATACTCAATGCCTCTTTTTTTGGCTCAGTTTAGTGTGGCATGTTCATGGTATCACCTTGTCACCACATGCTGTGCCTTACGTTGTAGGGTTTTGAATCTCTTTGCTCCTTATTGCTCACCTAAGGTCATTGTCCTCATTGTTTCATGCAGAAGATGGGCCAATGTCTTCTTTCACCCTGTCATCTCCCCGAGCCAATCTTTGTCAGGGAGGTTTTTCTTGTTGTGCAATCTTCTCCAGTTCGTTCGTCCATCATAGCTCCAGCTAATCCTATTCCAATGTCCTATGTTGTCTTCTCTATCTTCGCCTTAAGTGTGGACTTATCCATTACCTTGCCTCCTCACCCACCTCTATCCTATCTTTTTCATTTGTTGATCCTCTTTTTGCGTCCTCTGATGGTGTTGATTGTGCCCCTAAGCATGCTGGTGTAGCCATAGCTCCTCTTAATGCTCATTATTCCTCTCTGATTATATTTTTCCTAGTGGTCATGCAGACATTCCAATGGTGGTTGGTGGTCTTTCACTGTAATATATTGAAACTATAAGGGGCTGGGGTTTCTATTCTTCCTAGTTGGGTCTGGTGACTTTGGCTCCTTTGAAACTTTCATTATTTTCCTAATTAGAGCCCAATCATAAGTCTTTGATTCTTCTCAACATAAACCCGCTCACATTTTTTATAAAACATAAAATTTCAAAATCATTTGCTCCCTTTTTCTTTCTCGTTAATTGAAAATTCAACTCTTTCATATCCAAGTATGAAGGTTTTTAGTAAATTTATGATTTATTTGGATTTATGTAGTGATTAAACCGTGTTTCTTCTTGGCTCTCATCATGTGCTCATTAATTTATCTATTGACACATCCGTCTTACTATATGCATCGGTTTCCACTACGAATGTTGAAATGGCCTCCTTTCTTTGACCAATCTGCAGAGCCTCCTATAACCCCTATGAGGCTGATTTTCTATCAATTGCATATTCATTTTTTTAATCAATCTACACTATACAAGCTTGGATCTATTTTTGGTAAAAATATTAAAGTATATGCTGCTGCAACTAGACTATTAAGGCCATCTATGGTCGAAGTTTTGGTTGAACTTACATGTTTATGTTCCATTAGTAAGGGAAGTATGGATCATCACCTCTACATGTATTTATTAACAAAATATAGAATTTGACGGTCTTCCTTCCTACTATAAGGCATGTAAGATTATTGGACATGACAAATCAATTTGTTTTTAAATTCCATCCTAAAATGATAAAGTCAATAGCTACAAGCCGTTCTAACCAACATATCCCCCTTGAGCTTTGGACTCACTTGGGGTATCATGAATATATTCACAAGCTCTTTGTTTAGTTTGTAAAAGTAATGAATATTGAATATACTAATGTAAATGTCAATAATGATAGCAACCCTAAGTGTATGGTGAGCTCTCTCCTATAATTACTGGGATTGCTTAGGTTTAAACTCGCTTGGAGATGTATTAGGCAGAATTGATCTGAAGATTGCTTTCCTACCATTCAATTCTCTTGTTACAGTCTTAGCTGCCCTTCATTATAGTTGTGAGGTAAGGGATGGTGTGGGCTCATTTCAAGCTTGCACTTATGCATGTAATAACATTGATTTGTGTCCAACAGATGTATTAGCTCCTCTTGATCATCTTGTTTTTGATGATATTGGCGATTCAACTTTAAATTTTGATGATTCGGATATTAACATTTCTAATATAGAAAAATAAGTTGACAAAAGGTTTCCAATCTTCTGTCAGATGGGGCAGATATAGAAAGAAAATATATCACCACAATCAAGGATTTACAAATCTTCAAGCAAGACACTTTAAATGATTGTCTACGGGTTCTTCTCTTTCATCATATGATTTCTTGTTTCGTTGCTACCTTATGATATAATTTAATTCTTTCTTGGTCAAATAGCAATTCATTTGTTAGAAAATTTTGCTTTAAAAAAAAAAGCATATCATATTCACATGACTGCATGAATTTTAAATAATTGTTTATGGAATGTTTTGATTGTCCTCATGGGTTACCTTTGCAAGCTACTCACTCATACAGCAATCATATGATGTCCCCTAAATTAAGTATACAGTTAGACCTTCATGCTAGGCCCATATACAAAGTAGGTGACACTTGTACTTAGCGCTCCAATACATGTTATAGCATTTTTGTACACAAATCTTTGCAAGATTGTATTTATTATGGTGCAACTCATATGATGCCAATGATGTATAATATAGCATTGAATAGCATACTATAATATAGTACAATAAAGTATAGTTTATTATAAAATAGTAAAGTATAGTATATTAGTACATACTATAGTATGGTATAGTATAGAGCAGAGAGAAAGATAAAGGTTTCTCATCCTAGAAGCCTCATGTTACTCATTGAGGTCCTTATGGTGAAGCTTATATTGTAAGAGTATTTGATATTAAAAAAAATTTAACAAAACAATCACGATAAAGATGTAAATGTAATGCCATTCAATCTTAGGGATCTAAATAGTATTTTTAAAAAAGCAAACCAATATAAAATGATCTTATCTCAGGGACTTATGTGCAGAGGCATTCGCCTCACTGAAGCGCCAACAAAAAATATTGCGTACTTGTTCAAGTGAAATATTGCCCACAAATACAAACCACACAAAAGGATGATATAGTGATTACCTCATCATAGACAGGCACACTTCCACCTACTAGTCCAGTATTACCACCCTGTGGAACAACAGCTAAACATCTGGAGTTGCAATATTTAAGAATTTTGGACACCTGAGGAATAAAGCATGAACTAATATTTACACAAGATGCGTATGCTTGATTTATATATTTTGAATAACCAAAAATAATAAAAAATAATATCGAATAAATTACTAAACACCTTTTGGTTTGGCCAAAAAAAGTCAACCGTGTCTGATTAGCAAGCATGAATAAAGAAGCATGAAACTAATGATTTACTTCTAGATTAAGGAAGAATTGTGAACATCAAAGGTATGATGAATTTATTAAAATTTGTATGATGGAACATTGATGCATTAGTAGTAATCAAAATTTCTCTAAAGCATAGGATTATATTAAGGGCCAACATTAAATGTATATATATTGTATTTTCTATGGAGATGGTTATAAAAGATATTCTAAATGAGTACTTAGGTGAAATATATTTATGAATGACATAGTTCTTATATATGAGATCACTTTAAAAATAGATGAAATGTATAATAATGGATAATGTTTTAAGAAATTAGGGGGCTTACGAGTAATAAAACAAGATCAGATGTATGATATGCAACTTAAGTACATGTAAAGCTAATCATTATTAAACCAAGTCGTTATTAGATGTATAGATGTAGGTAGCATTGTTACAAGAGATTTGACAATCCAAATGAGAAGATAACTTATAATGTTAAATTTGGACAATTATAATGAAGAAGTGGTTCCGAACTACTAATAAGTGAGTGTCAAGTGTTGAGCATCACAATCATCTCCAAACAATGAGCTTAACAATAATGCTAAAAGTTCAAGAAGGATGTGTTGCAAATTTTCAAAAAAAAAAGGTAGATAATAAATTAGCATTAAAGGTTAGAATAAAAAGGGTAGAATAAAATTGCTATGCAAAATTAATATAAAAAAAATAGACAAAACCTCAAGTAACATAAAACTGAATAGAAAGTGAGGATTCAAAAGCCTTAATTTTCCATGGCATTCTTCTTCAACCAATATATAGCATATCCGGTTATTGTCCCCTTTAAACTATATATAGAAAACTTGAAACTCCTCTCACATTCTCGAAAACAATCATGGTAACAAAAAAAACAGCTAACACCATTTATACATGTATTGAATAAAATAAACTTGAATTAATTAATTTCTAAGAGAACAATTTTGGTAAGCTTCTACATACCTCTTCAGTGTTTCTAGGTAAGAGCAAAAGCTGACTTGAACCTTTGTACTTGCGCATCCAATCAACATTTGCAGCAAGCAATCTATCCTCATCCTGAATAACGTTTTTGTGACCTAATATCTCTTTGAAATGAAGAACATCATCAGGATTTATAGTTGAAAAGGCTGGATTCCTCTTTGCATTTGTAGCGGCTGAGCTGAATAGCCTATGATGAAAAGCACCGATATTAACCATTTCCAAAGTTCTTTGTCTCTTAATAGCTCCAAAATAACTTGGCATAAAGCAGCATTTCGAAGGATCTAGCTCTCTACTCAATACTGAAAAGTTTTTGGAGGACTGCTCTACAGCTTTTCCACGAGTATAAAATAAGCCTGAGAAAAGTCTCAAACTCTATGAATTAGAACCATAATCACAAAATTAATTAATATACGAGGACATGTATAATGCTCAAGTATAACATACTGGTGATAACTAAGTTAATGTTTTCCAGGAACAAGCATATTAAACAAAGAAAAATCTTAAATAGTGTCATTGTTGCGTCGAATTAAATCAATCCAACAGGTATAAGGAAGTAGATAGATAGACTATGCCACTTAAAGAATAAATGAACAACAAGCGCAAGTATGAGTGTAACACTCAATCAAGATTAGCAAAAGCTTGCGCAAACAACAAAATCAAACAATTAAAATCTAAGATATAAGTGTATAATACAAAGTGAGTGAGTGAAGTTGTTAAGCTTAAAAATAACAATTCACTTGAAGACATACGCTCTAATTATTAAAAGATCAAACATCAAAGCCAAACAACAAATGTTCACACATTGATTATGGTGATTACAAAGAGAACCTTGTTATATGTATGAGTATAAATTTCATAGCACAATTAATAAATCTACTAAATCACAATGACATAAGAACATTGGCATGTGAATCACCCCAAGAATAATAAGCATGCTTGTTTATTACATAAATGATCAAGATTTAAAAAATCTACATTAAACAATAGATTTTTTTACGTGATTTGATGCCCAATTAGCCTGCATTCATACCCAAGGATCCCCTTACTTAGTATTCCACTATCTCTCTCCTTATGATAGAGAAGCCCTCTTACACTCAGTATAATAGCCTTTACACCTTATGTTCAACTACAATCAACGGTGGCAAGTGGCGAAGGCCAGCTCGCAACGCGACGGCGTGAGCACGGGTGTGACTTGCTAGTGCGTCGTGAGCGTGGGTGCAAGCCTGCGAGGCTGCGAAAGCGTGGTGCAGTACAGGACTACAGGTTGCAGGATGAGGACCCGGGGACAGGGCGAACCCAGAGCGGATCAAATTTGGGTCGTTTTCGGATTAACGGGTTGACCAGGACATGACTCAGTTTTTTAAATGAGTCAAGAATTAGAATATGAACCCGACCCATTTGTTAAACGGTTCAACCCAAACCCAAATTTTTCAGATCGGGTTCGAGTCGGGTATTCATGTCGTGCCATCAATTGGCACCTCTACGTCCAATTGGGGCGACTGCAACTACCTATAAAAGTAGCTATAAAATTGTCAAGAAAAAGAGTTTTTTTAAAAAAATTCTTTCGGGTATTATAGACTTTTTACTTTTTGAATAAGTCGAATAATTATTCTTACAGCTACCACATTCAAACATAATTGGTAGAGAAAATGTTGTTTCTCACCAAAATAATTTATAAAAAGCAACAAGAAGAATGCATTAAAATAGAATTGTAGCAAATATATGTAAGGTAAAGCTATGAAAAAATGAACTCTAATACAACCTTAGATCAACCCTTGCACTTGAGTCTCCATAAAGTGTACAACTTAAGCTCTCGTACAAGTATCAAACAAGTGAACACCATCCTCATCATCATGATTGTCACAAATTGAATGACTTGAAAGACAATACTTTTATAATCATAAGATGATATCACATATAGATTATTATCATCAAATAACCAACAAGCCACACAGACATATAAGCTTATGCAATTATTATTGATAGCACAATAATGATGTGCCTTTATAATATAGCACATGTTGCCCTTTGGGGTTCTATTACCATAAATTACTTGTCCAATCTACCATTTGATAAAGAAAATGAAATAACATCACTACACTAGAAGGTTGCATAACATGGATGGAAACTCATATCATCTAAGATGGGTAAGAGAATATAATTAACATAACAGCATAAAAAAAATAACCACTAAATACCTTATATTCCTACTACCATATCTATCTATAATTGTATGATACTTTTGTGCAAGTAACAAAATGGGATTTTCAGCAATTGAGAACTATCATGTCCACAAAAACAATTTCCATTGTGACTTGAACATCACGAGTTTGATTTCAAAGAAATAGGCACTCAACAATGAAAGACTAAGGCCAAGTATATCAACCTCTCCACAAATCCTATATTGATAAGAGCATAACCCTTTTTTATACTTAATAACTAAGTTAATTACTTATCTTGGTAAGAAGAAAAAGAGAAGAATAGCTATTGCTTTCATCTCCTATGAAAGCTCTAGTTATTACTTCTTGTTCATACCCAAAGAAATATGGGTATATTCATGCAACACAATTTTGATTTTTCCCAAAAGAAACACTTGATAACAAACAATATTAGAGAACCAACTTCACCTCAATTAATCTCCATTGGTAACTGAAACAGCATATGAATAAGCAAATTAGCATACCTAGTCTAATTGCAACAGACGAAATGCAAAGAGCTACCCATTACAACAAGCATTCAGCACAACCGCTGTCAAGTTTATAGTAATACTCTAGTTAGTAAAAACAGGTTCACTGATCATCTCATTGTGAAAACAATAGCTGCTAATGATTAAGTGGATAAAAGGACGACGAGGGAAAAACATATGATTAAAAATGAGATTAGACTTGATAAAGAGAATCAAAACTTAGCACATTGAAGTTCTTTTTTATCTTTAGACACAGTAAGGAGATCCTTGATTAACATCACAACTACTCACAAAGAAATAAGAAATAGGGAGAGAAGGCTAGGGTTGGTGATATAATAAGAAAAGATTCAGTTTCAAAACAGTGATCAACTTTCAAGGAGGAATTTAGACTCTATTTATATAAGTAGCCTTGGTATAATTTACACTAGAAAATTTAACAACTTAAAACATCATATATGAGCCTACTAGAGAGAAAAATGCAAATAACTAAAACCCTTTTATAACTTCTCATTTCATGAAAAAATAAGGACTTTACCATAACTTAAAAAAATAACATGAAACATGAAAACATCTAAAATGACAAAAAAATTATATTATTGAGCAATCATGTGTTGCATCAATTCTCTTAACCCCAAAATAACTATTCTCTCGAAGAATTTGATAGAGATTCTACAAGTAGACGAAGTAATTCATGAGTTGTAATACCTTCAAATGTTTAGCATCAAGAAGTGTCATTAAAAACACACTTTATGAGTGTGTTTAGCAGTGCTTTATCGTATCATGTCTTAGCAATGTGCATTTGACTCTAGTTAAAAATGAAATACTAGTTCAAATGTTATGGTTCAGTTCAACATCTACTGCAATAGCTATAGCATATATGTTTGCTTCTTAGTATTGGTTCTCGTAGTCATTAGGTTGTTGCTTGTTGGTTATTCATTTTCTCCCTCCATAGGTACTTAGTGGTGATTATCCTATTCACACTTTCTTGTCATTGGATTTCTTATATGTTTCTCACTAGATCTTATTGTTGACACTAGTAACTTCTCATTCATAAGTTTTTTTTTTTTCGCAGCAGTACTTCTCCTTGCAATCTTTACATGCTTCTCGACGCCTCATCCACGCACTTCTCCATGCCTCATCCACGCACTCTCTAGCTCAATATTGCCTCGCCTCAATCACTAGTTGATCTATGAATCACAAGTATTCTTAATTTTTAATTATTATTTTATCACTTCATTCTTTATATCATTGATTCATTTTTTAGATTTTTAGATAACTTAAAATTATGGTTATTAAATGTATCACTACATGTTTTAAAAATTAGCACCGTACATGATTTAGGTTTGGTCAAATAAATTATTATTGTATGTGTGTGCGCACACACAAACACATCATGAGTCCACTAGTTAGTAAAAAATATTGCTTTATTTTGCGCCTAGTTCATTACATTTACATTGCCTTTTGCTCAGCATTTTGAAAATGCTAGCATCAAGTAGCAGCAATCATGAGTATCCCTTAACCAATAGTAAGAGGAAGTGATTGCCAAGTTGTTGCATCGGTTGAACCATGAACCTAAACGTAGAAAGCTAGGGCATAGATAATCAAGGCAGCATGAATTCTACGATCACATGATATAATGGAGCCATAGGATGCAGATCTTAGACGTGGACACTTTTTCTTCAATTAATGGATCTTTTTTTGTAGTCGTTCAACTTCATCTTGTATGATCTTATCTTCCAACTATGGAATAAATTTTAGCATTTATTCTTCATGGACTTCAACCTTGACAATGCCTCTTGAACCCATCTAATTTGTATCCCAACCATTAGAAAGCTTGTTGAAGGAAAAAACTATGGAGAACCTAAATATAATAGTCATCAACTATCTCAAGATTAAAAATGGAGATTGTTTTATCTTGCTCATCCAAAAAATATTCATTATCATATACATCTCCATAGATCTCAAAAGGATGTGCTATGAAAGAAACCAACGCAAGATGCAACGATCTAAGATATATGAAAATAACTATGATTAAATCACCAATTGATGAGTGCATTTATTGAAGAATGAAAATTCACAAAGATAGATGTCCTATCATGTGTAGAAGCTGGAGCACAAAAGGGTCCATCATAATATGAGCTAGGTTGAGAAAACTGACAAGAAACATAACATAATGCATAAATATAAAGCGCGGAGTGTTGACGAAGTTATTAAATGTATCACTAAATGTTTTAAAAATTAGCACCTTACATGATTTAGGTTTGGTCAAATAACTATGATTAAATCACCAATTGATGAGTGCATTTATTGAAGAATGAAAATTCACAAAGATAGATGTCCTATCATGTGTAGAAGCTGGAGCACAAAAGGGTCCATCATAATATGAGCTAGGTTGAGAAAACTGACAAGGAACATAACATAATGCATAAATATAAAGCGCGGAGGAGTGTTGAGGAAAATAGTTCTTTGAGTCTGATGGTTGAAGGGAGGGAAATGAGTGCAGGAGAGAAGGATGGTCAGCCAAAACATTAGAGAAGGAGAGAATAAATTATGCCTTGATTATAAAGTGGAATTAATTATTTTTAGAATTGCAAGGCCATTTTGGATATGAACTTAAAAAATTTTAACAAAGTAAACCACTGTGATCAAAAGTTGGCAGCTTGCCCCATAATTTAAACAATGACGAAGGAGTACAAGGGTTGGGTTTGGTATGGTTCGGCTTGGTTAGTCGAGTTTTGCAGGGCTTGTTCCATATTTGGGCAGGTCTCAATCATAGGCACTTTCATAGACTTGAAGTGGAAATTTGGAGAAATTATCATTTGAAGAATTGTAGATGATATGAGAAAAATACCACCAAAAATATAGAATTTTGATAAAACAAGATAGTTATTGTCCAAATTTTGAGAGAATCAAGACAGAAATGACATGCAAGCAAAGCAAAAGATTGTGAAGAACATAATGATGATTGGAAATGCAATATTAAGATAGATAAGATGAATCCAAACCAAGCACATGGCATAAACCTTCTTCATGAACCTTGCACATAGGATGAATTAACCTAACAACCATTCATAAAGTGAGGGAAAAAAGGGAGAGGAGATGGCAACTTCACTAATGAAGTGAGGAAAAAAAGGGAGAGGAGGTGGCACTTTCATGTTAGAATAATCAGAAATGGTTGATAAAAAAATCAGAAATGGTTGATGTATTTAGTCATTGGAACCATGGCCCATATAAATATAGAATGCACGTGTTGCTTGCGTAGGAAAAAGGTCAGCCGTGCTACAATTTTTTTTAGTTTATGCTTCAAGGGAAAATCAATAATATTTGTATTGTGGTACTAGGATTTCAAGTGGAGAGGGTGAAATGGTTAGCCCAAGTTAGCAGGAAGCATCCATATTATACATAGCTACAAAAGAACTTCTGAGTGCAACTTCCATACTACATATAGATAAAATGTAACTTATTCCAAACTTTGCAGGACCACTAGAGCCGCTCCTTGGTTCCACTGAACTGCTAGACAGCATGAGATACACGGAGCCCTGCTCAAGATC
>NW_021319673.1:605760-655762 GCF_001605985.2 Dendrobium catenatum | reverse complement strand
AGAGGGGAAATCGGATGCGGGATATAGACCACGAGCCACGGACTCTTCCAATGACTGGTGGGTGTTGCGTTTCGCCCTCACCTTGGGCTTTCACTCTCCTCTCTAACTCTCCACAATGAGAAAAAGAAGAAGACAAGGGAAATCAAAACAAATTTTCATAATCTTCATTAGCCTCATACAATGATACATGACCCCTATATATAGGTCATGAGGTACAAGAAAATAAAAGCATAAATAATGACTAAATCGCCCTCGGGGCCCCAACATGACTCACTCACACACAAGGGTAAAACAGGAATACCGAAAACTGAAAATGCATGAATAACTAAAAATATAAGCTCTGAATCGTGGCCATCGATCGGCGATGCTTCCGGCGATACACGTGTCTGAACCGTTGATCGATGACCTCATCAGGTTTACATCTAACCTTAACCAAATCCCTTTGAATAAAGAGGGGCGAGCTGAAACAAGCTATAAAGAAATAAATTTTGTAGTGAATTCTAGCGAGATTTCATATGATTCTATCATGATCATGCTTGACTAATGACCCTATTATTTATATGCTTGAATTAAGATCAATGTTATAAAATTGTCTAAATAGTACAATAACATTAAAAATGTATAGGTTGAACGTTATCTAGATACTTGTATAGTGGATGAGTGAGACTTGAGGGTGCTTTCTAGTTAGGTTTTGAATTAAGGGCAAGTACCCTTGGTCAACAGTCCTTTGAAAATAACACTTTTGTTGACTGGTGAGCACTCTGGCTATTTGGTGAGATCTTTTGGGCAAACAACCTTATTTTATGGGTAACTTCATGAGTCTCTCCGAAGAGAGAAAAAAATTAGCATTAAAGCCCAAGTTAGCTCTTGGGCAACTTGTCTAAGATGCAATTCTAGCCAACTCAAGGTTTGGGCGACTTTTGAGTTGTAAGTGGTTCAAGCCAATTCTCCTATTCAATTAATGACTTCTTGAACCTAGTTCAAATTATTATGACTTGATTAACGTAATTTAGATGAATATGGGTGTACATCAATTCCTTAATTCTATTGTTCTTTTCGAGAAGTTGTGAAGGACTTGAGAAACTATTGATAATCCCAATTTGGCTTTAGATTCCTTGATTTATGTATAAGGATTAATCTAGAGTGTTGGTTCGACAAGGTGCGACTAGAAATTTGAGGTTCATGTTTCATTTATAGAACTTCGATTTTTGTACTTCATTTGTTGTAATGTCTTCATGAATGCAATTCTTTTGTAATAATAATATCTCAGATAATATTTTTTTGTGTGAATTCCCCAATAATTTATTAATTGTTCAAATTCTTATTTGACCTTTAATTTGATTTTATATTTGAGGGTAATTCATCATCTTCAGGACGGATTGCGCCTTTCGACAAATCGAGGGTAACCATTTCTAAGACTTACCATTGGAGCGGACTTTTCTCTCACAATGTGGTGCTTGTCATAAAGAAGCAGATTGAGTTGTAGAGATCAATTTTTAGTCATTGCTGTAGCATTTTAGGATTCAGCACATCCTTGTTATGTGATTTTATTATTTTAATGAATATGGATAGTGTATAAATAGATAAGTCACTCTTTTGAGTCATTGATATAAGAGATTTGCGACTTGCAAATCTGAGTGATTTGTAGCTTATTGCCACGAGTCACTTAAAGATTAGAAACTTGTTGAAATATACATTAACAAATAGGTAACTAGGCAACTCACCTTAGTCTGTTGTTTGGGAGCTTTGACTATCAACTAAGATGTTTTGGATTCGAGTCTTGCGTATGTGATGTGTGTGTGAGTTTATCTTAATTGGCCTAAATACTCCAAAAAAAAAAAGAAAAAAAGAAAACAAATAGGTAACTTGCAATCTTTAATATGATTCTGCTGGAATTTGTCAAATTTGTGTTTATCCTTAGTTGAAACTCATGATTTAAGTTAAAATGTTAGGTCAACTTTGTCAAGTATAGAATAGTCATCTTGCTAGAGGCTGTAACTCGCTTATAGGGAGTAGTCTTACATTTTACTAAATTTCTTTTAGTTGTGACAGCTCAAGTCACCTATCAAGGTTAGTCCATCTTTTGTTTAACTAGTTGATCATGCATTCATGAAAAATATTTTTCTGATTATGATCCAAGTCATCAACATCTCAATTTTCCTAACTTCAAGTAGAAATTAGGTGTTGACTACATGATCAAGTTTGTTGTTAGTTTCCTTAAGTATATCTAAGTAACGAGAATTTTGAGATGATTCTTTTGAATATCAAAATTTAACTTCATGAGAAACCTCATGTTGGCTTAGATATTTCAA
Organism: Dendrobium catenatum; assembly: GCF_001605985.2. Lineage (NCBI taxonomy): Eukaryota > Viridiplantae > Streptophyta > Magnoliopsida > Asparagales > Orchidaceae > Dendrobium > Dendrobium catenatum. The sequence goes on along the minus strand of NW_021319673.1, from coordinate 653,450 downwards.
CATGGAATTATGGTACTGCGATCCCCTTTAAGATATCAGGTTGAGGCAACCAAGTTGGTTAGAGAATGAGTATCAGCATCAATTCTAAAAATTAGCAGCTCCCCATTAAATAAATATAAAAGATCTTGCTGTTTAGTACTATTTCCTCCGTGTTAAGTAGGATTTCTAAAGTGGCATTTTTATACAGAATAGTTTACCAGTTTAGGTTTAAACTTAACTGAAGACAACTATCTTATCTAAAATGTTAGAAAAAAACCTTAAAAACTCCTACCTTGTGATGTGAAATAAAATCTTAACTTCAATCACTGTCAAATAAAATAACAAGCTAAGTAAAATCATAATGAAATGATATGTAATGCTAGAAGATTAAAAAAACTAGCTTTATTACTAGATTGGGTTAACATCTAAATTGCATAAGGCTTACATGTTCTGCCATCACCATTATCATCATCAATTCTTTGTGGTTGGCTGTATAAATCCTCCTTTTAACGCTATTGAGTTATACATTAGTTGTTACTCTGTTCTACAATTCTAATATAACTTCTTGTTGTGTTACCTTCAACTTTCTCCTTCTTCTTTCAAATTCTTTTGCATGAATTATATCTCCTCATCAGGCTTATCACGCCAGTCGATCGCATAAGGTGGTTACAATTGTTGCTTCATATCGTTACTTCCCATCCATCGCTCTACCTCACCTGCCTTATCTTCCTCAATTTCCCCATTAAGTGAACCAAACTACTAGTTCACCTAACACCATCCTTTTTTTATCTGTTTTCAATGGTGACCTCGTGCTCGATACAACCATCAAATCAAGATGGGTATAATCGATAATTCTTAAAGGCCTTATCTTGTAATGGTCAAATAGTCTACCTTCAATGCTAACTTAGCATGACGATGATCACCAGATTGAATTCTCTACTAATTGACTTTTCTGATACTTAAGCACACCCTTTGCTTATGCATTTAGCAATTCTGCATTTTAGCTTTCCTAAGCGGCGGAGTTAGAAAGGCTTTTCCTTTGCTAGAATAATCCTTGACGCTGGCTAATGGCTAATGTCATCCCTCTTCAACTAGGTATTACAAGATTTTAGTTATGGTCAATGTTTTACCTAATGTTTAAAATTCTGATTGGAAAGCTTTCTCAAATGAAAGATGAACTTTTTTTGAAACTCAACAAAAGTAACTATAGAAAAGTAGAGAAGTAGAAAAATGTAAAAAAACTATTTTGAATTTTTATAGTGCATTTTTAAGATAAACTATGGAGATATATATATATATACTCCAAGACGGGCTAGTGGCTAGATTGAGCACATGGATTCTAGAATTATGAGAAGATTGATCCAATGGTTAGAACCCTGTGTTTAAGGAAAAATTATTATGTGCGGACACCGAACACTGTCCGGAGACCAATAAAAATGCATCATGTCACTCTTTTATTGTACTGCGGCTCGGTACCAATCGGTACCGCAGCATCCGTACGTTGAGCTGCGTCCGGCGTCCGCACAGAATAATTTTATGTGCTTAAGGATCCCTATCAAGATTGTTTTTCATGTAGGTTCCACCAAGTGTGGGCCATGAGTGGGGATTGGGTGGGAGCCGATGCATGTGTAGGGGTGTGGGCCCTGCAATCTTCAACAGTATCAATAATTGAACTTCATAGAATTATTTTTTTCCCATTGTAAATAAGCAAGACTTATCATTTCCTTGATCACATGCAATCCATTTCTCTCTCAAACTACACAAACATTTAGCATATTCAGATGTCAAACCATTTGAAAGGTATTAACTCTTCTGTTTCACATGAACATTATCTACCTAGTTATTTCTGATCTCAGGTAACAGAATGGGGAAATATAAGTTTATGCGATGCGGAGAAGCGGCTTCTGGCAAATGCGCTGCTTGACCTTTCCAACGAATGGTTTATTCTTCTTTCCGAGACATGCATACCTCTCTACAACTTCAGCATAATCTACACTTACCTGAAGGGATCAAACCACAGCTTTGTGGAGTCTTTTGACGACCCCAGCCCTCATGCAAGAGGGAGATACAATCCAGAAATGGCACCACTCATTGATATAAGCCAGTGGCGCAAAGGTTCTCAGTGGTTCGAAGTCGATCGTACCGTCGCAACTCATATGGTGCAAGACACAATGTACTACTTGGCATTCAAGGTATTCTGCAAGCCACCATGCTATGTGGACGAGCATTACTTCCCCACCTTGCTTCATATCAAAACGTCAAGTCTGATTGCAAATAGGACCATCACTCTTACAGATTGGTCAAGGGGTGGTTCTCACCCTGCCACATTTGGAGAGGCTGACATATCTGAAGAATTCTTCAAGAGAATTCTTGATGGTCAGGATTGTTTGTACAACGGTCAGAATTCTTCTATTTGTGTTCTCTTTGCTAGGAAATTTGCTCCTAGCGCACTGCAGCCTTTGCTGCACTTAGCTTCCACTGTACTTGGATTTACTTAATAAAGTTTGAATTCTAAATCAGTTTATTTATCATGAATACATGTATTTGTCTTCTGCATAGCATTGGTTACAGGTGCAGCTTGTGACTTGCTAAGGAAAACTGTTTTTATTTGCATTTGTTAATGCCAGTGCCAGTGGAGCTTCTGCTCTGCCTTTGTAGGTAATATCATTCATTGAGTTTATTTCAACGCATCATTTCTTGATTATGTTCGCATCTTTCTTACATTAGGATTGCAGCTTTTTGCTAAGAACAGTTTATTGGGTTGTGAGCAAAGTAATTCACTGGTGTTAAGTTTTACATAGTTTCTAAATATAAACTTAGGTTTTATTTGGGACAGTTTTCTTAGTATTTTCTACAACAATTTTCCAGCAATTTTTTTTTTTAAAGCAGCAACAAAATAATGAGAAAAAACCATCCCACATAAAGCCTTAGGTTTCGTTTGGGACGGTTTTCTTACTGCTTCTTAAAAAAGCTTTTTAGTACAACAGTAAGAAAGCCATCCCAAAGAAGTCTTAATCAATATTTTATTGTGTTGGTGCTGAAGCAAGCATTTCCAAATCACTCAGCCAGTCAGCCCTTTGTTAGGCTGCTTGGCATTGCTGGTAGTGTAGGTAGCCATCACGCTAGTCTCACACAGTGGAGGCCGTTGGTTGGGAAAAATTATTACGTGCGGTGTATGGATGCGTCCGGAGGTCAATCCGGATGCATCACGTCACTATATATATATATATATATATATGTAATTTCTTATTTTTATCCTTTTATTATAATATTTTATTTATTTTTTATTTATTAGTATTTAAACTATAATTATTTTCCTCCTTTCATAATGATGAGCTAGTTTGTTAGTAGTCCTAAAAAACTCGAACTAAAATTTGATTAATTAATAAAGTTCAAGATAGGGTGGCTTGAGCTGGACTAATCTTGTTTATACTCTTCAATTCAACAATTCGTTGTTTATGAATTTGAAAATTGAAATCTTTGTGATTGCTCAGAGCCTTGCTCTTGAGATTTTAGACACCCAAATGTTAACTCAAGCCCTCTTCTCTCTCGACGCTCGGAAACTATCGTTCCCTTGCACTCATGAAGAACCTTAGGCTAGGCTCTCCCATCACTTGTAGCCTCTATGTCTCTCTCAATTGTTTGTCACACCCTTGGCTCACCTAAAGTAAACTATTTTGCCATCCATAACCATCCTGACATTGTTGACTACCACACCGACACCATTGACATTGTTACCACCGTTAATACTAGCCAAAATTGTTGATCTCATTATGTTTGGATCTATTTAATAAGTGTGTGTGTGTGTTTTAATTACTAAAAGATTTCAATCCTATTGAGGGTGGAAGTAAAATACACAAAAAAGAAAAAATAGAAATGCAGTAAAAAGTAAAGAACACCATGATTTAACATAAAAATTTTTGAAACTGGGAAAAAATCACATAGCCACACTACAACAAAAAAATTCATTATGAAAATATGAGTGAATTGGTACAGATCTCTCTTCTCTCTCACTCTCTCCATGCTTCTCTTCCCTTTTACATTGTTTTTACACAAGAAAAAATAAAGAGATATAATAAATCCCACAAATAGACACCACCTTAAGAAAAACAAGAAAGAAAAACTATCCAGCCAGTCTCGCAGTAGTGCTATGCTAGTTTTGAGTGTCGTGGTGCTTAATGCTCAGTCTTTAGTTTGCATGAAAGTGCTACATCACCAGATCTTCAGCGTTGCAACTCTCATGAAAGTTAAGAATCTAAAGTTTTGTCTAACCCATTATCCTTTTCAGGTTAATCTATGTTCTTATAAGGGTCTCGTAAATATCTTCCACTCCTAAACTAAATATTGCATTGCTCTTCTAATTTTTTTATTATTGATCAACCTCCACTATCTAGTCTTCAATTTCTAAGAGCTGTAGATTGATCTTGTAGTTTAATCTCCAATTGTATTACTACCTCTTCCAATTGTATCTTCCACTCCCCAATTGATAATTCTGATCAAATCTTGATTGGTAACATTGTGGTACTTCAATATATGGCGTTACGGTGCTCATGCATTTAGGATCAGTTACATGATTAGAGAAATTCTTATTCCTATATGGTCCAGCTCTAACTCTCATAGTATCTATTTTTTTTTTGAAATTGCAGCTACATGTGTAGTAAAAATTGATAAAGCATCTAATTCGTAGACTCAAGCTACTCTCTTAGGATTTACCCTATCAATAGGCCACTTAAAATTATTTATAGTCATTTTCTCTATTAGTTCATATGCTTTTTCAAATGACATGGATATTAAAGATTCTCCAACTACATCATTTATGATTAATCTAAGGGGTCCTACCAATCCATTATAAAAAATCTGAATAATAAACCAATTGAGTAAAGTGTGGTGAGGGCATTTTCTTAAATCTTTCACAACTTTCATAAATTCAAATTGGGTAAAAGATGTTGTATGAATTCTAAGTTTGACAGCTTTTGAAAGTGGGAAGTACTTAGCTAGAAATTTGCATGTCAACTATGTGAAATCCCATAAGTAAAATAAGTTATACTCTTAAATATCGAGATACATTTTGGTGTAATTGTTAGAATTTTATTAAAGAAACTCCATGGTTAGGCTACTCATCTTAGAGAAATCTTGGGATGAGTGATCTTCTAGGAAGTTACACCAATAGAAAAAAATCATGAGGCCCTTAAGCTAAAGTGGTCAGTATCTCAATAATTAAGAGTTTATGCTATTACAATTGGCATCATAGCAATATATAAGCCAAAAGATGAGAATTAAGTGTCATACAAGATAAAGTGCTACGCCATGGGAGCCACCTCTTGAACCCTGCATGGAATAAAGTGCTATATGACGGGAATCACCACTTGAACTTATAGGGGCCACCACTATAATCCTATCTGCCCGATGGATAATTATGGGATAAATATGCTAACAAAAATGTCAGTTACTTAAGTAAGGAGATTGTGAAACCCCATAATAAAAGAAGCTAAACTCTTAAACATTGAGGTGTTTTTTAGTGTAATGGTTAAAATTTCATTCAAGAAACTCCGTAGTTAAGCATGTCATCCCGTACAAATCCTAGGATGGATGATCTCCTGGGAAGTTATACCAACATGATAAAGTTTGAGGCTCTTAAGCAAAAGTGGATAATATCTCGTTAGCTAAGAGATTAAGCTGTTACGAACTCTTTCCAAGTAGTTTTAGAGCCCGGTGACAAATAGTTCAACCAAATTTTAAAGAAAATATGGGCAATCTAAATAAAATGTCATTTTTATTAACACAATTATACTTAAATGTTGAATATATTTCTAAGAAATTATATAAGTGTAAGTTTGGATCTTCAATATGAGTTTCCTACAACTGGAAACTTTGAACCATTTAAATTATGATAGGTTTCAATTGAAAGTTATTGGCGTGGATAATAGGTCTATTGACATAGTAATAGATTCCTTCTATTATAGAGTTATTATACTCTTTAAAAGGTATAGAATTGTCCTGATCTTTCACTAGGTCAGAAACTTCTATAACTTTTTTATTTTTTTAAATTTTTGTAATGGACCTTTTTATCTCAGAGTCAAATAACAGGGCTCTTTGTTGGATCTACGAAGCATACAATAAAGATAAAGCAACTAAAATAAAAATCACAAGCTAAATAATCAATAAAACTATTTTACGCTTTTTCAAAAGTTTATCAAAGAAAATAAAGACACAAGTATTGTTCAACAATATAGTTAAACTTGTAATACGCACGTTATTTCCCCAATAATTGCACCAAAAATCTGATGGGCGAATAGTAATATGAGCTAGTATGCAAATTGCTGAGTTTAAAATATGCTTAGATTTTTTTATATAATTTAATATAAAACACTACAATACACAAGTATACTTATTGAATCAAATAATAAAGTAATACAATAGAGTGTCGAACCCATGATAAAGTGCTCTACTTAATTATAACTTAAAATACTATTTCTTACTTCAAATGTACAACTTATCTTACTAAAATAAAAATGAGAATTTTGAATTTTTATCAATGAAAGAAAAATTTGCCGAAAAAGTTTATACTTATAAAAATAAAGTGTTTTGGATTAATGAATATAAATAATATAGTTTTTCTGATGAGACTCCAAATTGTAGACGTGGATCAGAGCATATGCATCCCTAGATCTCAATCGAGCTTGTATGGGTGAAAAGAAAAGCTTATGACATTCATATAATTTTTCTATCTCTATAGAACATATAATATTCAAATATCCTATGTCTAGGCATGTTGATATTCTATTTAAATACTCCTAATTATTCCAATATTCCTTCGCCGAGGCTATACATCACATTAGATTTTAATTACACATATGACCATTCTATGTATTAAATTAATAATGGAAGATATTAAAAATATCAATACATCCATTAAAGCACAAGAGTCTCTTAGTACATGCTATCCTTTCTATATCATTAGCCCAAAACTAGATAATTAACAAGACATGGAAGAAATAATGAGAAAACTCATCTTCATTTCATTCATTGGAAGAAAAGATACAAGAGAAGTAATAAGAAATTTTTTTTACCCAAAAAGATTAAATGATCTTCTCCATACTTTTTCTTCCACAAAATATAAAGTTGCTTATACAAACAGGCTAAAATTTAGACAAGGAAAAGTATGTTGCACTTTCCTAGCCTCCCTTAGACTTTACTCTAAGGTGACACTAAAAAAACACACTTAAAATTATAGAATTTTGCTCAAATGATAGAACTCCCTAAACAACATAAATTAATTTTTTTTTTTACATTAAGTACAAGGATGGGTTCAGGCACTGCGACACTTGACAAGGTGGCACCACGGTTGTGAAAAATGAACTAACACCTCGGCGCTGTAATATTGTCTATGTTGTAGTGGTGGCCAACCTGCCACAAATAATGATTGAAATGGTGTGTCTTTTGGCTACGGCGCTCTAGAAGTTTGAGCACTACGATGCTAAAATTAATTTTCAGTGCTTAGGCATTGTAAGGATCAGTGCTTTGATGCTCATTTTGCTGAGACTTCTAACAATGCAGTGTTAAATTTGGGAGCAGCGATGTAGTGTTACATCACAATGCTAATCGTGGTGATGTTACCATGCTTGAAAACAGAGAATTCGATACTGCAATGTCTGAAATAAGCACCCTGACGTCAATGATTTTGGTGCTGTGGTGTGATATAAGTTTGCATTACAAAGCTATTCAGTACTTAATTATTCCCATTTTTTAACAATTTCTGCACAAACACAATTAAAACAATACATTTTCAATGAATCTAAATACAATAAATAATGTATAATTTATACTTAAGAAAAGTTAATCCATATCAACTATTAATTAACTTAGAGGACTAATGATGCACTAGTATCTAGTGAACTTTAAAGTAGATAATTGATTTTAGTAATTTCATTTGGTGTAAGAGGATGTATTAGAATACGATAGAAGCAATTTGGGACTTAAAAAAACTTTAGGATGGTTCAATTTCATTGGTGGATGAGATTCATATTGATCACAATTTTAGTTACAACAAAATAAACACACCATTTTAGTTCTAGCTTAGGTAATTAACTAGAATAACTTATATTTGAGCCAAGCTTAACCTAGCCATATCTAGTTCTAGCTCTACCAAATATTAGATATACCTCAAGACTAAACATAGTTACAAGTTGATATACCTTATATTCCAATTTTTAGATTTCCCAAGTTAGGTGGTTTATATTCAATTTGGATCAGATTGAACCTTCGTCCAAATGGGCACTTGACCTAGATTGTCTCAATTGGTTTAGAGAGCCAATTAATGCACCAAGTTTTGCCTAGATTAATCCTTAGACTAATGGCCAATGCATGACCTTACACAATTTATTGAGCTTAAACACTCTTTAGGCGATCTAAAGACTTTCCTTGAAATTTTTGTGTGGCATCAATTTCACTTAGTAACCCATCATCTAGCTACTATTTTCCCCCTTCAATAGCTTTGACTTTGCTTATCATCTAAACAAGTTTGCCACTTAGTACACTTATACTCACCAACACACCATCGACCAATTTTTACTCATAGACTCTCCATTTGCCAACTTCTAATTCCTAACTCACCCTTAATCGACTTTTAGTTTCCAACTCACCATAAGTTAACTTCTTTTCATTTAGTCATCCTTAGTTGATTTCTAGTTTATAACTCATCTTATTGATGTCCTCCTAATATCCTTTCGAACATCTCCTCATCACCATGTTAACATCCTCTTAGTGCTCTCCCCAACCTGTCATCAACTTTTTCTTTCAATTGGGTGACATGATCACCTACTTATTGTGTGCCTTATTGAACTTCAAGATCATCCAAGCCAAATCTACTTTTTAATGTTTTTGGACTCTACATGACTTTCCATTCACTAATATCATGCTTAAGTTGCACTTCAATGATTTTCCAGTCTTCTATCTTTCCTTTTTTATCAAAGAGGACTTATGATCAAGAAGACAAGGTTAATAACCTTTGCCTAATTTGCAACATGATAGTTGAGCCCAATAAATCTTAGCCTCTGCCTTACTACCCTCATGCTTCCTTTATGGCATAATGTTAAAGACCAACAAATTTCTTACTCTATAAAATCTCTTTCACACTTTACTACAACCCATGAATATAAATAACATGTCAAAGGGTGAGCCTAATATAGAAATCACTTATACTCTTAAACTTTATGCAATTTAATAAAATCTTAATGCTTTTCACTCTTTATATATATATATATATATTCTTTTATTGCTTGGCCATTCATGGTAGTAATGTTTTCGTGCACTCACATATAAATTTAGATGCAATCAGTAGAATTAGGTATGATAGAATTCATCTTTAGTAATCATCATATTAAAAGAAGGTTGTGTTCCACAAATAAGATTGTTGCATCCTGGAATATTTGCAGCGGTAGAGAAATATATAGTTTAACATCTTAGCATTGTACGAAGATCTAGCACACAATTAGATACATGAGAGGGGGTGTAGAGTTCATAAGAGACCAGATTTTTTATGTGGAAACCCGTAAAAAGGGGAAAAAACCACGGGGCCTAGCCCAGTTTGAATGAATCCACTAGTATTTGCAATCGATTACAAATGAGGCCCTTTCTTAGGAGAAGGCCTTGGCTTGATGTCACAAATGCACATCATATAAAGCACACTACATGGTGGGAGTTATAATAATCAACATAGACATATTTGTTTTGTTGGAAGGGCCATATTCGGCACGAGACATGGGTCCGAAAGATGGTAGTTGGCAGGAAATCGGGGTCTGAGAAACTGTTGTCTGGTGATGGAGTTCGGAATGACCATAGTAGGCGACGGATGTCGGAAGGACCATAGTCGATAGAAGACCAGGGACTGAAAGACTATTATCTGGTGATGGAGGTCGGAATGACTATAGTAGGCGACGGAGGTTGGAAGGACCCTAGTCGACGGGAGACCGGGGTCTAAAAGACCATAGTTGGCAGGAGATCGGGATCTGAAAGACCGTTGTCTGGTGATGGAGATCAGAATGACCATAGTAGGTGATGGAGGTCGGAATGACCGTAGTCGGCAGGAGACCAGGGTCTGAAATATCGTAGTTGACAGAAGTCTGGGGTAAGAAAGATCGTTGTAGTAGGGCGGTACTCTGGTAAAATTCTGGGTATCAGGTGGTGGCCTAATAGAAGTTCGGGCCTCAAGTGGTGATCCGGCAAAAGTCTGGGCCTCAAGTGGTGGTCTGGCAGAAGTCCGGGCCTCAGGTGGTGGTGCGGTGGAAATTCGGGCCTTAGGTGGTAGTCTAGCGGAAGTCCGGGACCTTAAGTGGTGGTCTGGCAGAGCAACGATGTCATGTGGTGGTTCGACAGAGCTTAGGGCCTCAAGTGGTGGTCTGACGGAGCAACGATGTTAGGCAGTGGTCCGGCGGAGCTCAGGGCTTCAAGTGGTGGTCCGACGGAGTAACAACGTGAGGCGGTGGTTCGGCGGAACAAAAATGTTAGGCGATGGTCCGGCTGAACAACGACGTTAGGTGGTGGTCCATCGGAGGAGAGGGCCTCTAGTGGTGGTTTGGCAGAGGTGAGGGCCTTAAGTGGTGGTTCGGTGGAGCAACGACATCAGGCGGTGGTCCGGCGGAGGTGATAGCCTCTAGTGGTGGTCCGATGGAGGTGAGGGCCTCAAGAGGTGATCTGGCGGAACAACAATGTTAGGCGGTGGTCCAGCAGAGGTGAGGGCCTCCAGTGGTGGTCTAGTTGAGGTGAGGGCCTCAAGTGGTGGTCCGGCGAAACAACGACGTTAGGCCATGGTCTGGCGGAGGTGAAGGCCTCAAGTGGTGGTCCGGTGAAAGTCTGGTGGTGGTCGAGGAGGAGCGTCTTCCTTCTCTTCCTTCTCTTCTTCATTCTTTTCTTCTTTCTTTCATCCTTTTTCAAGAGAAATGAGAGATCTATTTATAGATTTTATGGAGTGGCATGACCCGTAAATAGATGAGAGATCAAGGGCAAATGGGGAGTGGTTGGATGGACGACCGATGTTGTATACCTTGATCATGGACTGTTTGAGGGACATTTGAATTTCCTAGTGATGTTGGAATTCAACTATCTTAGGATCGTTGGATTCGTCTCGTTGAGCCGCTCGATTAGACTATAAGCACATTATATTTAGAAACTGTTTGGTAACCCAAATGGTGGTTCGAACCTTCTAACAACGGTTCGGGTCCTTGATTTGGCCTCATTTGGGCTCGGATTTAGTCGAATTTGGTGTCGTTGGGTTCGTATTTTTGAAACGTTTAGTTTGACTATAAGTTTGCTGAAATCGGAGTTCATATGGTCCCAATTTTAATTTTGGAAGTTCACACCTTGATTTTGCCTCGAGATTCGTGCCTGATCAAGATAATTTTTGGAGGACGTATCAGTTGCCCCCTATTCTGGACGTCGAAGCTCAAGAAGTCCGAAAATATGCGTCGTAGACCATGGGAATTTTTTTTGTGCGATTTGAAAACTTGAAATAATTCAAATTTGGGTGTAGAGGTCCCAAAAGGTTCCGGAAGTGCAAAAATTGAGTCCGGAACGTAAAAAAAATGGCTCCGGGGATCATGGGCGGAATCATATAAGGCTTAGGGGGGGCAATTGCCCCCCCTCAAAAAAAATTTTTTTTTTTATAGGAGTAAATTTTTTTTTTTATATAGGAGAGTAAAAAAAAATTTTTGCCCCTCCTAAAAAATTACTTTTGCCCCCCCTAAAAAATTTGTCTATTATCAATGTATATATATTTCTAATATTATAATAGTAAAAAAAATTTCTCCGTCGACGATCAAACAGCGCCAAAAGTCCCGTTTCAGTAGCTGACACAAACTTCTTCCATCCGAGATTTTCCGTAAAACCAAACCCGAAAGGGAAATCTCTTCTGTATTGTCAATGGCGTTGGAAGCTCGCGAGTACAGCCTAAGCTGCGAACTCCGAGCACACGAAGACGACGTATGATGATCTTCGTCATCAATATTTTTATTTGCACTATCCTTACGTCGACTTTTCCCTCTTACAGTTACGATCGTGGAATCTTAAACCCTAAACTGAAATTTTTTACTTTTGGAACTTCTCACCAGGTTCGAGGAATTTGTATTTGCGATGGCTTCGGAATTGCCACTTCGTCGAGGGACAGGACGGTGAGGTACTGGACTCCGGACCCCGAGAAGAAGCACAGTTATGTGCTGTGTAAGACTCTCGTTGGGCATTCGAGCTTCGTTGGACGGCTTGCATGGATCCGTCCTTGTGAGCGATTTCCAGATGGTGGGATCGTGTCCGGTGGGATGGACGCACTTGTTTTGCTTTGGGATTTGAGGACGGGCGTGGCCGTGGAAACGATGAAGGGGCATGGGTTGCAGGTTACGGGGGTTGTAGTTGATGATAATGGGGATATCATTTCAACTTCCATTGACTGGTATGCTTTTGAGAACAAAGTTACTAAGAAGGGATGTATTTTAATTGCTCCTTTTGGACATATGATGCTCATCGAATATAACTCTTTCCAAACTATGAAGCACAGCTAACACTAAGCTTTAAAATGATGTTTACGAGGTTTCTATGGCAACTTATCAAAAATTGTACTTTTGGATTTGAAATAATGTGATATGGGATTTGAACCCCATACATTTGGATTCTTAATATACTACCGTGAGATTCGAATTGGATCATGAGAGACTTATACCCACCAGCCGTAGGATATGTCCTGGCTTGTGGTTGAAGTCCCTAGGTGAGGGTATCGCATCACCCGTCAGCCGCAGGATGTGTCCGGGCTCACGGTTTATCTTCTTTCCCTATCTCATTCTCTCTCTCTTTTCTCCCCTTATTCCAACTCTTTGCCACCACCTTCCCTTTCTCTCTACCGCCAGCTCCAATCCCCTCTCCACTACAACTTTTCGTTTCTCCTCCCCACATCCCCACCCCAACCGCCGGCTATCTCAACCTTGAACCCCACCGCCAGGCGCCAGCTAACCTTAACCTAGATCCTAGCCGCCGGCCTCCCCTAGCCTTGTTTCCAAAATTTGCTCTAGCCTGTACTCCTTTCCTAATATAGATTGGGTTAGATTTGGAAGGAATATTAATCCAAGTTTGAAATCAAATTCAAATTTGAAATTTTTCCTAATTTAGTATAAATTATATTTGGAAAGTTGTTAATTCCTCAATCAATCTCCTATTAGAATTAAATTAAAAAAATCGATTGTTAAATCACATCTTTAATTTAATTGGTTCTATTTAGGAAACCCCTTTGAATTATTTTCCCTCCCACTCTCTCCTTGAAACCGCCGGCCCCCTCTTCATGTACAAGTTTGAAATTTCAAATTCAAAATAGCCTCTTCATTACCTTCCTAAATTAATCTTTTGTTAGCTTAGAAAGTTTCTAATTTGAATCCAAACTAATTTGAATTTCCAATCCCTTTTCGTAATCAATAGATCTAATTTAGGAAGCCCTTCTAATCCCTCCAAATCTGAAATTAATTTCAAATTTAATTACCCCATCACATTTAATGCTATGGTCCACATATATCGAATGCGGACATCTTTCCTCCCTCCTCCTTTGGCTGCTCCCCTCCCGTCAATCCTAATGATTTACTTCCTAATTAAATGTCCCAATTAAGGAGATAATTAATTATTCTCTTCCCTCCCTTCTTTTCTTGTTTGAATTTCAAATTCAAATCCATTAATTAAGGGAAATCTGAGATGGAATATAAAATCTTTAATATTTATTACACCACCCCTCCGTTCTACATAAAAAAAAATGATTGAGAAATATGGAAAATGGGAAGAACCATTATGTAAAGCTTGTGCTTATATGAGGAGACAACATCTATCAAAACATTTCAAGTTTAACATTTTATCAAATATTATAAAATCAGAAGGAGAAGATAGGTTTATTCCTCTATCACATGCCTTAAGATCCCTATTTTTATAGAAAATAAAATACATAGTTTGCATTGCCAATGGAAAATTATGAGAGAAGATGAAGGCCCAAAGCAACTATAGACCAGAGTGACAAACTTGTTGAGAAGTTGTTGAAGTCGGATGCTACTAAAATAATGGAGTATAATGGAGTACCTGAAGAAATGAACATTTCATGATAAAATTGTAGCTGAATTATAATTTGCAAAAGAAAAGTCACAATACACATAGGCCATAGTGGAGCCTAAGCAACTAAGGAAGATAATAATGTCCAACTATAGTCTAGTTAAATAAGGCAAGCATAGTAATTAATGGAATCCCAAAATGAACAATTGCAGAAACATGAAGCTATTAACCAAATAAGCATTTTTTCTTAGGATACCAACTCTATAAATAAGATATAGTATAACAACCTCCAACTGTCTCAATCAATTGTTTAAAATCAAAATTCAAGTTTGAATTTTTATTAGCCAAATTCAAATTCAATACTCAATACTCAATATGATTATTATAACACAAAATTTTGCATTTTTGTTAAATTCAGACTAATACATTGTGTTAATCATGACATGAATTCTTTAATACATTATGTTAATGCTAGGACGTTCCTTGGAAGCGACGCGTTGTATGGCCTGAATACAACAAAAAGTAAGTGTTGCTGCACCGGTGCTCGGGTGCAGTGTTAAATAGGCAAGTGTTTCCACGTCATGAACGAATATAGGCAAAGAAGCTAGTGCATTAAACTAAAATTAGGATAAGAACTTGGAATATAGGTTCCCTTATAGACAAATTAATGGAATTAATAGAAATTATGATCCATTGGAAGATAAATATTCTATGCATTCAGGAAACTAAATGGATTGGAGAGAAGGCTAAGGAGATTGATAGTTTAGAATTTATGTATGATAATCTGGTTTGACATTCATGTGAAGTTCCATAATGTTTTGCAATGCGAACTTGGTTTGTTGCATTGCTGATCAAGTTGGAAGTGGACTTGGGGTATCGTGTTAACTGAATATTTATTTTTTCAAGTTTTGCTTGAATATGTTATGCTGCTGTAGATCTTGATCTTGAGTTTGGAATGCTTGTACTAGCAAGGTGACTTTGAATTTGTCAGTAAACAGAAATGATTGCTCATCACTAAACGGCGTGATCTTAAATTAACATGTTTAAATAGAAAGAAAGAAAAAAGATTTTTCAAGTAGTAGCAAGGTTATGAGAAAAAACAAGCTTAATGCATGAGCAAAGACATAATCAGCTTAAGGAGAACATAACTGAATCTTTAAATTACATCTACAAGCAAATTGCAAAAACGTTTATTCATATCCTTCAGTTAGCTGTGCGGGCTTCAACCTAAAGCCTGATTCACATATATGGACACAAATTTTTCTATGTACCTTTGTGAAAACAATCAATTAGTTTACAAGGAGCTTGTTCATGATATGTTTTTTTTTTTTCCGGCATTATTTTTCATTTTACGGGGACTTGTTATAGGAAGTATGGTGGATGGTTTAGGCTTGCAATTATGCATGACAAAGGAACCGAAGTGTCAAACATTTGTTCTACATCATGGAAATTGTTTTAAAGTTAGCTTTATATTGATTTGTTCTCATTAATGTGTTTTTTCTCGAGTAATTTGTGAATTGAAAAAAAAAAAAAAAATATATATATATATATTCTATCATATCTAGGGTTATCTCTAATTTAGGTATTTAAATGCAGTTCTAGCTATTGCTTATAAGCTCTAGAATGTATTGTTTTTTCATTCTATTTTGCAGCAGTAGTTCATAGTTTGATATATTTTAACATATTGAGAGGTAAAAAAGTTTTGCAAAATGCAAATCATATTTTACATTCCTATCTTATATTTTGCCATTAATGCAGGATGCATAGAATTTAGCACTTTTGGCATGAACTGGAATTATATTATATTAACACATGACAGCGAAAGTTTCAGGAAAATGATGAACTAAATTGGAATGACTACTTTATTTTGTCTTTACGTCACCTCTTATATTCTATAGGAAATTATTCATCTCATTCAAATCCCTAATAATTCTTTTACTTGACCATGTTTTGCTAGTTTCTTGACCAGCAGAACTGTAGGGGAATTTATGCTTAAATAAACCCTCTGGTTGTAAGATTTAAGTTTTTGGAAAAGCTTATACTTTCATGAAAAACATGAGATATTTAGTGTACGTTGAATTTCCTGTGTGAAGATGATTTGAAATGAGGAATGGAGAAATTGTCAGCTTTTTAGCCTATAAATTTTCATGTATTTTTATTTCCATGTGTGTGTCTGTATTTTGGAATAGGGGGTTCAAATTGCATATTCTTGCTTATTGAATTTTGGGACTTGATATTTACTGAAGATGAGCATGCGATCTTGGGATAATAGGGGTTGATGACATTAATGGTTGGTCACCATCGTGCAATCAGATTTGATTGTAATGAAAAAAGCGAGATATTTTTTAGATTTCATTTTTAAATGTGGATGTCTCACATTTTAGTCATGGAAATAATCTTGTCTGTGCATGGATAAGGTTATGCACAACAACGCCTCATATCTTGCATTAGCAGGAGCTTATTTATTCCCTTTTTAATGTAATTTACAGCCCTTGGTGATTCTAAAAAAAATTGAACTGCCTAATTTGTAATTTTGACAATAAACAGAAAACGCCTGTTGAACTTATGCATCTTTTTTCAAGCTTGTTGGGACTTGAAAGTTCTAAATGCTCCTGATACATTGTACTTTTGCCTTTATGCCTTTGGCTACAAAGTTTTCATTTCATCTGTGAATTAAGTTGATGGCTTCTATTGGCTTCATCTTTAAGCATCAGTTCATTTCTTTGTTGTAACCATGGTTTCTTTGTTGAATCGCTGTCAGCACGATTCGGCGGTGGAGGAAAGGTTGTGAAGTTGAACTCTGGGAATCTCATAAGGTGGCCATTCAAGCGATAGTAAGGCTATCCTCTGGTGATCTTGTCACTGGTAATTTTTTTTTTCTGCATATGCTGGATTCATGCCTCTTCTGCTCGTCTCTGAATTACTATAATTCAAATTTGTTCATTTTCTATTTCTATAGATAGGAATTTGGGACTATTTTTTCTCTTATGTTGGATGTATGGTTTTGACTTTACCAAAGTAGTTGTACACGAAGGGTTATATTTATTAAATGAATGGAAGGTTTTCACATATTTAAGTTCTTTTTTGTTTCCACTTATGTGGTAACAAGATGGATTAGATTCATGCATACATCTATTTTCATTGTATATTATCTACTCCCAGAAGATTTTGCTATTTGTTTGTTATTTTCGTTGATGCAAATCTGCATTCCTTGATTATTATGATGTTATCTTAGTGATGTTAGGATAAATTCCTAGAAAACAAACTGTCAAATTTCCTGGAGATATTGGCCACTATCTTTGGTGATCTGATTAATATTTGAGGATATCCAAGCATAGTGCTACTTGTACGAATTTATTTATAATGCTTGGTAAGGCTTTCCCACGACTTCGGCATTCAGCTATAGGTTGGATTTAAACTGCCTTTTTATTGCTGAGATAAGAAACATGTTAAATTTTCACACCATTTTGGTGCTATCCTTATTGCAGCGTACCTTTTTTAATGTGAATTTTATTTATTTATGTTTGAAGGTCAAGGAGCTATGTTGTGCTTTAAAATTCTAGCTTCTGTACTGTATACGGGCATTTCAACGAAATGTGCTATAAGTTCTGAATTTGGCACTTGTCGGCAACACAAGGGTTCCATTGGAGTAAACTTACTAAAATGACCCTATGCATGTTAACAAATGCCGAATTCTGACACTTCGCATTTATTGATGTCAAATGTAAACTAGAACTAGCCTTGATATGGATCACATTTGTTAACATGTATAAGACATGTTGTAGGTGAAGAGAGTAATATTTACGTAATTGGTTCATATTTAAATAACTGTAAAGATTGTGTATTATCAATTGACAATTTTTAATAATTGTCATTTTATTTTATTTATTTTGCAAAACATAGAAATGACTTAATTTTAGATAATGATGATCTATGAGAGTTGATGGAGGGGGGAGATGGAAAAACTCCACATGCACAAAATGTGATCCATGTACTCAACTTAAATTTAAAGAGGACCCACTTAGTTGGCATCACAATATAAATTTCATTCATCAATGTTTAGAGGTGTTTGGATATAACTTGATTATTTAGCTAGAATTTGGTACCTATATATATATAATTGGAAAAATATAACATGGAGGATATCTTCACGTAAGAGAAAATATTAGAGTAATAATATGATATTTAATAATTACTAATTTATACAACAACAATAACAACAACATCAATCCTTTATCCTACTACGTGGGGTTGATTACATGAATCATTTTTCTCCAAATTCTCATTTAAGTCTAATAAAAAAAAGATCATTTATAATATTTTCTAACAAAGTCTTTTTAGGTCTACCTCTTCATTTCTTAATAAAGGCCAAATCTAATACATCTACTCTCCTAGCCGGATCAGAAGGTTGATGTTTTATGTATCCAAACCATCTAAGGCGGCTATCTCTAATCTTATCTGCCATTGGAGCTACTCCAACCTTTTCACGTATATTCTTGTTTTGCATTGTCTTTAAGAGTGAAGCCAGTCATCCACCTGAGCATCCTCATCTCTATAACACTTAACTTAATTTTATGTTTGTCTTTTAATGGCCAACATTTTGTGCCATAAAACATTGCAGGTCTCACCTCCATCTTATAGAAATTTCCCTTAAGTTTGAGGGGAACTTTTTTGTCCCATGCCCGATGCATTCCTCCACTTCAACCATTCAACTTGAATTCCACTAAGAATATTCCCATCTTTTTCACCATCACTTTGAACAATAGACCAAGATATTTAAAAAGTTTATGTGCTCTTATTAATGACTTGGTCACCCAAAGTCAGAATCCCTATACTATATCTATTGCTACTAAAATTACACTCTATGTGTTCGGTTTTAGATCTACTCAAATTAAAACCTTTATCCTCATTTGTATCAATATTCTTTTTTTTTAATCATCTCCAATCTCAAAGATCACAAACCTTTTTAATGAAATATGCTTAGTTTATAATATCAATAGGGCTTTTTTGCCTGTTAAATAGAAAAAGCTCAATACCGTATTAATCATGAAATAGAGGCGTATGCCTCAATACATGTGCCTGAAGATGTGTCTCAAATAATTGAGGTGTACGTCTCCGACTTTGAGGTGTAAGCCTGTAGTCATTTTGCATGCGTCTCACTTGGAGGCGCGTTCAAAGCAAAGCCTCAAATTTCCAATTTTAAAGTATGTTTTGTATTCCGCTTGGACTTTGATATTAACTTGACATTTAGAAAGATGATCAAGCTTGATGGAAGGGGAAAAGAAATAAATCCGTGTACACAACTTGGTGCGAACTACATAAAGCTTGGATCTTATGAGTGCTCAACTTGGCACAAATAATCAGATTTTATTCATCATAAATCAATAACAACTCAATTACAAATCATGGATCCTTATTCTTAGAAATAGCTATATAAGGATAAAGCCAAATAATTGGATGTAAATATAACCTATCCCAATCAAACAAACATTTAAATTTAAATCTATTCTTTTCCAAAAGAAAAAATGGAAATATATAAAAATAGTTTAAAAAAGAGAGAATTTTGGCCAAAAGTAAAAAAAAAAGGGGCTTAAAGCAGCCTTGGTTCAAGTTTGTTATTTGACTTGTAATTGGCCTTTTGTGGATATATTTGACCTGTTTAAACTTTAGAAGCCTGGACTGCGTCAAAGACGATCTTTACATATAAGCCTTTTTTTGTAAACTTGAACACTTTTCTTATATGAAAAAATATATTGTTTAGATTGCAAAGATTATAAAGTTATTCCAAGTAAAAGTTTATGTACAAATATTGCTTATTAGTTTTGTACTTTAAGATGAAATGATAGAAAATAAAAAATAAAATAAAACTTTGTTCTAGGATTAGATGTGAGCATTTAAAGAATTTTAACAAAAATATTTTTGAGAGTAAAATTCTAGATCTCAAAATTTTGTCTGTGCATGAGGAAGCTAATGTTATGTGGGAAAAAAGAAATTGTGATAGTAAGAATGTTGCAAAAGATGTGCTTGGAGTTTCAAAGGAAAAAAATCATAATTTTAAAAATAGTTGGTGGTGGAATCAGAATATGCAAGAAAACATAAAAAATAAAAAGATTTGTTATGAAAATTAGTTTAGATGTAAAAATTCTGATAATTGAGAAAGATATAAAGAGGCTCGTAAGGAGTCTAAGAAAGTGTTAACGATGCAAATATCTTAGTTTTTAATGATTTATATAATAGAATACATACTAAGAAGGGCGAAAGATATATGTATAAGTTTGCCAAACAATGAGATAGAAGTAGTAAGAATTTTTTAAATTCAAGTAAAGTGCATTAAGGATGAAGATTAAAAAGTGCTTTTATTAGAAGTTGATATTCAACAAAGGTGGATGAGAGATTTTGCTAAATTTTTTAATGAAAATTGTGAGAATATGATTGACTTTAGTGACATTAGCATCCTAAATGAAAATAAAGATTTTTTTTTTATCGCATATTAGTAAAATCGAAGATAGAGAGGTTTTAAAGAAAATAAACTGTGAAAAAGCTATTGGACCTGATGATATTCCAATAGAGGTGTGGAAATGCTTAGGAGTTGAAGGAATTTTTTCTCTTACTAAACTTTTTAATACTATTTTGAAGACTAAAAAGATGCCAGAGGAGTGGA
This sequence comes from Dendrobium catenatum, assembly GCF_001605985.2. Classification (NCBI taxonomy): domain Eukaryota; kingdom Viridiplantae; phylum Streptophyta; class Magnoliopsida; order Asparagales; family Orchidaceae; genus Dendrobium; species Dendrobium catenatum. Next base: position 632,746 of record NW_021319673.1, on the reverse strand, counting down.
GAATGAGTGTTCATTCCTATTTTTAAAAATTAAGGTAATGTACAGATTGTGTGAATTATAGAGGAATTAGGTTAATGTGTCATACTTTAAAATTATGGGAGAGAGTTATGGAGCATAGGTTGCCATGTGTTATTAATGTTTCTCAAAATCAATTTGGATTCTTCCGAGGTAGGCTTACTATGGAGGCTAAACATTTATTGAGAGGTTTGATGGAGAAGTATGGATAAGGATGATCTACATATGAAATTTATTTTTTTAGAGAAAGCATATGATAAAGTTCCAAGAGAAGTTCTATGGAGAGTTCTAGAAAAGAAATGGATTAATAATGCTTATATTCAAGTCATTAAGGGTATGTATGTCAGAGCTGTTACTTGTATTCAAACATAAGGTGGTTTGACTAAGTATTTTCCTATTTCAATTGTATTACATCAAGGATTAACCATAAACCCATATCTTTTTTGCTTTAGTCACGGATGTTCTCACTAGACATTTGCAAGAGGTTGTACCCTGGTGTATGCTTTTTGCTAATGATATTCTTCTTGGTGATAAGACTAGAGAGGGAGTTGAAGGTAAACTTGAATTATGGAGGTCAACCTTAGAGTCTAAAGGTTTTCATTTGAGTCAATCTAAAACTAAATATATGGAGTATAATTTTAGTTGTAATAGATCTAGTGGTGGGATTGTGACTTTGAGCAATCAAGTCATTTATAAGAGTACATGTTTTAGATATCTTTGGTCTATTGTTCAGAGTGATGGTAAAATAGATGGGGATATTATTAGTTGAATTAAAGTTGGATGGTTGAAGTGGAGGAATGCATCGGGCTTGTTGTGTGATAGAAAAGTTTCCCTCAAACTTAAGGGAAAATTCCATAAGATGGTGGTGAGATCTGCAATGCTTTATGGTGCAGAATGTTTTCCATTACAAGTGAAGCATAATATTAAGTTAAGTGTTGCAGAGATGAGGATGCTCAGGTGGATGAGTGGCTTTACTCTTAGAGATAATATACGAAATGAACATATACGTGAAAAGGTTGGAGTAGCTCTAGTGGAAGATAAGATTAGAGAGTCGCCTTAGATCGTTTGGTCACATAAAATGGCCGTCTTCCGATGACCCGGTTAGGAAAGTAGATGTATTAGATTTGACTTATGTTAAGGAAGGCAGATGTAGACCTAAAAAGTCTTGGTTAGAAAATATTAGAAATGGTATTTCTTTATTAGATTTAAATTAAAAATTTGACTCTTAATAGGATACAATGGAGAAAAAAGATTCATGTAGCTGACCTCACGTAGTGGGATAAATGCTTGATGATGTTGTTGTTGTTGTAAACTTGAAATCTTTTTGAGTTAAGCTGTGAGATTTGATTTCTATGTTTCACAAGAAATGATAATGTTACATTGATTGTGTTTGGCCTAGAATATGTGACATTTAGTTTTTGTGGTTGCAATGTGAAAATCTTTATGATGTTTAAATGAGATTTTATTGCATGTGACATATATGTGAAGTAAAAAGGCTAGAGGGGAAAATTATTTTAAAAATCCTAATAATTTATGGGATTCAGTTCTTACTGTAAATTAAAATCCTAGAAATCTTATGTAGAGATGCACTCGAGATTTCCCCCATTCACTTTTAGATTGAAAGTTAAACTTGAAGATCTTAAAACTATCATATGTAACATATTATTATCATTCAGAAACTAGGACTTTGATGATATAATAGAGAGTGGGGAAAAAAGAGAATTCACATGTGAGGTGTCCATGTGCTTCGATCCATTTCTAATTGATGTGGGGTATATAATAGTGTAGATGCCATATTCTATTGCAGTCTTCTGTGTTTGAAGAATTTATGCACCTATTAGCTTTGACGCAGAATAGATGTGAATAAACAAAACAGCAAAGTCAAGCCAATTAATGAGTTCGCATATCATATCAATTTGAATGTTGAATGTCTTGACGCATACTACTTTGACTAATCCAGTTATATATCTTAAATATTTTCTTGAGTGACATGATATTTGGACTAAGAGTTGCTTCCGTTCCTTTTATTGTAGGTTCTAGTGATTCAACCATTAAGCTTTGGAAAGGACAAAACTGTCAACATACGTTTGTGGGCCACACAGGTTTGCTTTTATTTATTTATTTTCTGTTTTCTTGGGCTTTTATGTTATTTTTTAGAGATTACTGTTTTTATATCATTTCCCTGATTTAAAGGACTTAGCAAAGCTCTTTTGCTGCTATTCTATGACATGGGGTCATAATTTGTCTTACCAAAATGAATTAATTGATAGTGTAAATGCTAGTAATAATTTACATAAAGATTAATAAGAATTGTAAATGATAGTGGGATTTTGCGACCATAAAGCAAGTTCCTAGTGGCGGTATTCTTATTGTAAATAAGCTGTTATTTCTTGTCCTTGGAATAAATTCAGTTGAGAAAGGAAAGCCAAATGGAGGTTTCCTATTTTCCGCATTTCTTGCTCATACAACAACTTGATAAATCATTGACACTGGGAAGAGGTTCCTAGATGCTATGATCATCTCGTGGTGAAAAGCTGCATGTTGATGCCCTCTTAAAATTTATCTTTAGCTTTTAGGCTCTGCTTGGCATTGGTGTCTTCTGCTGCGGTAAAATGGATGACTGGATTATAAAATCATGTTAAGATGGTTTTTTAAAGCTCTATAAAAGTTATGGTTTTTTTGCTAAAAAAGTATTACAGCACTAATATGAATTGATTGAATGAATAAAAATGAATTTTAATAAAAGATCATAGCATTGCTAATATATAAATAAATATTATTGATTAATTTATTAATTTGATAATTGAAGTTCATAAGTAATTTTTTTTAGAGATTACTAAGCTTTTGTTCTGAAGATGTTACCTTTTAACTTTCATACCACTGAATTTTTTCTTACAATATTTTTTTTCCAAACACCCTTAAACTACTGCTGTTCTAGGAAATAGAGGCAAGCCAAACAGAGCCTTAGATGATTCTATAATGCAAATTGTTTCCTGTTAATTGTCATTTTATTTTCATGCTGCTCTTTGGATGCTTTGGGCCTTCTGTTTATTCATCATTGGCATGATGAGTTTTAGCCAATTACAACCACACTAAGTGCCTTCTTTTGAATATGAACCCCCCAAGTACTATTTGTGGTCTATAGAGTTCACTTCTGTCCTTTTGGAAGCTAGACATAAGTTGATAATAATGAAGAACTGAACCTTAAGCACATGAAACACTAAATGCAAATTGTTTAGAAGCTAGCTCTCAACAAATGGATACACATAAGAGCTTAAGGCACAAGTCTTTTGCTCTTTTCCACTTAGGAGCTGTTTGGTTGTCTGAAAAAGAAATGCAGCGTAAAAAAAAATGCAGTTTAAGGTGTGGGTTATTGAGTGGTGAAGTCCCATGGTGTGGGCAAAGAAGTACCCACCAGTCGTTGGAAGTGTCCGAGGCTCGTGGTCCGACTTCCCTTCCTCTTGATCCAACGCCGGCTTGGCCAAGCCCCTTTTCCCCAAGCCCACTGCCGGCCACATCCTCTTCTCTCTCTTAATGTTGAATTTTTTATAATTTTCCTAAATTGGATTAATGAATTAGGAAGCATAATTTTCTTCCCAATTCCCCTCTTTCCCTATGCATGACGCTGGCCCCCCTCTTGAATTTCCCCTTTTTTCTCCACATTAACACTACCTAAGTTTTGGATTTGAAATGCGAATTCAAATTCATATTTCCCTCCCATTAATTAATTCCAAAATCTAAAATTAATTTTAGATTTATTCTCTTTTATTCTCCCACCCAAACCCTAACCCTAACTTGGCCAAGAACCCCTCTCCCCCTTTGGCTGAACCCCCCTCCTCTTCTCTTGAGTTTGCTTCTTCTCATGATTAGCATCTGTAAGAGGGAAAGAGACTACGACCTCCTCCACCACTTCTAGCTAGTGCATGGCTGATCTCGAAGTTGATCATGGTTTCGTGTATGATGGTCAAGGACGAACAAATTTCCTTCTCTCTCCTTTCTTTGATGTGAACTTGGCGGTTGATGAGATAGTCGACGGATATATTGACCGCATTCTTTCCATGTTTGTACCATCCATCGAGGAACACCTTCCAACTGGGCATTGGCGAATCACCGGTCGTCGTCACATAGCTTCTCCTCCGGTGAACTTTCGTTGGATTATAAACATTGGCGTCTTCACCACTTTGGTGGCATCGTTTGGTTTGCTAAGACTCTCTTTCCGCTAGCCCCTACTAAAGAATGTGAGTGAGGGAAACTCAAATGTGACTTTTCTAATTGTTAAGTGTAGGATTTCTTGTTTACAGTATTTAGGCTTATCTTTATGACTTAAATTGTTTTCAAGTGAATGCTATTCTATGTTGTAACTAATTTCCCTTACTTTATCTATAATCTTAAATTCTAAGCATCCAATCTTGTGAAATATTTGTTTAAATAACATTGCTTAATCAATTTTTCTTTATAATTTCAAATGCAATTCGTAATGGTTTCACATCAGATTATGGAGGAAAAAGGATAGAGCAAAGCAACACAACTAGAAGGTGTACAAATGACTATGTATAAAATATAGTTTATATTTCATGTAGCAATTGCAATATGAATTAAGAATTAGGAATCATAAAGCCGATGCCAACTTGTTTGCACGAGGATATTGATCTTAACAATATGAATCGAGAATTAGGATTCATAAAGCTGTAACTAGTTTTGATAAGGATAATGATCATGATGATATTATTATTCTATATATTTTTTTCTTTAGTGAAGAATGATTGGCTAAATCATTACTTAATCAAAATACTTCCTGTGTATTCACCTTAGTTGCTATTTGAGATGCTTTTTACTACCAGTAGGAAGTCATGTTGATTAATATATTCTGTTGTTATATGGTTTTAGTTCTTTTATTTTATTTATTCTGATTTATGGATGTATACAAACAATACAAAACGTTTTCTCTTTTTTGTGTTATCTGTGTGTGCTTTAATGGGACATTGAATATTACGACAATATTTGACCTATACAGATACAGTGCGAGATTTAGCTATTATACCAGATTTGGGGATCCTTTCTGCTTCACATGATTCGTGAGTTTCTGAAAATATTCTGTTTTTTATTTGTAGAGGCTAACTATGTGCTTTACTTGAAACTACACATTTCTAGGCCCTCATAATTCTGCTTCTTTAAATGAATATTTTTTTTATAAGCTTCACAGTTTTTGTATTGCCATTATTGTTTGGCGAATTCTTGTATTGATTCGTTCATTCTACATTGCAACATTGATGCAATCAAAAAATATAGGGGAGCCTATATTTTTCGATCACAAAAAAAAAAACAAGATTCTTCCTATAAAATAGAAGACACAAAATATCTTACAAAGAAGATATAACTTAAATAAAGAAATAAAAGAAAATTACAAAAACTCTTGCAAGACGACTAGCAAACAACACGACAGACACCCTAAAGTTGTTTCACTTAGAGAAGAAGGATACAGGTGGAGTGGCACTTGCGGAGAGACGAAATAGATTAGAAGCCCGAGAAGAAAGGTTGGAAAGAGCCCGCAGGATTTCCGGAGGGGATGAGAAAGAAGGGTGGAAAGAGCCCGCAGGATTTCCAAGCAAACCCGCAGGTTTAAATTTTCTCCAAAAATCAAATTTCATTCAACTTTTTTCAAACATTACATAACCCCCCATATATATAGGTATGAAAGGGGAAGACCAAAAGACACCTTACATTAATTTAACACTTAATTCAAAGAATTAAACACATAGAAAACTCCCCCCCAAGCTCACGGTTAAACACCCAAACCAGGAACCAAGGAGACAGCCACGGGAGACCCCCCCTTTGTCTACATCAAACATGTTTAGGCATGTCACAGTGACATAAGCCATATATGAAAGACATTCAAATACAATCATGTTGTGCAGTATGCATGCATGCATACACGTGCATATTTGTTCCCATATAACCGGATAATTGCTATACGTAGATTATTTTGAAGAAGATAAGTTATTTATATAAATGCATTCATCCTTGTACAGTAGTATCCTTCGGTTGACCTAGAATATATGATTCTTATTGTTAGTTTTTCAGCACTACTAGCTGGTTCCGATTTTGTACATTTGAGAATCAACTGAGCTGCATCTTTTAACAATTATACTTTCAGTTAATATCATCTGATCTAATTCCATTGATATCAATAATTGTATCATAAACATGCATATGCTCTCTACTGAAGAAATACATCCTTGTATGCGTGCTTGTACAAGAGATGGGATTTTCTCTTAGGTTGAGAATGAATTTTTGACCCCTAATATACGCTCAATGACTAATACGAGCACGTTTAACGAGAATGATAGTCGGCTGACATGACATCACATGAGGCAGATTCAAGATGCTTGATGTTGCACGAAATCATTCAAAATGTCGTGCCCTTGCAAAACGAAAACACTGACGAATCTAGAATGTCAAAATCGTCAAGGACATTCCCTTCATGCGTGACTCAATTAAAAGATTGCAAAAATGGTCTGCCATTGCATTCAAAATGTCAAAGTTACCTAAGCAGGAACTATCGCGATTAACACGAGCAAAAGCGATCGAAAATGATGAATTGCAAGTGCGACGTTGCACAAACTTGACTGAACGACCTCTGTTTTTGAAATGTACTACACATCGTGTTCTAAACATCTAAATTATTATGAAAGGACACCTATATTGGCAAGATGATTGCAGAGAAAAATGACAATCTACCCCGTACGTGAAATGAGATAAAATTCTACACATGTGAGCGACAGAATTGCAATGATCTCTCTTTATCTCTCAATTTCCCTCCTTGTTCCCCTCATCTCTTATCGATTTATAGGATTAAAGCCTCTTTCGTCTCTTCTCGTGTTGACGAAATCGACACAATTCGTTCGACTTGAGTTGAACTGACTTTAGTCTGTTCGGTATATTATAATAGATCCTTGCCAACAATTCAAGAGAACTTCAATAAGATGTCTCCAATGGTGAAGCGAAAAATGCTTCTTCCTCAAATATCCTTTCAATTGTGGCCCAGTATAGATAAGTGAAACCCTTTTCATAGCAATATCACGAATAATGGTATGTATTCCTATATAGTTTTGCTGACTTGGATAACATTATCTTGACAAATTTGACAAGTTGCGAGTTATTTGAATGCTAGGCAAGTAATTCATCCATATTTGGTTCCCAATCTATGCTAGCATTATAGGGTCATTGAAGCAATCAAAGGTAGGCGCATCAACCATGATTTCTTGGTTAGGATCATGAACATTGTTTGCAATATAGTTATGGCCGACAGACTTTGAGAGGGGCTGGTCTATACTGGTCTTGTTTTTGTTGAGGATTTGTCTAATTAATAATATTATGATAAACATGATAGTAACAAGTCTGGATAGGTCTTCAGGCTTGGGCAAGATAAGATATCTTGTTTGAGTTGGTTTAATTTCTCAAATAACTTATTAAAAACACTAGGACTAATTGTATTATTAGGTGCGTGATTGCTTGTCATATGACACTTAATCCTTTGGTGGATGTAACAAACTTATCCCACATGATGATGAATTCTTGCTTTGGCTCATCCCATCTGATACTGGGCTAAAGCTCACAATTGTACCATGTGCGATTTCATGTCTCTCATCATTACTCCATCACAATGTTTAAAATTGCGTAATCAGGTATTGAGGCGTTTTTCTTTCGTGAGGCGAGGTGTAAGCGTCAAGGCTTTTTGAGGCGTAAGCCTTAAAATAAAAAAATTGCATAAAGATGCTATGATATTTTTTTATATACTAATGAGTAATATAATAATATAAAACATAAAAAAGCACAAGATATGAAACGTCAAGTAATAAGTTGTTTGAAATTAAAGTGAAATCCAAACATTACAATAATAAGACAACATAAAATATAGTTCAACTCAAAATTCTATCTTTCCCAAATCACAATATCCTTTTCATTAACACGTAATTAAAAAAAATAAATAAATAGCAATGACCTAACAACTCAAAAGTCATCAGCACTGTCGTCACTAAGGGAGTCTTCATTTGAATCATCGTTATGATGAATTGCTCTCTTCTCTTCCTCCTCTCCTAGGGCGTCTAATGTCTCCCAATCAACTCCTTCCTCAATATCAATTATCTTCATCTTCTCTAAATATTTTTGAACAATATCAAGATGAGTAATACATTAATAAAAGTAAAGTCTAAGAAAATTATGTTATTTATATACATTTTTTTGTTTGTTCTTGAGTTGTGGTGGATGTAGATGCTCTATGACCATTAAAGAAATTAATATTTAAATCTTTCTCTCGTACTTTAGATGACATCACTTCCACTTCATCTATAAACCACTCATCATCAAATGTCATATCCTCACGGAGTAAAAGATCTTCGTCATCCTTTAACCCTTTTTTTCAAATTCCTGTCTCTGAGTCTTCTATTATACATATTATACACTATTGAATTCATTCTCAATGTTGACAAACGATTTCCCCTCTTTGTATGCACTTTAATTGTAGGTACTCTAATTCCATTCACAGTCTGATAAAGAACATGTTAATCTCAAAACTTTCACAACAAAATGCTGTAATTCTGGAGTGCCATCACTAAACTGAATCTACCACTCAACTAAGATTTACATAAATGATTAAAGTCAGTGAATGATTAAAACAACAAATGAAATTACCTGGAGATCATGTGGAAATAGTACCATTTGCTTGTTGTAATCCAAAAAAATCTTATTTATTTTCTAAAAGGTACCAATTGCATATCAGCATTTGATCTTTCAGTTACATCATGTATCAGCCGATCTATGCATTGATACAATCCCAATTTTATTTCAGGATTTATAGACTTATTCTCTGTATTAATACTAAGGGTTTAAATAATAGTCTGCTGCATGCAAGTGTCGGTGAAGGTGTAACTCCCACCTATCATCAATAATATTCTCTATTTCTCTATAAATTCCCTCTTCACCTCCTAAGTTGTAGTCAATCATTTCTTTATCTTCATTTATAATATTGTAGATGAAACTCATAGCAGACTTCTTTAGTGCATCCACCATCCTTAAAACTTGTACTAAAGGTTTAGTGGTTGTGATGACGGACGAGAGATTTTGCTAAAATCTGTCATTTAAAACAATCTTTCTAACATTTTTTTCCCTCGGCTTTCAATGCCCATGCACAACTGTGTGGAGGTAAACATAGACTCCAAAGGCTATCTAGCATCTAACATACTCTGCAATGTCAAGTAGGCGGTGACAAATCTTATTGCTGCTGGTCTTAGAATTTCTTTATTCGAAAATTTTCTCATAAAAGCCAAAACCCAAGAATGGTTGTAAATAGACTTACTTTTTTTTTTATAAGCGCATTCTTGTGTTAGGATATGGTTGTTTGTTCGATCTTTGCAGGTCCTAGTTGTCCGAGCATAATAATGCAAAATATGGGAGAGGGATCGGGCAACTTTAAAATTTCTTTTTTTAGTAGTAAAATATATATATTTTAAAAAATTATAATTTTAACTATTAAAAATGTAATAATTCAAAAAAAAAAAAATGATTTTTTTAAAATGAAAATTTTGAATTTTAGTGGTGTTTTGTTGATGAAGAGATAGGGAAGAGAGAGAAGGTTGATTGGAGCTTTTTCATCTTTCAATTTTATTCAGAAATTTGCTCTATTTGTTGCATATAACTCAAATCTCATTTTAGTTTTCAATAAATTTGATTATTATATAAATTCTCTTATATTTAAAAGAATTGATTATTTCCTACTGCATTTTAATTGTGGCATTTGCATAAGCAAAAAAGGTTGGTTGTTATCACTATAAAATGGGTTGGCTATTAAAACATAATACCCTGCGCGGGAAAGTGGGCCGACGGGCTTTCCTTTAAAGATGGTTGTGGTGTTATCTTGATTGTAGCCTGTAACAGATGACCAATTATGCCGACGTGCAGAGAGTGACGAATTTTTTTTGATTTAATGAAATCACATGTAATGATAATTGATTAATTGAATATGATAATTGATTGTTGGATAAATGATAATTGATATGACTGATGACCAATTGGGTATTAGTTGCGGTAAAAGATGTTAAAAACACTTCATTAAAGTTGGATGTCCTGCCTTGCTAAATCATATATTGATGCATGCATATATTGATAGTATTGATGACATTGAAAGATACATTAATATCATTAACAATATTGGATGCATTGATAATGCATATGCATATGAATAAATAAGATATATTCCTTCAGTGATTTATGAATGATTTTTGCATCGTTGTTTTACCGATTATTGAATTTTATACAAATTATTGATTTATAGAATCTATGATATATTTTTAAAATGATAAATAAACAATTCTTTCAAATTTGATTCTGGGGACTTACAAAAAATGTGTTGTTGTCTGACAGATCTCTTGACTATGCATATCTGACATGTGTACCAACCATGTCGGCACATGTTCGTGTCTGACACATCTCTTGAATCATCATATCGTTGAAGAGAGGAGTTTTGGTGCAATCATCATACATGTAAAAAAAATTATTGTAGCTGTTGGGGTTGATGATAGATAATAACTAGGAAGAAGCATTAGGATCGAAGGATTAGGTTTGTAGATGAATCAGGGATGGCACAAAGTAGTTTACGTGAAAAGGATGTGCAAGAGACAATGCACGAGAAGTTGAGATGCATATGGGGATGTTGTAGTTGAGATGCTAGGGTTTTGAAAGCGGGATGCAAGGGGCAAGCGGGGCATATGTGGGTCATGTGGGTCATGGTGTAAGGGGCGGTTTTTGCTTGACAAAAAGCATAGTGTGAGCTAGTAATGGGTGTGGCTATTCTCTTAAGGAGCATGTGAGATCTAAAGCTGCGAGTTGCAAGAGTTAGGACTATTAGTGGTGATAAGTGTTAGATTAGGAGAGGATAAAGGTGCGAAATTTAAGGTCAAGCATTGGCCATTGGTTATTAGATTTGATGACACAGGCATGCAAACTATAGTTAAGTGAGAAGGTTGTGAAAAGAAATTGTAACAAAAATGGATTACAATATGGGCTTGCAATACTTACTCTAACCTTGCCTCATGTGTGTGATGGTTTTCTCAGATCAAGATGGGACTTCAATGCATGAAATAATTGGGTAGGATGGTGCTTGGAGAATCAATAATCAAAGAAACAGTCGAATCTCACTTAGATACTAAACTTGATGGAGGAAGAAGAGACTTTGCGTACATAACGTGGAGTGATTTTCATACACAACTTAAATCTAGAGGAAAAAAAAAAAAAAGGGTTACAAGGATAAGATCAAAATTTTAAATTAAAACGTAATCAAATGTAATCCTGACAAGATATTTAAATTCAAACCTATTATTATCCAAATAGGGTAAGTAAACATAAAACAATAAATTGTCAGAAAAATATGAAAATTTTGCTAAAAATAGATTTGTGACTAAAAGAATATGAAGATCAACCCAATTCGGCTTTGTTGTGCTTGATTTGATTCCTTGTAATTGGCCTTAGGAGCACTTGGGTTTTTTTCTACCTGTTGTATCTTGATTAGTGGCTATACTAGATCACTTTTTATATAGACATGCCATTTTTTTAATCATTTTTCATAGTAAAATGATGTTCCCCTTCACTTTTCACATTATGACTGTTGTGGAATTACAGCTCTGTGAGGCTCTGGGCTTTAACTGGCGAAGTTTTGATGGAGATGATGGGCCATTCATCTCTGGTGTACTGCGTGGATGCACATCCATCTGGGCTTGTTGCAAGTGGGAGTGAAGACTGCTCCCTCAAGATTTGGAAAGGTGGTTTCTGTACTGTATATGAATTATTAAGGTTACCCACTAGTAACTCGCTTATCCTCTAGGTGAATCATCATATCATTAGCCGTATGCCAATTATTTGGAATTTTCTTTATGAATCCTCCCCAATTTAAATTGGTTGCTTAAGCATGTTGGAAGAAACTAATTAATTTATCCTTTTCAAATTCTTCAAGGAAAATTTCTTTTCTTTTGGAAAGTACGTAAGCAGATATAGCTTGTTCCTTTTAAGTGCTCAAATAGAACGTGGTCAATTCCCTGTGTTTAACAGTCAAATATTTTCTATTTATAGAATAAACACCCTCCTACCTCCAAAGGGTAATTTCATGTGTAACACCTGGATCTTTTCTATTTATAGAACTAAGATCCTCATACCTATATTAGTGAAATTCCCACCCAGATTTCAATATATACAACAAAACTACCAATTTTCACTAGTAATATTTTGTTAAATTTTCAATGACTTGGTTGAAACAAGTGTAAACATGAGCTTGCTAATACAAAACATTTAGTTTGGTGCTAGATACGTAATTCATAGATTTGAGTGATATGGGTGTAAATATCCCATCTTTTTAAATATTTGACCTGTAATGTTTTTTTTTTCCTTAAAGTTGCTCGATTGCTTGGATGATCCTCTATCATGAGGGGTGGCTTTTGAATCCATCATGTACTTGTACTTTTTCAGCGTTTATTGCTAACATTCTCCCATGGTTATTTTGCAACTTGAAGGTGAAGATCTCTCAACTTGTTTCTTAAACTTTGCATAATATGTAAGAAATGAAATGGTATGATTTTGAATGTAATGGTTGCCCTTTTACCTATTTCTTGGCATGATACATTATGTTTAGATAAATTTGATCAAGGGCTTTTTTCATGATTCATATATCTTTTAGATTTCTATGAACCGGGCCTTGACCTAGTGGTTCATACATCCACTTCTATCATTGAGGTCATGGTTTCAAGCCTCTACTCCACTTAGCTGCTACTACATTGGGAAAAAAAAATCTAAGATTGTTATCTATTGTCTCTTGCGCCAAAGGGTAATTTGCTTCTGTCTCTGTCAATGTAGTGGGCCTTGTACACCCCATTAATATATAATATATGAGGATAGATTACTATCCTTAAAACAAAATAAAGAAAAAAACTGAAGTGGTAAGTAAGCTGTCAAAATGAGCAGGTTTCTATATTCTTACCATTTTATTTATTTATTTTGGCATTTGGCTTCTATACACAGATATGCAATCTTTTTTCTAAGCAAGAACTCTTGTTTCTTAGGCAATCAGTTATTTTCTATTATTGAATAATCTTTTCTATTATTTTTTTAGCTTGTTATGGGATATTAATGTCCCTATCCCTAGCCCTTTTGTACTTTATTTAGACACCAACTTTACAATCTTACGCATGTAATTTGTGCAAACTAGACGGGGCATGCGTTCAGAGCATTGAACACCCTGGGTGTGTTTGGGATGCCAAGTTCCTGGAAAATGGAGATGTTGTGACTGCTTGTTCTGATGGAGTTGTAAGAATTTGGACATTACATGGTGATCGTATTGCTAATCCCTTGGAGCTCGAAGCATATGCACTGGAACTATCTCACTACAAAAGCAGCAGGTACAGTTTATTGTGTAATAGCTGTTTGATGCTTCAAAAAAAGCAAAAGCAGGAACAAAACACTGGAGAACAGTTACAACTTTTTATCTCTAACAACACAATTTTGACATCATCGTGAAACTTGCTTCAAATATTTTTGTCAATCATTTGGTAGTTCTTCTAGCTTTTTCTTTCATATTCATTTATTAATTCTAGAATACACATCTTGCAATTGGAAACGGCATATTATTTGTATAATTACATACCAGAGAATTATATTGTGTATTAAGTATTCGTGTTTATTCTTGGGACTTATAAGCTTTCTCCCTGCCTCCCTCCCATCACCTTACCTCTTCTCTCTCTAATCCCAGGAAGAAAGTTGGTGGCTTGAAGTTGTCAGATCTTCCAGGTTTGGAGGCTTTGAAGATTCCAGGTTTTTGCTTTTAACTTTTTCTTCTACCTTCATATGCTGCTCTAGTGTGAGCTGTAGTTTCTTTCGCAGTTGTAAATGAAATTCTTTACCCTCTTTAGGTGCCATAAACCCTTGTGTAGGAGGACATTTGATGTGATACATGCAAGGAGTTCACGAGAGATTATGCTGTAGAAGGGGAGTAGGTGGGAGAGATTTAAAATTTTTCGAATTTCAAACAAGAAGAATAAAGGAGGGAAGATGTAATTAATATTCCCTAATCTTAGGCCATAAATTAGGGACTAAATAATTAGAGAAGGGAGAGAAGGTGAGCCGGCCAATGGGAAGAGAAAAGGTGTCCACATACAATGTATGTGTACCCATGCATTAATGGGAGATTAGAGAGTTAAATTTGAAATAATTTCAGATTTAAAATGATTGAAGGATGCTTCCTAAAATATATGTACTAATTAGGAAAGCATTTGAAATTTGGATATGAGATTAATTAATCAATCAATTTTCAAATTGATTAATTAATTAAATAAAGAAACTTCCCAAAAGTAATGTAATTAATGAGGGTGGATTTGAAATTCAAATTAGATTAATTCGAATTTAAAATCTTTCTGAATTAATGGCATCCTAAATAAGGAAAGAAGAGTTTTGGAGGAAAGTGATATCAAACAAAGAGATTGCTGGCAGGTTAGCATTATGTAAGCAATCTAAAATCAACCATAAGAATCACAATTTTTCAAATAAAAGGAAAATTTGCATACTCCTTTAAAGGAGCCAAGTTTTCAAAAATTAAAATGATCTTGCATGGCCAGTGTGTCTCATATAGAAAACCTTTGCTTAAAGACCATATAACAAAAATCCGTATTTCTTGTGAGTTAGCATTATGCATACCCACATGATCAAACATCTTAGCCTAAAGGCCAAGTTGTAAGTCATATTCTCTAAATAAAAAAAAAGTTTTCCCTACTATTCATATGCATTGCGACTGGACTACATGATTTTAAAAGTGATTATGTGAGTTTAGCTATTAGCCCCTTCTAGGCAGAGCAATAAATTCAGAGGTTGGGCAGATTATGTCTCATGTGAGGTTAGTTTGTAAGTCCCTTGTACTATGTTAGAATTATGTTCAAGCCACTACCCCTCAGTAGTCCTCATCGTAATTCTAGGATCCAAGGTTGTTGTTGACTTCTGTTGCTTCATAAGCCTTCACAATCCAGGAATTTCCTTTAACATGTATTATTGGAATATAAACCCCAACATTCTAAGGTAAATTGGTCAACTTAAACATAAATTTGGTGTTTGAAGCGGCAAATCATCCATCATGCCAACCGTTTTTAGGACAATACATTTTGTTGTATTTTAGAATTTTTTTTGTTCATTTTTGCAAGATTCATTATTTTGCATGAGAATATAACCTTTCTTTTCGTCTTAATATTAAGAACTACTTATGGTTACTGCAGGCATGACTAATGGGCAGACTAAAGTTATTAGAGATGGGGATAATGGTGTTGCTTACTCGTGGAATGCAGAGGAGTATAAATGGGATAAGGTTTGTCCATTTTAGAATATTTTAGATATTTTTTATTTATTTCAGGCCTGTTTTGGATTAATTTCTGGTTTTCATTTTTTGTTTTAGAAATTTGGATAAAGCATGTTTAGTACGTTTTTTATTAGTATTTTTGTTTTTTATTTTTAAAAACAAATCATGATGTTAAAAAAAAAAAAAAACCACTCAAAACAACTTTTAGATTTCAAAATTTTTCCTTCCATACCCAAGCTCCTTGAGTTTTTTGAGCATCTTCTGTGCACAAGCTTTGACATCTGGTCTTCTTTATTGGATGTCCCCGAGCTTCATCCTTGAGCATGACAACCATTCCCGAGCTCTGTCTGGCATCGCCATAGCTCCTTCGTTGAGCGTCTTACAGTGTTCTATAGATTTGCCCTCACATTGTCATGGAGATGTCTCCTGAAAATTTTGTATTACACCTTCAAAAAAAAAAAAAAAAAAAAATCCAAAAGTGATTTCGACTGCCCTAATATTTTTATATATGAGTTATTTTATCATGATTCTCAATATGGATACACTTTTATATTGATTCATTATATCTACCTATGATATCTCTATCCATCAGTGCCTGAATGCCTCTGTGGCTTCTGGTGATTGGCTGACTCCCACTTAAGACCCTTGGCCCATTTAGATTTCTCAGCTTGTTGGCTTTTGGGAGTAATGAACTCTGAATATTTTATTTTATAGATTAAAAATCCTTCAATAATGAAGCCCCCTCGTTGAATTATAAACCAATAAACCATAGTGCTTCTAGCATACATGCGACATTTTATTGGTGACAGCCTTGTTTAAGAGTTGAATTCAGGAGATTTAGTTCTCAAGGATCCATGAAGGTTAACAAAGATGGTTTGTAAAGTTTGGCTTAAAGAGTGATCGGTGATGGTGAAATTGGTTTATGAACTGATAAACTAGGTCTTACCTTTCCTAAAAAGCGTCTGATAGAAGTAGTGATGTTTGACGCACTTGCCATTTTATTTTCCTCAAGATGTCATTGGGTTGTTTTTTGTCATAATGTGACACCCTGTTTAGCAAATGTGTTGGTATTATTTGATATACTACACATTACATGTTTCGGGAACATTTTTTGACTTTTGACACATGTTTTGGTTTTCTTTTGTCTTGAGTGATAGTCATTTTGCCTTTCGGTCGACATTCATAACATTCTTGTATCAGCATATTTAAATGCTTGGCACAATACCCAAAATTTGTGCCTCTAGGATAATGAACTAACTGAAATATCGAGATTATTTTCATTGATTATATTTGATATATGAATTTGTTCAAACCTCTTACAAAATTTGTTTTGTTTCGCATTCCTTGTCTCGAATTTATATTTTTTGTTGTGCTTCTGTAGTATTATGATGATGGACTGTTATGGTTGTTTGTTGACAAGTTTATATTCCTAGAATTGTTGAGTTTTTTTATAGCTTTTTAATATAGCCGGTTGTTATTTTGTTTTTACTGTATCTATTCTAATTGCCCAAAGTGAACGTGCTTCAGAATCCATCTAGTATTGTCTGGTAATGTTTTGAATTTTTGTTTTGTTTTAAAGCCTGCCATGTACCGATTTTGATTTTGATTTGTGTGGGAAATGCACAGTAGAAAGCATAACAAATGTCCGGGACCCCTCCTTGGCTTCATAGCTCTTGGGGAACACACTGCAGTACTTGCGGAGCAGCTTGTCCTTTTCTTGAAAGTAGCAGCAACTCTGTTGCATAGGCAAAGCACAAGAGCATTACAAAATGAGGCTCTAGCGAAGGAGAATTTAGAAAACTTGAGCCGTATTGATTTCCATTTATATTCTTACCCCTCCCTGCTTGTAATCAAAATGTTATTGTCTAGCTGGATTCATCAAGCAAAGCGGACAACATATATGATTGTAGGATCATTTAGTACTAGTCATTCCATTTTATCCCAACATATGAGCCAACATAGGACCTTCTTTGGTCCTTCAAAGGCATGTTCCAGAAGGGGAGGGAGGGAGGGATACCTTCACACCATAACTTGTGTAGAGAGGAAGGAAAGAGATACTGATGAAGTGAGGGAATACATATGTTTCACAGGGAGGGAGGGTTGGAGGGAGGGAGTTGATTGATATCTTTGCAACATAGCTTGCGTAGAGAGAGGAAGGAGAAATAGATATTGACAGGGAGGGGGATGCATTTGTTTCACATAGTTGTGAAGTGATTGATATCTTCACACCATAACTTGCATAGAGAGTGAAAGGAGAAAGCGATGCTGATGGGATAGGGGAGTTGCATATGTTTCACAGGAATGGAGGGAGGTGATTGATTAATTTTATAGTTGTATTTTCTCCTATTTCATTTTAATTCCTATTGAAGTCCCCTTAAGTGTTTATGAAGAATCTTGAATTTCTCTATTCAATTTTTTTTAATAATTTACTTTAGATATACTTTTAATCAATTCAAAATTAGATTGGTGAAGTTGTTGATGGACCAGGAGATGAAAACAATAGACCGATACTTGGTGGCATTCAATATGATTATGGTATGTTTTATTTGTTTTAGAAAGTTGAAGCTATACTTTTTTACTTATGACACTTTTTTTTTTCATTCTTAGTTTTTGACGTTGATATTGGTGATGGCGAACCTGTTCGTAAATTGCCATACAATCGAGGAGGTAATTTCTTTATTACATATTTTGTAATTTTCTAAAAAATTTCATGTTTTGTAATTTCGCGTGTCTCTGCATTACTACCATCCCTTTTCATTTGATTAACATTTCATTTTGCATTTTTTACCTTGCACATGCCTTCATGCATATTACTCGTAATCTTCTCTTTAAAAGTGATACACCTAAATGTAGCCCATACAACTCCATTTTAAAACATATAGTTAACAAGCATTTTGATAGCTCAACAAAATTCAACCCCTCTTGTTTGTTATAACTCAGGAGTATTTTGTTGAGGTCAATTTTGTTTGTTATAACCAAATTTAGACCAGGGTCTATTTAGATTCAAAGTCAAGACTTCTTATTGGCATAAGCCACCTAATTAGTTATCCCTCCCGTCCGTGGGAGAGCATTTTTTTAATAAAGCATAATATTGTAACCATACAAGACTGAATTAATATGAGCCATTATTAAAAAATGTCATATTAACATGTAAAAATGAAGATAATTTAAGACAACATGATGGCAAAGTAGAAAATATCCATCCGAGAGGTGAAAAGATCCATGAAAAGCTCTCATTTCTGATGCCTAGTTTGTAGCCTAGTTAATACTGAAGAATGATCATAATCGTTATTTTTAGTCCCCCAACTTCCCCGCCCCCCCCACCCCAAGCGTCAACACTTAATAAATTATCATCTGAATCAAAATGCTGCTCAGAATCTGTGGCATCAACATCCTCAACATTAGGAAGGGAATGATGGCCTAACTCATTGGGAGGATTTGTAACAATGTTCTTGGATATGAATGAGATTATGATATCGAATGCTGGGTTTAGTAGATATGAAGTGGCTTTTGATCTAATATCATTTAGAGTTTGTTTCAAAGTTAATGCGCATACTTGGAGGTGTAGCTGTATCCACCACTAGAGAAGATGGGTTTTCATTATTTGTATGCTACTCTTGTTCATAACTATTAGGGTCACTAATAGTCGCTTTCATCAGTTCTAGGTGAGCATTGAAGCATTCAAAATAGTTATTCTAACAAATTTTGCAAGATGTGCAGTACGAGGAAATATTTGAATACAGGCTTCTGTTAATAACCACAAGAGGAGCCAATTCAGACTGTTATCCAGAGGTATGATAAATTCCATTTCAATCATAACCCTAATCATAGATGATTAAAAAAGATGGGAAGTAGCAGCATCTATTTGCAAGGGTTTGTCAAAGATAGAACCTATAGGATACAATGCAAACTAATTGCAAAGGTTTGTATATAGAATATTCTTTTGACCAAATACAAGTTTCACATGAATGCACGTATAATCTCAAGATCGATGTCTCAAGATCATTTCTCTTCTCTTGGTTTTCGTGTTCACACGATCCTTATCGCATGTTTCTTTCCCACTCGTTACTCTTCCCAACTTTTCTCCCTCTCTTACTCAGCATACCTCGAAACCTAACTCAACTCTCTAGATCTTCAGCCCATCTCCTTCCTCCCTTGTTGTCAGGCCCTAGCACATCGTGTTATTTCCCACATCTCTCTATCAACCTCTCCAATCAAGCTCATCTCCATGCCTACCTAAACACTAGAAGTCTTAGATGATAAAGGGGAGGAGAAATTGCAAGCTCTCTCATGTTGGGCACCCCATCCCTCTCCCTTCTCTCAAAACCTCCTGTTGTTGGGCTCTCTTCACACATCCCACACTGTCGGCATCCTTGCTCTTATCTCGCCAGCCTCTCTTCTTCATGCAAACTTTATCCTAAAACATCCACTCATGTCCCTCTTGCTCAAGCCACTATCTTGCTCACTCTCCTACACGAACCTCTCTTTCTTTCTCACTCTTTTCTTTGTCTTCATCATCATTCGCCCATCTGCTTCATGTTTAAGGTAGTAAATTTCTTAATTCTAAAACTAGACTACTACTATATACCAAGTACTTAGCGTATACCCAATGTTTAGCATAATTGAAAGTTCTCTCTTGGCATTGTGACGGGTAACTAATCACAGGGGATTATTTCTATGTGAAACTTGGAACCATATCTTAAAGTCCTCGCATGAGAGCAAAATCTTTGCACAACATCTTATTTATAACCTAATCTACCTTTTAAGGCTATCCCCAAAAGCTGCTATAGCGGGGTGAGGTGCAATTTATTATGTCGAGGTTCAATACAAGGGCATTAGTATATTAAGTTCATTTTATGTTGGAACAATATGTTTGCAAAAAAATGACATCCCTACATAGTTTTTGTTGATTTTCCACAAATTAAGTAGGCTACAAGTCATGTTTTGATAGATTTCTTATTAGGGTATGACGCAATGTATATTATAAAAATGGCTATGAGGCTCTTCTGGGTGATTTGGAAGTCGATTTCCACCCTTCTAGCTCTTTCAACCAACACCGAATAATCTTCGATTCCTAAAGGTTGCCTAAATGAATCCATTAGAATAGATAGGAATCTATAACATTTTTCCTCTGCTGTTGAAATCAACTGTGATGCATATCTAGATAGTGTTGCAAATCCTGCTTCGTATTGCATCATTGATTTGTCTCCTTGAATTAATTTTATAAATTTATCCTATATTTGTCTCCTTGCTGACATAGGTACGAACCATTGTCTGTAAAGTTCCACAAAATCTTCCTAGTTAACCAATGTATTTGGAATATCTCCTAACTTGTCCTCACGTTGCCCTCTCCAGCCCCTTTTTGCTTCTCCATCAAAGGCAAAAGTAGCAAGTGACACTTTCCTTTTATCAGGACATGACATGCTATACAATATTTTCTCTATACGAAACAACCAATTTTCAGCCTCAATTGGCCCCTCATTACTTTTGAATAGAGGCGGTCACATGTCTTGAAATAACTTCAAATATTTATCAACTCCAACACCAGGTTGCGATCTTGATTCCTGAAGCAGCTGGGTCATAGCCGCCATTATCTGGGTGAAGGTGTTGGTGTTACAGTCACTTCAGGCGGTACTTCTTCTCTTCCCATATTTTTGTCGGTTATGTCCTCTTCATCATCCGTATATCTGATATATTTATAAATTTATTAATCATATCATTTAATCGAATATTTAAGTTCTTCTCAAATAAGTTCATAAATTATTTCTATGGCTCTTTCATTACGATTCACATTCTTAAGATACTTCTTGGGTTCTGATACCATTTTTGTCACGACCCAGCCCGGAGGCTCAAATTAACGGGGTTGGATCAGATGGTCGGATGATAGATTAGATTTTCAATTACTAAATCTATCTCCATTACACTTAAAGAGCCATAAACTTCAAAAATATGAATTGATATGATATTTTATGACTTAAAACCTTTCTTTTGGCGCGTCATGTTTACGGTACACATTTCACCTCTTCTATTCATTTTGATTATATTAAATTATATTTGAAAATGTTAGAACAACTAAGAGCAAGTAAAATATGCTTCTAAATTACAGTAACCCAAGGTAATTGAAACAATATGCATGAGCATTTTAATTCCTATCATAAAATAATTACATTTAAATTCATTTTATTTCAAGACTTTTAATATTATGCATACTTTCAATATTATGAATATATAATATATTTATCTATATATTTCTTCTTTCTCATAAATAATACAACTATCACAGGAGTCACCGTCTAATTTAATATCAATAAAGGTACTCATTTTTTTTTTCTTTTTTCTTTTTCATAACCTTTTTCATTTACGTGCACAGGTATATTGCGTCCCCAGTCAGTACCATTAGGGGATGCGTTCCATCAGTCAGCATGCATATATAAGCATACTGCATAAATTATATCTTTTACTTTTTTCATATCATTTCATTTCAAGTCTTTTAGTTTAACATGGTCAATTTACTTTAATAAAGAAAAATTATGTAACATTAACAGCGAGCAATTAGATAATAATAATACTTGATGCATTATGTATAGGAGAAACAAATATCATTATTGTAATTTAAAAGACGTAAGTACTCATCTTGATTCTAGGTATCTTATTTCTTCACTATTACTCTTTCCTTTGAGGTCAATAGATTATTACCTATATAAAATAATTTCTTATTTACATTCTAATTTAATATTTTAAAATTTCTTCTCTTTCTAAATATACTTTAATTCATTAAAATAATTATAGAGTATTTCACTTATTAATATTTCATTTACTATTGAATTTTAAAATAGATGTTGTGCTTTCTCTTACTCTCCAATTTAGTTAGTTAAAGCACCTAATTGCTCTTGTATTAATCAATTTCTAAAAGTGTTGATTTTATCATTAATTTTAAATTACTAATAAAATTTACTCTTCCCTTACTAGATGAAAAAAATTTATTTAATTATTAAAATTATCCAAAATAAATTTCTATATTAGTTTATTTATGATATCTCTCTTAACTCAATATTCTCATTTATTTCTATTTTAATTTATAAAATCTTATATAAATTTATAGAATTTACTCTTTATATAATTTTATCATTGATCAATTTAATGAAAATTCATAATCTAATTATTATTTTTCTCAAACTGATATTTTAATTTTATAAAATTAATAAAAAATAATTCTAATATAAATTTTTTTATTTTAATATTTCTTAAAAATTTCTTATAATTATCTTTTATTAAAATTCTAATAAGATATATTAAAATTATATTTAAAATATTAATTTTCTAAATTAACTCTTTTAATTTATGATTTAAATTTAACAAATAAAAAAAAATGAAATTCGCTTACCTTCCACGCTTGCTTGCGTTAGCCCTTCGCCTGCAAACACACACACATACACACTCTCTCTCTCTCTCTCTCTCTCTCTCTCTCTCTCTCCCTCCCTCCCTCTCTCTCTCTTTCTCGGTCGTTCGGCTGATTCGACGCACAATCTCTCTCTCTCTCATCCCTCTCTTCTCTAATTTATAGAGACGAAGTTAGTGACGCCCCTTTCCATTCGTCCTCTGCGACTCCAACCGACAGGAGCGCTCTTCGTGTTTCTCGTGAAAACGAACGATGACGACTTCTTTCTTCCTCAAATCGACGGATTGCTTTAGCTTCTGCGATTCCAGGTAAACGAATCGGCTGCTTCGTAAGCTATAAGGGTTATTACAAGGATTTAACATATATTATTGTGCTAAGGGTTATTACAAGGATTTAGCATATATTGTTGTGCTAAGGATTATAGAATATTCGATAACTTTTGAGTATAGAAATGAAAGTATTTGCTCAATTAAGCTAAGCAAATACAGTAAAAAAAATTAGATCTATAATTTTGGGACTACAAACCAATGAGGGGTCTAAGAAGTTTTCTTTTCACCGAAAAAACTTCATTTGCTTAGTTAATGTAGGAAGCTTTATTTTGGAATCCTATGCATAAGTTCAGAGTTATTTGTTGATTTTTAGCTCAAACAAATAGACCAAAGGAACTTAGGATTTGGTCCTAAGGGTTATTGACACTCTCTTGATTATTTTAGCAATTATTTGAAATTATCTATGGGCTTCCAAGAAGGCACCAAGCAAAGAGTTACCGGATAGAGATGATTCAATTTGAATTTGATTCAACTTGAATTACAACAACCCTAAATTTGTCTAAGGATAAATTGGATCCAAAGAGGTCCTATGATTCATGCAACAAAGTATTTGAAGCTTTGGAAGGCTTCAAAGGACTACTCATGAAGAGAACGAGAACTCCTAAAAGGATTTATTATTATTATTTTTAGAATGTTTTAGATTCATTAGATAATAAACTTCACTTTTATGGCTATGGGAGGTCTTAATATTAATTTTGGCACAATCTATTTACCTTAGAAGCACATAAAGGATGATTTGCATCTTTAGGAATTTTTCAATGCTATAGGTTATAAGTTTTCTAAGTTAAAAGCAATTAGTCATTTTATTTTGATGCTTTATGATTTGCAAAATACCAACAACAACAACAACAACAACAACATCAAGCCTTTATCCCACTACGTGGGGTCGGCTACGTGAATCCTTTTTCTCCATTGTGTCCTATTAAAAGTCAAATTCTCGTTTAAATCTAATAAAAAAGGTCATTCCTAATATTTTTATATTCTTAATTTCTTGCAAAATACCCAAAAAAAAAAAAGAGAATTTTATTATCTTTACCTACTATAGGACTTGAAACATAGATCTTTGAAAGTGTATGAAAGATCCCAAAATGATTTTGTGCTTTCAAATTAATTAAATTTATTTTTTGGATATCCTAAAACTTAAGAAAGATTATAAATCCTAACAATTACAAACTCCTATTTTGATTAATTTTGTCACTTATAGTAATGAAGTGCAACTTGTATGGCTTGAAATTAATGCATAATCATTTATTGGGGATCGAATGGTTATTTAAACCCTAGGAGCTGATATAGGCGAAGAAATAAATTCAATACGAATGCTATTCCATGCATTGGGGGAGTTATTGGATAAAAATTCAATTATTCAGTGCTTCGTTGTCCTCTTGCTTAGGATTTAAAGAAGAACCATCAGTTGAAAATTGTTTAATTTTTATGGATTATGGAAGAAAGAAGAGGACAACAGGATTGGATTTAAGAGCATAAAAAAATGTCATATAATTGGACCTAGGGTTGAGGGGATTGTCATGCACATCCATAAGGACATATAAACCTAGGTTTTCTAAGTTTGATATGTTGACCATTGGCCCCACCTCATGCCGGTTCATTCTCCAAAAGATGCAACTGCTTACGAGATCACCGAACCTCTCTCTCCCTCATAACTCCCGTAACTCCCACTCATAGCACAAAAAGCCCCCAAACCACTCTCACCTTCTCATTCAATTTGCATGCAGAAACCTTCCTCGCGCTCTCATCTTTTTCTTTGTCGAGCATCCCCAACCAACCCCGCTCCCCCAATAGCAAGCAGAAGCCCGAATGAAGAAGCCCGCTCTACTCCATTCCACGCGGTAGTCTGCCCTTCCGTGCTCAACCCCGAATTCACCATCCTGACTCCATCCCTCGTGCCATCTAGCTCTTTCGTGCTCGACCCGAACTCACCATCCTGCGTGGCATCCCGCTCTTCCCCGCTAGACCATAACCAGTCGTCCTGATCTCTTGCACCTGACTAGCCCTCTCTTCCACATGCAAAAGTCCCGAACCCCAGTCGATCTCTCGATCCATCATCCACTCAAACTCGAGCACCTATAGCCGCTGCCTCCTTCAATCCCAGCTCGTTCCGACTCACCCCACTTGTCATTGTCTTCATCATTCTTCCTACCCTAAAATGTATAAATATGTATAAATTTCTTTCTTTTTGGTTTGCTTAAATGACATATATCCAAGACCCGCGCCGTTGTATCTTTTATTCGGCTGGGAGATGAACCATAGATGACTTGCAATGTTGTATCTTTGATCCGACCAGGAGAAATGAACATATAAAGACCTCGTGCTATCGTATCTTTGATCCGGCCGGGAAGATTGAAAGACTAGTGCTACTTGACACATTCTACATGGAGGGTGCGATACGGGAGGTTGCTGAAATTTGGAACAAACAATGGACCCTCACACAATTAATTTCAAATAAAAATTTGTCATTTTAAATGATTAAAAAAATAAAATAAAAATTAATTATGTGTAATTTTAATTAAAAAATAAAGACCACACTTTCATCATACTTTGTGGATTTTAGCTAATGGACTGTTTATGGTTCACTCTAAAGAAAGGAAGGCATGCTATATCTCTGATCTTAAGATAAGAGTTTAGACTCTTCAAACTGAAGCTACAACATTATCTGCACAGCTTACTTTGTTCCGGAGTGACACAACCGGTTTGGCGCAAAGAATGCCGAACTTAGGCCATGCTTACAAACTATGGAACAACAAGCCTAGTTGCGTGATGCACTAAATGAAGCTCTAAAGCATGAAGTTGAGAGATTGAAGATCGCAACTGGTGAAACATCAACCACAAGTGAAGCCAATGAAGTGGGACTAAATCTCTTACCCTTCAATCCCTCATTCTTTTCAATCCCCCAGCCACAAACAAACTTCCCTCACCAATCCATTCAGCTACCAACCCCTTGTTTCCATCAGCCCCAACTCAGTACAAAAAATCACCTATTGCTCTCTTACTCTCATTCCCTTTCTGATGCAAATCCTCACGACCACCTTGGAAGACTTCAGCGATTAGATATCATCAAAGATCCTCTCATTGTTAAATCAGAAAGCTCCACCATATCGGCTAGTGAGAGCAACAACTTTTGGTTGGGGTTAATTCAAAGCAAGTGCAGCATGCAGTGGACATCATCTATGTTTATAATAACCTTGATATCTTCATTCACCAATTAGGCTGCTGCTGCTTCAGTGCTTAGAGGAAGGGAGTGGCGGATTGTTGTTCCCTTTTTTTTTTCCAGGAACGGAACATGATTAGCAATTAAGGGGAGTGGATATGTGCTACAAAAGGTGTTGCTTCGGCGTGAGGAAAAGTGGTCAACAAGATTTTGCAGAACTTCCATCTGAAAAAGTATATAAAATTGTTCTCTTACAATGTATTGAGGTCAGCAACTGATAATCTCCATCAAAGAAATAAGGTAGGTTTCAGTGGTTTTGGAACTTTCTACGAGGGAATCCTTAAGGATGGTACACCAATTGCTGTGAAACTATCAGCAGAATCAAAGCAAGGCATTAAAGAATGTTTAAATGAGATCTATTGATGCAAGCAGAACTAGAAAAGTGACAAATTGGAGAACACCAGGACAAGATTTAAACCAAACTCGATTCATTTAAAGCTTGCAAACATCCAAACAAACTTAAGAGAAACATAAGCCAAATCGAAGAAAACAAAATAAGAATATAAAAACGCTATCCTCAGTAAAACCATCTAGCGGTCTCCTCACATGCAACGAAAGTAGGAATTTTAAGAAAATTGTGCTTAGGCTTGCAAACCGAGGGTCCACCACTGCAAAAGAGTCCAACGTCCTTTCCAAACATA
>NW_021319673.1:541745-605660 GCF_001605985.2 Dendrobium catenatum | reverse complement strand
GAGAGGGTTGGTAAGATCCGGTCCAAGTACTCCTCGGGGGTGTCGTCGAAGTCGAATCCAACATCGAAGAAAGGTGAACGGAGGATGTTGACTCGTCCGTTGCGGTCGTATTCAAATCCGAAATTCCATTCGGGCTCCTCCATGCATAATTGAGAGTGGGAATGGCGATCGCCGCATGAATAAGCTCCAATGGAAAGAAAAAGGGGCGGCGGGTTGGAGTGGGTGGGGGAGGCCGGCGGTAGAGAGAGGCTCCCTGATGCCGAAATCTGTAATTTCAGATTTTGGTTGAGGTATGGGGGGGAATTAATTTGCAATTTCAAATTAATTCCTAAAGGGGGAGGGGCGGTTATGATGAGGAATTCAAGGCTTGTTTTATGGAGGAAATAAAGCTTAATGGGGAGAGAGAGTACTCCCTGATGTGGTCGGCTGAATAGAGGAGGGAAGGAAGGGGAATTAATAACGTGGGGACCAAAAATTGCTAGCAGATTTTTAAAAGAAAATCTGTAATAAAACAGATTCCAGAGAAAAGCATAAAAGGAAACTTTCCTTTAATTGAAGAAGATTTAGACAATCGTTGAATTGAATTAAAATTCAATTAAATCAATTGGCTAGATTTTAGGGAGCAAATAAGGAAAGCAATCAAGGCTCATGAGGGATTTGAAATTCAAATCCCAAAAATTCCCAGGCCGGCGGGATGGATCCACGGGTGGAATGGCCAAATGCTGGTCGGCAGATGGAGGGCCTGGGAGCGGCGGGAGATTGGCCAGGGACGGGTGGAGCTCTGGCCAGCGGAAGTCCCCCTTGCAAGGTCGAGAGGGGCTGCTGGAGGTTGCGGTCTGGTCTAAGAAAACTGAAGATTTCTTTGGGCTTGATTTTCCTTACTCTGAATTTCTTCCAACTATTCCTCCACACAATGATCCGGGATTAATTCTAGAACTCACGGAGAGACCTAGTTCTCCTTTTGAACTCACTAAGAGATCAAAAGGAAGTGTACTCACAAAGAGAACAAAAGAGAAAATAATTTTTTCATTCATCAAAAACTAAAGCTATTACAATGCATATTGCCTCATATATGGAGGCTCCAAATGAAAGGGAAAGAAAAGACAACAATGCCCTCGGGGCTACATAAGTCAAACAATGCCCTCAGGGGCAAACTCGGAAAAACTAATAAATAAAAATGACATAAACTATAAACTCAAAAGTAGAAGCTCTGGATCGTAGCCGTCGATCTGCGCCGTCGGCGATGGTACACGTGTCGAAATCTGATGTCCCCATCAGGTTAGAAGCCAAGACGAAATAGAGAAGAGAAGAAGGGGATGGAACAAGCTCTCAAGCTTTTCCAAGAAGAAACCCTCAGGTTTTGTAGAGTTTTTACTCACAATTTCAACAACCTTTTTCATGCCAAAACAACTCTCTTTTATAGGCAAAAGAAGGTAGACAAGTAGCCATATCACCTCCAACCAAAGCCAATAGGAATTGGGGAAATGAAAGGCCAAAAGTCATCAAGTAGAATGTTAAAAGAAAGCAAAGATTGCAGCAGAAAATTGCGCAGAAAACAGGATGAAAACCACGGAAATTCCCCCCAAAATGCCACGGGAAAACAGCCAGCAGGAGACCCAAAAAACCAGCACAGGAGACCAAGCACCAGGGCACGAGAACTCCAGCCAGCACATGAAATAAAGCGGTCAGGCACGAGAAAACCAGCCAGCACAGGAAACAAAGGGGCCATGCACGGGAAAACCAGCCAGCATAGGAAACCGAGAAGACATAGGGGAGGAGAAGAGACAAGTCTACTCCAAAATGAATCCAAGAAATATTATCATACTTTTTTGAATTAATGAGCTAGGAAGTGCAATTAATCTCCAATCATTGAGCTAAACTTCAGCTCAAGCATTAATGAGCTAACACCAAGTAGAATCCCACAATTTTTTAGCTCCATACCAAGCAACCTAGGCCATACCCGAGAGCAACCACCACACCAAACCAAAATCAGCAAGCAGCCCAAGGACGAAGTGGACCCAAGAGCAAGCAAAGACAATGCAAGTTTAGGTTTTTTTTTTAATGTTAAAAGTTTGTAATATTCTTTTATCTTAAAAAAGTATTTGGAATGTAAACCTGCGGTTTTTCTCTAGCTTGCGAGCTAGCTTCTTTCCCCTTGTCCTCCTCCTCCATCTCAGCTTCTTACCTCTTTCCTTTATCCACGGTTTCCCTTCCACTTGTATTCTTCTTCTTGAGCTTTGGAAGTGTATGTTGGCTGAAGTTTGGAGACATTTGCCGGAGGAGTTTGGAAAGGATGTTGGACTCTTTTGCAGTGGTGGACCTTTGGTTTGCAAGCCTAAGCATAATTTTCTTAAAATTCCTACTTTCGTTGCATGTGAGGAGACCGCTAGATGGTTTTACTGAGGATAGCGTTTTTATATTTTTATTTTGTTTTCTTCGATTTGGCTTTTGTTTCTTTAAAGTTTGTTTGGATGTTTGCAAGCTTTATATGAATCGAGTTTAGTTTAAGTCTTGTCCTGATGTTCTCCAATTTGTCTCTCTTTTCTAGTTCTGCTTGCACCAAGTAGGTATCAGAGCGAGTTAGGAAATCCTTGGTTGGTGAGTCCTTTATTTCTTTTGAGTTCTAAAATGGCTAACAATCCAAGGGAATGACAAAATGTAATGCAACAATTAGCAGATTTGCAAAATCAGATGAATGAAATGGCTAATACCCTTGCTAATCTTAATGTTAATCAACAACATGTTCAAACATATGAAAGCGAAGAAGAAGTCCCTAAGAACCAAAATAGGTGACAACGAAATTGGGATTTTGGGATTAAAATTGATGTTCACAACTTTGAGGGTAAGTTGCAACCTGATCTATTTCTCGAATGGCTTAAGAAAATGGATCAATTTTTCGATTGGAAAGAAATTCTTGAAAATCGAAAGGTGAAATTTTCAAGCTTAAAATTAAATGGTCATGCTCTTACGTGGTGGAAAAAATTTGCTAAACAATAGACTTAGGCGAGGCAAAGAAAAAATTCAAAATTGGGAACGAATGAAAGAAAAAATGAGAGGAAAATTTTTACCGTATGATCACGCACGAACTCTATTTCAAGAATTCAATAATTTGCGACAAGGAACTCAAAATGTGGAAAAATATACGGAATTGTTTTACAAACTTCAATCACGAAATGATTTAGACGAATCTGAAGAGAAAACTGTTTCAAGATACTTTAACGGTCTTAAATGGACAATTCAGGATCAATTGAACTTGCGTCATGTAATAAAAGTTGACGAGGCATATCGAATGGCATTAAAAATTGAAAAACAAAATCAAAGAGAAAGAGGTGATAACAAGATAACGGAAACATACAAACGACGATCAACTGGTGGATCTAAGAATCAATCTCGAACTTCTGTGCGAACATCGGGGGTAAAAATAAAGTCTTTTGAAAATCAAAATGTGGATAAAGGAAAAGGAATTATGGGTCCTAAGCCTTCTGAACAACCTAAGTTGATCGGACCATGCTACAAATATGGGCTTTATGGTCATCTTTCTGCAACTTGTAGAAAAAACAACCCACCAAGAAGTAACTTCATTGAAAACAACGAAGAAGTAGAGGAAGAGGAAGAAAATGAAAATGACATGGAATTAGAGAAAATTGATGTCGAGGGGGATAAAGGAGAAGAACTTTTGGTAATCGAACAAGTCTTAACAACAAAAATTGATAACGGGGACAAGTGGCTTAGAAGAAGCATTTTTAAAACAACTTGCACAGTTGAAGGGAAAATCTGCACTCTTATGATAGATAGTGGAAGTTCAAGGAATTTTGTATCTCAATTGATGGTTGATAAGCTGAAATTAAAGTCTAAACCGCTTGCTAAACCTTATAAAATCTCTTGGTTTAAAGAGGGAGGTGAGGTTCCTATCACAAAGCAATGTGTTGTTAGCTTAACAATGGGGGGGGGGGTCTTTTAAAGATCAAGTGACTTGTGATGTTGTGCCTCTTAAAGTCTGTCACATTCTGTTGGGACGACCTTGGCAATTTGATAACAAAATTATTCACAACGGGGAGAAAAACACTTACTCTTTGATTCAAAACAATTCATTCTCTATCCGCAAAAACATGTGCCTGATTCGCCTGCTGAAAATAACAAAGTTGCCAAAATAACACTCCTGAATTGCTTTTGAATGCGAATGATTTGAAACAATCTGACATGGTTTACTTGGTTTTGGGAAAAGAAGTTGATTGCGATGCTTCTCATGTTGGTATTGGTGCTGTTCTTAGCCAAGAAGTAAAACCTTTTGCTTACTTTAGTTAAAAATTGAACGATGCTCGATCCAAATATTCTACTTACGATTTAGAGTTTTATGCTATTGTTCAAGCTTTGAAATTCTGGAGATGTTATGTGAGTTATTTTTGGGAACTTAAACCTGCGGGTTTCATCGTGGAAAAGCTCAAGAGCTTGTTCCATTCCTCGCTTCTCCTAGGAAAGCTTGCGAGCTTGTTCTCCTTCCTTTCGTCTTGGCTTCTATCCTCTTTCTTCTCTCCATGGTGACCACTCCAAATGTATCCTTCTTCTCGATGAATGCAAGCTTCTTTAGGTGTGGTCTTTGTTCGTGTTTGTAAGAGTGAGAAGTTGTGTCTTTCTATTATGATATAAAAGTGTCTTTTTGTAGTATTTTGTATCTTTTTGGCAATTTGTGTATTTTCTATTAATAAGGAAAGTTATATCTCTTGCTTGCAAAAATTTGGGGGTTTTCCAAATTTTTTGCTTACATCAATTTGGTATCGGAGCAAATTTTCCATTTGCTTTCGTACATCAATCATCTATGTGATTACAAATGTGAAGCATCCAAATCTTGTCCTTTTACTTGGTTGCTGTGTTCATGGAGTTAATTGTATTTTGGTGTATGAGTATGTGGAAAATAGTAGTCTTGATCAAGCACTTATAGGTACAAATAGTGAAAGAGCAAGATTGCACTGGGGAATCTGAAATTTATATTGGAACTGCCAAGGAGCTTGCATATCTCTATGAGGACATTGAGCTGCACATTGTCTATAGAGATACCAAAGCTAACAACATTCTTCTCACCGAATACTTTCTTCCAAAATTGGTGACTTTCATTTGGCCAAGCTATTTCAAGATAATGCACCCATATCAACACGCGAGTGGCTGGAACAACGGGTAATTTTGCTCCTGAATATGCAATACAAGGCCAATTGACAGGAAAGGCAGACATATATAGTTTTGGGTTCTTGTACTAGAGATAATTAGTAGGAAGAGTTGTTTCAAATCTTATTTGTCTAAGGATGGTAAAGTTATCCTAAAAAAAGGGTTAATTTCAAAGAAAGAGATGTTTATTCCACACGTGCTCCAATCTTTATGTCAAGCTCCTAGATGCGAGATCTGAGAATGTTTGTGAATTTGCTAAAAGTGCTCAAACACTCCGACGATAGTCGTGTTGACGGAAAATAATTATTGGAGGGGACCAAACCCTTCAAAATGCTTAATACAACTATATTTAAAGTGATAATAAAATACCCCGACGATGGCCGTGTTGATTGAAAATCTTTATCGGAGGGGACCTTGACTTTCAAAATATCCATGAACTGTAATTGAAATACAAATCTTTTAAAGTTATTGATGATGACCGTGTTGAAAGTAAATTCCAACCAAAAGGTTCAATTCTCAAAGCCTATTAAAATTTCAAAATCTAATATCTACCAAATTCTAAACATTTAAATAAAAATTTAATCACCAAAAACTTAAAACTAAAATCCATTCATACTTCGCAATAGTTTGGCGAGTATGATGAATTGGACAATAACTTCAGCTCACAAATAGATGTCTTGTGGAATGTATTACTACAATTCATTCTCAATCTATGATGCAACGACACATCCCCTCAAAGAGGCGTGCAGTGTCTGACACGTATCTGACATAACACTCCTCCGACATGTGTCGAACATGATGAAAATGTTATGTCCAGTTAAGAGTCAAATTCTCATCTAAATCTAAAAAAGAATGTTATTTCTAATATATTCAAGTCTTTTTAGGTTTACCTCTACTTTTCTTAACATAAGTCAGATCTAATACGTCTACTTTTCTAACCAGGTCATAGGAAGGCTGCCGTTTTATGTGATCAAACCATCTAAGGCAACTCTCTCTAATCTTATCTTCCAGTGGAGCTACTCCAACCTTTTCACGTTTATGCTCATTTTGTATCCTTTCTTTAAGAGTAATGCCACTCATCCACCTGAGTATCCTCATTTCTGCAACACTTAACTTAATATTATGCCTCTCTTTAAGTGGCCAACATTCTGCACCATAAAGCATTGCAGGTCTCACTACCATCTTATAGAAATTTCCCATAAGTTTGAGAGGGGATTTTTTAACACACAACAAGTCAGATGCATTCCTCCACTTCAACCATCCAATTTGAATTCTACTAAAAAATTCCCTATGTATTTCACCATCACTTTGAACAATAGACCCAAGATATCTAAAAAGAGTGCTCTTATTAATGACTTGATCGCCCAAAGTCACAATCCCCCCACTAGATCTATTATTACTAAAATTACACTCCATATATTCAATTTTAGATCTGCTGCTCAAATGAAAGTCTTTAGACTCTAAGGTTGACTTTCATAATTCATGTTTACTTTCAACTCTCTCTCTCTGGCCTTATCATCAGTGAAAGGCATACATCAGGGTACAACCTCTTGCAAATGTCTAGTAAGAACATCCATGACTAAAGCAAAAAGATGTGGGCTTAAGGTTGATCCTTGATGCAATCCAACTGAAATAGGAAAATAATTGGTTATACCACCTTGTGTTTGAATACAGGTAACAGCTTCTGCATACATATCCTTAATGACTTAAATATAAGCATTATTAATCCCTTTCTTATATAGAACCCTCCATAGCACTTGTCTTGGAACTTTATCATATGCTTTCTCTAAATCAATATGAATCATATGTAGATCCTTCTTATTCTATATACTTCTTCAACAAATCTCTCAATAAATGTATATCTTCCATAGTAGACCTACCTGACATGAATCCATATTGATTTTGAGAAACATTAGTGTCATGCTGCAACCTATGCTTCATAACTCTCCCGCATAGTTTTATAAGTATGACACATTAACTCTATAATTTGCACAATCTTGTGCATCACCTTTATTCTTAAAAATATGAACCAACACACTCATTCTCCACTCATCCTGCATCTTTTTAGTTTTCAAAATAATATTAAAAAGTTTAGTAAGCCAAAAAAGTTCTTCATCTCCTAAGCATTTCCACACTTATATTGGAATATCATCAGGTTCAACAACTTTTCCACACCTCATTTTTTTAAAACCTCTTTAACTTCGGTTTTACTAATACGTCGATAAAAACAAAAAAATCTATATTTTCATTTAGGATACTAAGGTCACTAAAGTCAATCACATTCTCATAGAATGCAGAAAATGTGTCCGATTAAAAAAATATATTAAATACAAATTGGACATATGTGTCTTAAATATTTTATAAATTTTTTAAATCTAACTTCTTGTATTTAAATTTTTTTTTTTACTTAAGATATAAAAACAAAATTTCTTATATCCTATTCACAACACCAAATCAATTGCCCACACGTAATACCCCATTCATTGAATATTCTCATTTTCATTTCACTTTGGCAGGTTATGACTTTGATTTCACAACAACGCTAGATATCATCTCAACACGTCTGATGTCGTTACAACATCAACATTTCAAAACGATCTCGATATCAAAGTCTGACATTTTCCTTATGTGATGCTCGTCTCTCGACATCCTAATATTATTTCTAGTTAAATTACTTATTTTTTCTAAATTATTTTTAATAGAATTGTTATTCAATTTGTATACATTATTTTTAAAACATAAAAACTATAATACTGTTTCCAACCGTTGTCCATCTCTTATATTTTCAATAATTGGCATGTCTTGTGTTCGTGTTTTATCTATGTCGCCGTGTCCGTGTTCGTGCATCATAGTTCTCAATTGACTTATCGTTAGCAGGGGCATGATGTGTGCTCTCTAACCTAGTAATTTTGTTGCAAAATGACACCACTATATTATGGTTAAGGACAAAACTCGTATGTTTCCAAATGGTTAAAAGTCTCTTGAGTAATGATTTATTGGGTGATTTGTGAGTTACTCTCCATTCTTTGCTATAAGTATATGTAAAGTTTTGATGCACAGACATGGACACGGCATCATGTATACAACACGACACGGACACGGGACACGTCAGTTATTGAAAATATAAACACGAGTTGGACACAATATTATAATTTTTATATTTAAAAAATAGTGTATAAAAATTAAGTAAGTATA
This sequence comes from Dendrobium catenatum, assembly GCF_001605985.2. Lineage (NCBI taxonomy): Eukaryota > Viridiplantae > Streptophyta > Magnoliopsida > Asparagales > Orchidaceae > Dendrobium > Dendrobium catenatum. Next base: position 597,305 of record NW_021319673.1, on the reverse strand, counting down.
ATTTTAAAAATAATTTGAAAATAATAAGTCATTTAACTAGAAATTTGTACTTAAAATGATTAGTATTAGGATGTCGAGAGTTAGGCGTCGATGCCGTTTATCAGTCACCGAGATAGGAGATGAAAATACCTTCACTGCCAAAAAGAAATAAAAATGAGAATATTCGATGATTTGGTATTAAGTGCGGACGTTGATTTGGTGTTGTGGATAGGAAATAAGAAATTTAGTTTAAATCCCGCCAAATATAAGAAATTTTATTTAAAAAAATTCATAAAATATTTAAGATACTCGTGTCGGGTGTTGGATACGCGTGTCCAATTTGTATTTAATATTTAATCGGACACGTTTTCGGCGTGTCTGACACGTGTCGGAGGAGTGTCGGACGAGTGTCGTGTCGGATATGGTGTCGGACATTGCACGCCTGTTTGAGGAGAAGTGTCGGTGCATCATATATGTAAAGGAAGCAAATAAATTGCTCTGGGAAAATGGAGAGGAAGAAGATGAGAAAGAAGAAATGGTTTCACCTTCTGTACCTTCGAAAAACTCAACAAACTCGATTTTAACAATGTTGCAGGGTCGCACTACTTTCATACCCTTGTGCTATTTCAAGCCACTAACCTAGATCAATCTTTTATCACCCCTAAGATCCTGAGCTTGCTACTATAATAGGATAAGCGTCCATCATCGCCCTTGCATTTTTTACCATCTAATTCACAAAAATGAAACTTTGGATAGCTGTAAAAGCCAAGGCAAGTTAGTTGAAATTTTGAATGGATAATGGTTAAATTAGATACGATAAATGAAGTCTATTTGGACCCGATTTTTCGATTTGGCTCAATCAAAGTGAAAGGTTGAAAAAATTATTGAAATGGGAGATAGCAAATTAAAGCAAAACAGAAGAGGCATTAAATTGGCCAAGTTTGATTCGGCTTGTCCATTCAAACTGTATAGTTGGAGATTAAGTACTTCTCATTCATGAAAACTTTAATTCATTGAAGAGAGTATTGATACCAACATTGCATCCGAAGGAAGAGAAGATGGCCTTTATATATTAGGATTAGGACTTACAAATGACTTTGTAAGTCATTTTCAAATTTTGAGTGCAGACCCATTCAAAATTTGAAGCACACAACCTACAACACTGTGACATGTTACATAATGTTTGCTCTTACCTTGGCGTACCATACTTTGGACCCTAAATACCGCATGTTGGATCCTCACCAAGGAATTGCCTAAAAAAGTATTTTTCAAGTTTCTATACTGCTCCATCTCCTCGATTGCGCAATCTCGTGATCATGCGTGAGTGCACTTGCACTACATCTTATTCACCCTCATAGGCGCTCTATGCCCACACTCCATACCTTATGTAGTGTGTGGGCTTATCATATTCATCTCATGCTCGTGCTCCATCAATCACATGGCGTTCGTGCTCATGCTCAACCTCTAGTTCTTGTGCTTCCTATTCTCATCATCTATGTGTGCATGCACACTTGTGTTTCTCCACCTTGTGCTGTTTTCACACTCACAGATGCTCACGTGTTAGTTCTCTTCACACATTTATAGTATTGGTTATCTTCTCATTTGTTATCATGCCTTTGCTGCGATGCACAGGCACCTCCAGATGTTGGTAGTTGCACTCCTGTCATCCCTGGCCTCAATACTTTAGTTGGCATCTCCTTTTCACTTAAATATCTTAGTTGGCGTCTCCTTTTCACCATATTGGCAAGTTTTTTTGGGGCCACCCTAGTATACAGATTGTTCATAGATTTATGATCAAATTGAGATTAATTTGGCATTATTCAATTGGGCTTATTGGCTCTTGCCTTGTTCTTATCAAGTTATTCATAAATGCTAATTTTTCTAGACTCTTCTCAAGGATATATGACTGATTTTTTTCCTAAAAATGATCTCATTTTTATTGTTTCGTGGAATCTTATGTTACTCTAGTTAGGGTTACTTTTATAGAACTACGGATTCACTATTTCGATCAATCCTCTTAGTATTATTTTTGCTCATTTTTTGGTAAACCGCTTCAGGTGGATGATGCTATTGCAAAGTTATCCAAGTCATTGGTGGTTAGAGTATTGGTTGAAATAGATGTAACTACCCCTCTATTGCTTATGGATACTATCAAAGGCGGAATTTGTGGACTTCCCTTATATTGTTCTTGCTGCAAATTTTGGTTTCACAACTTTTCAAATGCTTCAAATCACACCCAGCATTGTGAAAATCTCCACATAATTGGGCTTTGCAGAGCGTTCATCGATAAAAACCTACCCTCTAGTGCAGTGGTGACATTTCTCACTACAACTAATCTAGCTTGTACACGAAACTTTGAATCAACTTTAGATCATGTCTTGAATTCAGTGTTTTCCTTGGATGTTAGCCCAATGGTAGTGATTGACCTCGCACCTACTCCCAAGTTTATTGATTTAAGATCCACAAGTGATTTTTGCTCTTGATGATCATTTTCTATTGGGGATATTAGTAATCTAAATTCTCAATGCGTTGACTTGCATTTATAGTGCAAAAGAGCTAATAGAAAAAAAATGTTCTAAATTTAATATACTAGGAGAGGAAGAAATAGCAAGAAAGCATACTGTCACTCTACAAAATATGCCAGTCTTTAAGTTATATATCTCTAATGGCACCCTCAATGTTGTTCTCTTCAGGCAAATGACTCATGTTTCATGTTGATGTATGTTATTTTTGGTTTTTATCATGGTGCGATGTTCTTTATTTTCTTTGTGTTGTACTCATTTCATTGATAATAAAATTTGTTTTCATCAAAAAATTGAAAGAATTGCAAACGGCTTGTTTCAAATGTCAAACAGTGATTTTAAAGGTAATGTTATATTGGCTCACACTATGCATTTAACGTTCTATTTTGTGAGCCAACCTAATTTCTGTTATGAAGTTGCGTGTTAAGTATGGTCATCCAAATCTAAACAACTCCTAGCTTCATTCAAATGTAATGATCTTCAGTAAAAATACTCAATTGCACAATAATGATAATATAACTCATCTAGCTTCTGTTTTCTTCTGTCGCTTGAAGACTAGGAGTTCCAAATCAATATGTGAACTCAAATTTATTTTTTGCTCCTAGTTTGTGTTTTTATGGCATAAATTGTTAACCCTATCTGCTATACAATCTATTTATCTTTTTTTTGCATATTTATTTTCACCTGCTATTTTATTCCAATGAAGAAGTTAGCATTACAGAGCATCAATTCTCTTCTTTTATTTTGTCTTCCTTAGTTTGCGCTTAAATGGTTAGGCGCCTGCAAGTTTTTCTGCCCTCATTAGTATGTGTTGGTTGGAGTAATGTATTGGTTGCTGTGGCATGGAATTGTCTTTTTTTTTTTTTTTGCTTTTACATGCATAATCATTTGAGATATATTTATCTTTCTAATATATGCTGCACCTTGCAAGGGCTCTGAACAACTTGCGTTCTACAGATAACCCTTACGAAGTTGCTGATAAGTGGCTTCTGAACGAAAATCTACCCCTTTCTTACCGCCAACAGATTGTAGAATTTATACTCCAAAATACTGGGCAGAGGGACTTTTCACTTGATACATCATTTCGTGATCCTTACACTGGCTGTAAGTATAAATTTTGTATAGTACTTTCTGTTTCCTGTAAAAAGTCTAGTTTCCTTACATAAGATCTATCTTTTTAAAATTTTCAGCTAGTGCTTATATTCCTGGAGAAACTTCCTCTTCTATAGGTACTTGTCCCTGTTTTTCAAAAACAACATCAAAATAAATAGCACTTGTTCTATATTCCATACTGTCATTGTATGACTTTAAAATCTCTCAATTGGATTTCACATTCTGCTAATGCAGGTACCATGGCAAAACCTACTTACAAGCATATTCCAAAGGTTCCAACCTTTAGCTTTTGCTTTCATGTTCCAATTTTCTGGATATAGATCATATTTACATATGCTGACTTATTTTACCATACCTATTGCCATAATTTATTTTGTGATGCATTTGACTTTGGCCTGAAAAGGTACGGTGAATTCAATTAAATAGGGAAATATGGCGATCAAACGGGCATCTTTTTCCATGTTGAATGAAAAAAGAAAATAATCAATTTGAGTTTTATTATATCTATTCTTATAATTGATGAGATATTCATCTTTTTTGGTAAATAAGGTATTAACAATTACAAAAACATAAGCTAGAGCAAAATATAAAATGGTTTTACCAATTTCATATGTCGCTTCAAACTCATAGCTATCATGAGTATTTTTCAAATCATCTACCTCTCTACCAACATTTAATTCTTTTAAGTCTTTCCAAAATTTTAATTTTGAACACATCCAAACCTAATTGAGAAGTATAAGCACTTATAATATTAATAATCTTTAAAGCTATAATTCTATCTTTAATTATATTAGTCTTTACAACATTATTCTTCAAACTCTTATCTATAATCACACTTACGCCATTTCTAGTATGACTCCTACTAGAATGTCATAGCTTAAATCCTAAACTATCAATCTCCTTAACCTTCTCTCCAACCCATTTAGTTTCTTGAATACATAAAATATTTATGTTCTTATGAATCATAAGATCTATTAATTCCATTAATTTGCCTATAAGGAAACTTATATTCGAAGTTTCTAACCTAATTTTAGTTTCATGGACTAGTTTCTTTGCGCACATCCATCCATGATGTGGGAACCCTTTCCTATTTAATAGTACATCCATATGCCAATGCAGTTGCCCTTGCACACTTCTCGCTATATTCAGGCCATACAACGTATCGCTTATAGGAAACACCACAACATTAACACAATATATTATACTATTCATGCCATGATTATTTGACAAGTTTTACGCTAGAGGGGTGGGGATTGCGAAAGATGGCAGTGGACTTGTAGGTGTATTTGCGTGCACGCGTGTTCGTAAGAGTGTGTGTGTGTAATGGTAGTGGACTTGAAGGTGTGTGGGGGCACTGTAAAAGATAGCAATGGACTTAAAGGTGTGTGTGCGAGCACGCACGCGCGCGCGCACGGGTGTATAAGATGGCAATGGATTTGAAGGTGCGCGTGCGTGCCTGCAACTATTCATATTACATTTTTCTAAGACTTGTAGCTAGGTGGAACAACAAGTAGTGAAGGAATTTTGGTTTAGGTGCTATAGTAGATGCAGGAAAACGGAGGAAAAAGAATGAAAGAAGGAAAGAAAGAAAAGGATGTTCAGATATATACCTTGCCAAGCCAGCTATTTGACCCGAACTCGTCCACCAAATCCCCCTCCCTCTCGTTCGTCTCACGTGAGTGAATCAAACCTCTCGCTGGCCGGTCTTCCATTTGTGCACATCTAGAACCGATTGAGCAGGCAGTGAGTGGACCTCCCTACTTCGGGAGGCACCATCCCGAGCTACTTCGACTCCTGTTAGCAGAACTGCGCCTGTCTCTTGCACACGAACATAATTTGATGTAGGCAAAGGGGGGTCAACTCAGGCCCAAATTAAATCAATTTTTGGCCCTTCCCGAGTCTTCAAGCTCAAAGAATTTTGAGCTGGAATTTAGCTCATTTATGAGCTGATTTTTAGTTCATTTATTGGACTAGAGGTTAGCTCATTATTAGCTAAGTTTTAGCTCATATTTATCTTTTATTTAATGCACTTTTATTATAGTTTTTAATATTTTAAGTTATGGTGTCTCTTGGGTTCCAAAAGGGCTTTTGGAATCCCAAGATTGATGTTTTATTTTCCCATGTGTGGCTCCTTGAATTCCACCATGGCTTTTTGTGCATTTGCCCCCTTGGATTCCGGCCGGCTGCTGGTTTTCCCGTGCCTGGGCTCTTTCCCGTGACCGTGCCCCTTGGTTCCGGGCGGTCTCCTTGGTTCCCGTGGATGCCTCTTCGGTTCCTTGGCTTTGGATGTTTTTTAGGTATTTTAATGCTATGTGATGTTTAGAATTCCTATGGGAATTTATTAGGTGTCTCTTGGTATCCTCTTTCATACCTATAAATATGGGAGGATTTGTAATGTTTAAAAAAAGTGAATGATATGTTATTTTTGGAAAAGCTATAACCTGCGGGTTTGCTTTGGAAGTCCTGCGGGCTCTTTTCACCCTTCTTTCTCATCCCCTCCGGAAATCCTGCAGGCTCTTTCCAACCTTTCTTCTCGGGCTTCTATCCTCTTTCGTCTCTTCGCAAGTGCCACTCCACTTGTATCCTTCTTCTCTAAGTGAAGCAACTTTAGGGTGTCGTCAAGTGAATGAGTCATTATTGTAAGTGTTGTAATTTCTGTTTCGGTCTTTTTATTTGAAATGTAAGAGTTTGTTCTTTTCTTTTCTCGTCCTTAGTCATTTTCGTCGGTAGAAGTTTCGGTCTCCTTTATTTGTGGGTGAAGGGTATATGCACCCCTATATTTTTTGCCCGCATCATTTGGTATCAGAGACAGTTAGGAAGTCCTAGGTTTGTGTGTTTGTCAAGTTGTAGTCAAGTCACGTCGTTTTGTTGTAAGTTTTTTAATTTCTAGTTTTTTCATTTTATTTGAAATGTAGCAGTTTTGTTCTTCCTTTTTCTCGTCCTTAGTCATTTTCGTCGGTAGAAGTCCCGGTCTCCTTTATTTGTGGGCGAAGGGTATAGACACCCCTATATTTTTTGCCCGCATCATTTGGTATCAGAGCAAGTTAGGAAGTCCTAGGTTTGTGAGTTTGTCAAGTTTTGTTTTAGTTTGTCAAGTTTTGATTTTGTTTGTCAAGTCAAGTCTTGTCGAGAGTTTTGTGAGTCTTGTAAGTCTTGTCGTGAGTCGTATTGTGAGTTTAAGTTTAGATTGGTTTATTTTGAGTCTTTTTTGAGTCAGTTAAAAAATGAAAAAAAGACAAAAAAAAAAACAGAAGAAAGCAAATCAGATGAAATTGAAGATCCTTTGGATAGGTGGATCCCATCAAAGTCAACACATCCTCTGGAATATGAACTGTACAAGCTTCAAGTATGGATGCACCTACGTACAGAAAGGTACATGAAGAAAAAGCAGCATTTACAAGATCAATTCCTGAAAGAACGAGATGAGATCATGCAGAAGTATGAAGACCTGATTAATGAACTGGATGCTCCGTCTTCTCCTCTTCGGAAGACAACAAGATCTGACTCATCGGGAGCTGAGTCCTCAAGAAGGGGAGTCTTATGTAGGCAAGGGGGGGGGGTCAACTCAGGCCCAAATTAAATCAATTTTTGGCCCCTCCCAAGTCTTCAAGCTCAAAGAATTTTGTGCTGGAATTTAGCTCATTTATGAGCTGATTTTTAGTTCATTTTTTGGACTAGAGGTTAGCTCATTATTAGCTAAGTTTTAGCTTATATTTATCTTTTATTTAATGCACTTTTGTTATAGTTTTTAATGTTTTAAGTTATGGTGTCTCTTGTGTTCCAAAAGGGCTTTTGGAATCCCAAGATTGATGTTTTATTTTCCCATGTATGGCTCCTTGAATTCCACCATGGCTTTTTGTGCATTGGCCCCCTTGGATTCCGGCCGGCTGTTGGTTTTCCCGTGCCTGGGCTCTTTCCCGTGACCGTGCCCCTTGGCTTCGGGCGGTCTCCTTGGTTCCCGTGGATGCCTCTTCGGTTCCTTGGCTTGGGATGTTTTTTAGGTATTTTAATGCTATGTGATGTTTAGAATTCCTATGAGAATTTATTAGGTGTCTCTTGGTATTCCTCTTTCACACCTATAAATATGGGAGGATTTGTAATGTTTTTAAAAAGTGAATGATATGTTATTTTTGGAAAAGCTATAACCTGCGGGTTTGCTTTGGAAATCCTGCGGGCTCTTTCCACCCTTCTTTCTCATCCCCTCCGGAAATCCTGCGGGCTCTTTCCAACCTTTCTTCTCGGGCTTCTATCCTCTTTCGTCTCTTCGCAAGTGCCACTCCACCTGTATCATTATTCTCTAAGTGAAGCAACTTTAGGGTGTCGTCAAGTGAATGAGTCATTGTTGTAAGTCATTGTAATTTCTGTTTTGGTCTTTTATTTGAAATGTAAGAGTTTGTTCTTCCCTTTTCTCGTCCTTAGTCATTTTCGTCGGTAGAAGTTCCTGTCTCCTTTATTTGTGGGCGAAGGGTATAGGCACCCCTATATTTTTTGCCCGCATCATAATTGTTCGATCCTAGAGCTTCTCTCGTCTGCGAACTAGACCCCCGCACATGAAAGCCAACTCGATCGGACAAGATCCAATCCTCTCCTTCCACGCCTTCTCCCGTTCGTCTCACACAAGTAGAAGCCATGCCCGACGCCTGCTTCGGCCCGCACATACACCTCCTTCGGTCGATTGCCTTCACGAACGCTCCTTGCCAAGTCTCCCTGTGCTTCTGATCCGCCTCTCTCACTTGCAATTGAGCACCTCCCATTAATCTTTGTACCACATGGACTAAATTCTCTTTGCTTTTTGAAATTTATAAGTGAGGAGGATGAAATTATGAGAGAATTATTTGTATATTATTATTATTAATAAAAGGGAAAAATCATCGTGATTGCCAAATTGGAGACTCGGAGACTAATTCCTAGGTGGAAAGAGCCCGAAGCCCTCAATCATCGATTTTGATTTGATCAAGTGGTCCTAAAAGGGCAAGTGCCCTCCCATACCTACCCTTGCGGGGAGGGGGTGCCGAAAGGTTCCTGAAATCTTAGGAAATTGCCGAGTTACCAAATGCTTTTCGATTGGGGGACCAAAAGACCTAACTGGGATTGATTCATCCCCCGAAGCCCCTTGCCGTCGAATCCTATCCGGCTGTATGGGTTTGAAAGGGCAGTGCCTTCACGACCTCCCCTAATGAGGAGGGGATACCAGCAGGCTGTCAAATCCTACAATCCAAGAGCTTCGATTAATTAAATTAAAATTTTAATTGTTTAATTTAAAATTCAATTAAACTAAAAGTTAACTAAATAATAAATATAAAACAAATTTATGGCTTTAATTTAAAAATCAATTAAAATGCAATTAACTTTATAATTAATTAACTAATTGATCGATTAATTTAATCAATTTTAAAAAACTTTAAATTAAATAACCTAATTACCTAATTAAACTAAAACTCTATTATTAAAATTTAATTGAAAATTCATTTAATTACTGAAACAATGAAATGAAATTAAAACTTTAATTTAACTAAACTAATTAATTTAAGAATAAAATTAAATTCTTTAATTAATAAACCAATTAATTAAATTTAAATCTTTAATATTAATTGTGCAACCAATTTTAAATTTAATTAATAATTAAATTAAATTAATTAAGTAACTTTAAAATATTTTTTAATTGAAGAGCTAAGTTGTTAATTTTAATTTAAATTTTAAGCTTTTAATTTAACATATAAAAGAAATTTAAAAAATCCAAGTAGCAGAACTACAAGGGGAGAGCCACTTTGGTGAAGTATGCATTTTTAATTAAATAATAAAAGAACAGAAATTAGTGTTTGCAGTCTGTAAATCTAAGTACAGCACACACCAAGTAAGCACCAAACTCCTAAAATTAAAGAAAACACTAAACACAAAAAATACTCAAAAAAAAAAAAAACCTCTAAGCAAACCTAAACCCAACTCCTACTTTTCAAGCTCTAGCTCCGGGCAAACTCTAGCTCTTGCAACTGCTAACCACGAACACATGCAAAGAAGTAAACAAAAGTTAGTGTAGGGTGGTAAACAAAACTAGTATTGTAAGTAGAACTCTAGTACGACAGACAAAAACAAGTAGGGAAACAAAGTGCTGAAAGTAAAAATTGTTGTAAGTACTGTAGACATGACTAGTGCTGAAACAAAACTAAGTAAGCAAAGCTACTACTGTGAGTCAGAAGCTACTATTGTAAACAAAACACTAGTACAAGTGCTGAGGCGTTGAAAAGCACAAAACTAAGTATCTACTGCTAAAGCTCCGTTAACATAATTTCACCTGACAACTTCTAATAGAGGTCATAAGCCTGACTTTAGTTTATGCGTTAATGGAAATCTCTCAGTAAAAGTAACCTAACCTTAAATCTCACCTTTGGGCTACTTTCAAGTGAAGCAGTAAGATCCAAATCTTAGGGGAACTTTTAAGTGAACAACCCTAAACCCAAACATTTAGGCAACTCTCAAGCAGAGCCATAAGACCTGTCCAAAATTGAAATCATGGGCTACTTTCAATGAAAAAAGTAAAACTCAACCTCTTAAACATAAGGGCTACTTTCAATGAAAGCAGTAAGACCCAACCTCTTAAAACTATGTGCTTCTTTCAATGAAAGCAGTAAGGACGACTACCCCAAACTACGGGCTACTTTCAATAAAAACAGTAAGACCCACTTCTAAAATAATCATGCAACTTCTAAATGGAACTGTGAGCCCTCGACCCGAACCAAACCATCATAATATTAAAACCTGCATCTATCCATTTTTGTTTACTCGGGATCCCTGAGAGAAGGCAACCCATGGTTGCTAATCAGATTCCGTAGGCACTACTACGATCAATTATTGTTTAGAATATAACCTATGGTATACCTAAGATGATAGAATCATAGGATCTTGATCAAGTCTACCTTCATCCCCCCACAAACAAGATTAAAACGCTTGCACTGCTTGCACATCTATACACTAATTCATTCTTAGTCGAGAGTTCTCTTCTATACGATAGGAGTAATTAACTATTAGGGCTTTCGATCATAGGAGGTAAGGACCCAGATCTAAATAAACCATGAAACCATATTTAGGAGAAATCTTATTAACTACAAAGCGGGATTCATGCCTACGCACTATTTTCCCTGAGCAAAACAAAGGAAAAGTCAAGGTAAGGAATTTTCGGATATTTTTGATGAATTGATTTTTATTTGTGTTATAGAATTAAAGTAAAAGATGGCAATCAACTTGAAGGTGTGTGTGTGTGTGTGTGAGAGAGAGAGAGAGAGCTAAACTATTCATATTTCATTTTCTTAAGACTTGTAGCTAAGTGGAACATCAAGTAGTGAACGACTTTTGGCTTAGGTGTTATAGCTGCAAGAAAATAGAAGAAAAAGATGGAATGGAAGAAGAAAAGGAAAAGTCAAAGTAAGGAGTTTTGGGACTTTTTTAGGGGTGTCAAAATCTTACACGACCCGAACCAGACCTAAAAAATTTTGGGTTTGGGTCAACCCATTTGCATTACGGGTAGGGTTCGGGTTCGAGTTTTCGGCCCGTTTGGAAAATCGGGTCGGGTTCGGGTTGACCCGGAAACTCGAAATCAACCCATTTGACACGGTAATTTGACCGTGTCCGCGTCTAGTCGTCTCATGCCAACGTTGTCGCTTTTCGCGTCGTTGTCAGGCTGTCACATCTCGTCAGTCGTCCCTTAGTTGTCGCGTCAGGCCGCCGTTGCACGACAGCGAGACCGCACCGTCATGCCAGCCGTCTCACAAGAGCGAGACCCAAGTCAGCACTCAACAACCGCAGGTCACCGCCCTCGCCAACCAGGCTGCCGCCATGCTGTGGCAGCCCGCGCTGGCTGGCCTCGCAGGTTGGGTCAACCCGATAACCCGCACGGGTCGGGTCCTGGTTGACAATTTTGACCCGTTTGAAAAAATGGATCGGGTTAGTGTCAACCCGTTTATCGGCCAGGACAGGTTATGTTCGACCCGAACCCGACCTGTTGACCTGAATTGATACCCCCTAACTTTTTTGATGAATTGAGTTTTGGTTTTGGTTGTAGAATTAAAGTTTTTGAATACGAGAAAGGCATTTTGAGGTAAAAATGATATTTGTGTTATATTTGATTATTCAATTTGGAAAACATTACGAATTGATGAAAATCTTTTTTAATGTTGTTACAAAAGATCGGGACTTTGGAGAGAGAGAAATAAGGTCATTTCTCATAAGGAGTATCTAATTTATTCAGTGGGATAATGATGCATGCAAAGGGGGGTCAAAACAATATGAGAATTTGTTTTGACCCTTGGGCTACTGGTGCTCTCGGTTTGGGCCTTTGGCTACTTGGTTTTGAGCTATTTTATTAGAAAATCTATTTAATTTTAGCTTGAGCTGATGGATAGCTCATTATGAGCTGAAGTTTAGTTCATTTATGTGCTAAGTTGGTGGCTCATAATGAGGTGATCCTTGCTCTTCCTCTTCCTCCTTATCTCTTCTGTTTTTTGTGGTTGTTTTCATGTGCCTGCTGCTCTGTTCTCTGTGTGACTCCTCGGGTCCCTTGCTGTTGGTTTTCCCGTGGTTCCCTGGCTGGTTTCCACGTCTCTCTGCTTCGGTTCTTGTGTGGCTTTTCGGGACCCCTGCTAGCTGGGTTTCCCGTGGCTGCTGGCTGGTTTCCCGTGGCCCTTTTTCCCCTGTTTTCTGTGCTGATTTAAGGGCTGTTGTATGTTGGTTTTGGGGCTGCTGTTTGGTGGTTGTTGGCCTTTCATTTCCCTAAATCTAATAGGTTTAATTAATGTTTTAAGGGGCTGTTTAGCTGCCCTCTTTTTGTCTATAAATAGTAGATGATTTGGAATAAAAAAAGGTGTTATAATGTGATTTTTGGAATAGAAAACCTGAGGGTTTTTGTTGGAAAAGCTTGCGAGCTTGTTCCATTTCTCTCTTCTCTTCTTCTTAGGAATGCTTGCGAGCTTCTCCTATGTTTCTTCTTGGCTTCTAACCTCTTCTTCTATCCGCAAGAATCCACCCCACTTGTATCTTTCTTCTCTCAATGGATGAATGCAACTTTAGGTGTTTTGTTTGAGACATTTGTAAGCGTCTTTTGTTGTATGGTCGTTTTATATGATATAAAGTTGTTGTTTTTGTTATTTCAATAGTGTCTTTATTTAATTTCTTTATCCTAATAAGGAAATGTCTTTCCTAGTAAAAAATTAGGGCTGGCCTAATTTTTTGCTTATTTTTTATTACATCCGATACTCAGCTTCTAATATATGGGTCGAATAATTTCTTAGACTAAAGTTTGCACATTTTATGTTTATTTGGACCTACTATGATTGGTATTTGAAACATTTCAGCATATTGTGCATGTTAAAGACATCCAAGAGCATCAAAAGGCTTAATGTATATTATGCATAGCATGTGATTATTGATTCAAATTATTTCAGATTAATCCTCATTAATTTTATAAATTATTATAAAATTGTTAAATGTCATAAAATACACAAATATGTTTTTTAACATTCATCATGTTTTATCACGAATATACATCATTACGAAATGATGAATAAATGTTTATGTAAAATGTCAATGAATGAGAAAGATTAAAATAATGTGTCGGAAATTCAAAATATCTTAAAAGGCTAGAATGAGAAAGATTAAAATAATGTGCAGGAAATTCAAAATATCTTATAAAGGCTATATCATGCGAGTTAATTAGGCTGACTTTAATGACCTACGTAGGAAGAAATAATTTTTTATACTAAAGAAGTGAGACGATCCAAACCTTTATCAGGAAAATGAAAAGGAACTCTCATGACTAATATTGGTGATTTAAGATGGTTCAACCTATAGCAAGGAAATGATTATCCAAAAAGGCCGAAGTATATAAGTTGATGTAATTTTTCTGAAGTATTAATTATTAATGATAAGTAAAAGGATGAAAATAAGGAAATTTGCATTTCGATTCGCGCAACAATCCATGCAATATGAGTATCATTTCTTGATAATTTTAATGTTTCAGACTCATCGACAGTCCGTTTGGCGAACAAGGAAAGTTCATGCAACTTCACGCAATCTCAAATTCTTAGTGTTGTTTTCATCGTTGCTCGATCAAGTAGCTTGCGGAAGGTGCTCGTTGGGTAATTTCAGTGCTCCAAACGAGTCGGCACATTCCATTTCGGGAACTAATGACATTTTGGTGACTTTGCGCAACATTAAGTTGTTTTAGTCCTATTTCATGTGATGTCGTGCCTATTGTCCACCATCTTCTTCGCAATTGCTTGAATTGATCATGGAGCACGCATGAAGGCCAACACGCTTAAGCATACAAATGAACTATGCTTTTTCACTCCCAAAGGAATCAGTTAGTTTCCTCTCATCGCCAAATGATGAGACAGTCATCCTAGACTTTTTGATCAGACAAGCACCTTAAGGTTGTCCTCTTAGCCCAACCTTTCTTCAATCTGTGTTTCTTCGGCCTACTGTTCTGCTGGCAATACCCTATTCCGCTTCTTTTCTCACTTAATTCAAGGTCAATTGCAGATAAGCTCCCTATTTTAGTTTTCTTTTTCCTTGTTACAAGATAGTATAGTTCATGCCTATAAGATCTGCTTTGTTTTCAATTTAAGTTTTACATTAAACAAATTTTCTGTTACTTGCTTTGGATGCTGCAATATTTATGTCAAATACTTGGGTTTCCCTTGCTTATGATTACTGGGTTTGATCTTCCTTTCTACTTATTATTTTATACTTTTTTTTGTGCAGCTGATTTTATTTTTCCCTGCGAAGGCAATTAAAAAAGTTTGGTCATTTCTAATTTTCTTGAATTTTTATTATTCAGAAAGGAATGCTTCTCTTTGAGACTGCACAGTTTGATGGTATTCTGAAGAAAATTACAGCATTTAATCTGGCGCTTTCAGCTGAAATGGTAATTTTTAAAATGGACTGAGCATTAATGGAGTGGCCTTTGTATATAGTGATCAGTTTCTGGTGCTTTTTCTTTCAGTATCTGCTTACATAAATATCAGTCAGGTTGTAATTAGCTTATTTTTGTAATTGTATCATTAGAGGTTCTCTGTCATTTTTTGTTGTCTACTTATAAATATTATGCTTCTATATATGTACACGATTGTTATTCTTTTTTACCAACTATTTGGGTTGAGTGTTATAAATCCCTATTTTCATTTATTCTTGATGTGTGAATTTTGAGGTGTTAAACTTATTCTTCATAAATCATTTTGAACAGCTTCTATCCAAATATTATAATTGCATTGAGTATGAACAAGCTTCCTCTGTTAGCATGAGAATGCTCATTGTTCCAACCTTAGACATTTCTAGTTGAATACTCAATATTTTATTTATGAATCTTTCTATGTGATTATAGATGTAATTTAGTCATATTGAGAGCTTGAACTGTGTCTGCATTTAAATTCTTACCGAGATTAAAAGCCACAACTCATTGCAAATGCACGCCATATTCAGTTGAACCATATCACCAACCGGTTTTGAGGCTAAACTGACATATGCCAAGTTAATAAGCTTTTATTCTGATGCTACTAAATAGTGTTGTGTTCATGTATGCATATCTTTGAATTTTCCTAGTTACATTTCCCCAATTTGTTTTACTGATTTTGCTTGAACTAAAATCTTCAACAATTATTTTCATTCCTACTTTTTTCGGGGGTCAGCTTAATAAGTACTGCTCTTTTTTATTCATGTTAAGAACTGATTTTTCCATAACAAATGCTTAGACCATTTCAGTTTACATCTATCGATTAAGAAAGCTAACAGTTTTTTATGGGATTTGTTAATTTGTGCTTGCATTCAAACTTGATTTGTTCGAAGCAGTATTGTTCTCTGAACGCTGAAAAGCTGTAATGTGATATCGGTTTCTGGGTCTTTAATACTCTTATTAAATTTCAAAATCTCATTTCCTCCATCTCTATGATTAGTAAAGTACAGATTAGCATTTAGTACCACGATGAACTACATTAACATATTAATTGGTGAAGTAACTGAAATATCTAAAATTATTTCCTATTTTTGTGTTATAAAAGATTTATATTGTTTGTTTTGGTGTATGATATTTGAAGCATGCTTATGATATATGAAACAATTTTTGAAATAAATGGTTAGGATAATGGAGGAAAATCTTAGAAGATAAAGATAGTATTAATACAATTTTATAGAGGGTCTTATACGCAGTGTAAGACTTAATAGGGACTAAGAAGAGGTTGATGTATGCAGCTTTATCATTGCATTTGAAGATGGTTTTTGTGACTTAAATTTGGGATCTCTAGAATATAGTATAGGAAACTTAATCTCTGCTCTAAGCTCTCCCTCTATAAGATGCAATTTGAATAAGTGTAAAATTGATAACTGTTGGCCAATGATGGCATGCGGAAAAAGTGACACCTACATTTACATGTGATTTGTTTAAGTATTTTGAATCTATATATAATAAAATGTGATATAGAGGAGATTGAAGATTAGTTGAAGAAAGATTTGGGAGATTTGGGTATAAACAAAAGGGATCACAAGAGTCACCATTAGGGATGGTAGATAAAATTAATTTGAATGGATTAAGAAAAAAAAAACTATTAAGTGCTCATATAGCATTTGGCATGAATGAAGGGATAAGTATGATTCATAAAATTAAAACAAAATCATTGGGATAAATCTAATGATCAGATGATGAATTATTGTTAGGAATAAATAGTACAAATTATCATTTAAATAATAATGATATCCAAAAATTTAGTGTTGATAGTCCATTAATTATGTGCAAACTTTTTTAGGGTTTTTCATGCAATTATGTTGGTGTCTAACTTCATTATGTTCAATATTCTTCAGTATTAAAATAAGAAGAGAAGATGGTAGAAAATGGGAGACTATATGACAGAATTTTATTTACTTGTATGTAAAAAGGAAGACAAAAAGCTATACATAAATATACTAAGAAATAGTTACTGACGAAAGAAATAAATTTGAAAATCAATTTTTAATTATAAAATCTAGAGTTAACTATAAAACAAAAATGGAATATTGCTATCCATGGATTGTTGTGAATGGAAAAATGTTACTAACAGATTATTAGATTTCTATAGATTGAAAGTTGCTATCCACAGGTTGCTAGACTATTATAGATGAAAGTTGTTGTTTATGAATTGTTGGGTTGTTATAGATGGAAAAGGTGCTGATAAAAATTAAGTATTATTTCAAACCTCTCTCAAGCTGGGTTGCACATATTGATCATAACCAACTTGTTGATTAGTTTATCAAAACACATACTAAATACATCCTTGGTGAGATATATGTAGTTTGAGAGTTTGTTGGAATGTAATTTTGTTGGGCTAGTCTTTTTTTATTTATTTCTGAGATAAAATGTCAATCAATCTTAATGTGTTTAGTCCATGGTAAATAAGGTTTTTTGCAATACTTATAGCAGTATTGTTCTCATAGTTCACTTTTAGAAATTTTTTCCGCTAGATAGATTAATTATTCTAGTAATATTTATAACCACATTCTTTACAAATACCAAAGGCAATTGAATTATTTTCAACTTCGGTACTGATTCTAAGACCAGAGGTTTTTTTATTATTTATCCATGTAGCCAAGTTTCCCCATACATAAGTATAATAACCCAAGGTGGATCGTTGTTTTGAAACATAAAAATATTAATTTTCTTATTGGATAACTTTTTGGATAATAGGCTTTTTCTTGGTATCATTTTAAGGTACTTTAAAATGCAGTTATCTAGTGTGAGAATGTCTGGCATGGTAGGTAGAACCGAAGGTCGCCTCCCCATTTGAGTGGGGGCAGAGGTGATGGAGGAGGTGGTGGTGTGGGTTTTTATTGTAGGTGTTTAGTAGGTGGATCTATTGGTGAATAAAAGGGGGTTGAGATGCGATCCACGAGTAAGCCCAACTTGGGCAAGACAAAGGGGAAGTCTCAAGCATTGGCGAAGCATATGTCTGATGGCTTGGCCAATGTTCATACGGACAGTAGGCCCACGAGAAGAAAGCCTAAGGGATGTTATGGTGAACCCCAAGGGTGACGCTTATGTTACTAGAACTCTAGAAGTGGTGCAGGCAAGGCGGGGGTGCCGTCTAACCCAATGCGGGGCAAAAAGACTTCAAGGACTGATGTCAACATGGTGCAAAATGTGATGTTCTCATAGGAATCAAACTCTATGGAGGTTGATCACTTGGTGGCCTTTGATCAATTGGAATTTCTATGCACTTACATTCGACGATTCTTGCTTATTGAAGTAGATCAACAACAACAACAACAAGCCTTTGTCCCACTATGTGGGATCGGCTACATGAATCCTTTTTCTCCATTGTGTCATGTTAAGAGTCAAATTCTCATCTAAATCTAATAAAGAGAGGCCATTTCTAATATTTTATAACCAAGTCTTTTTAGTTCAACCTCTACCTTTTTTTACATAAGTCAAATCTAATACATCTACTTTCCTAACCGGGTCATCGGAAGGGTCATCGGAAGGCCGAAGTTTTATGTGACAAACATCTAAGGAGACTCTCTCTAATCTTATCTTCCATTAGAGCTATTCCAACCTTTTCAAGGATATGCTCATTTCATATCCTATCTCTAAGAATAAAGCCACTCATCCACCCGAGCATCCTCATCTCTGCAAATCTTAACTTAGTATTATGCTTCTCTTTTAATGGCCAACATTGGGCACCATAAATCATTGCAAGTCTCACCACCATCTTTAAAACTGAATATATGGAGTGTAATTTTAGTAGTAATAGATGAGAAAACCTTTAGACTCTTAAGGTTGACCTCCATAATTCAAGTTTATCTTCAACTCCCTCTCTAGTCTTATTGGAATAGATCAACAACAATAATTCTTTTTTAGATAATGATAATACCTTTTTTGATTGTACCACTTTCATACCAAGAAACTATTTTAGATTTTTCAAATCTTTTATCCCAAATTCTTTGGCCAGAAAAATTTTTAATCTGGTTATCTCTCTAGCAAAGTCATTTATCAATATAGTATCATCTACATACACGATCATAAGAATACCTTTGTGTCAAACACCTCAATCTATTTTGAGAATCTACCAAGCCATGTACAAGGAATTTATTTGAGGTCATATAGAGCTTTTTTAATTCTACATACCTTATTGATGTTTCTCTAATTTTCCAAAGTAAGTGGTATCTCAATTCGCCTTATGATCACCATTAAGAAAAACATTCTTAATTTCAAGTTCATGTAGAGGTCCATCCAATTTTTTCCTAAGCTAGAGCAAAATTTGAATTTTGTTTCGCATCTGGAGAGAATTTTTTTAATTTTCAATGCCATAAGATTAACTTTTTACAATTGTCGGATATTAAATTTAACCATACTCCAATCTATTTTAAATTTGGTTGTAATGATCCATTTGCATCCCAAATTGTTTGCCTTGCAGAAGTTCAAAAACTACTCTCATACCATTTTTTTCTAAGGATTGAATTTTTTTCTATTACAACTTTCTTCCACTCAAAGATTTTGAAAGCTTCATGAATATTGTTTGAAATATGTAAATTATCAAGGAAAGTGACAAAAACACAAAATCCAGTTGAAGACCTTTATAAGTAACAAAAGTAAGTGTTTAGTGCATGACCTTACTCATTTCCTAACGTCAATGGTATAGTGAAGATCAGTAATGGTATAGTGAAGATCAGTATTATCATTTTTGGATTTATTATCTCAAGTTTGTGCTTAATTGGTCCTTGAACAATTTTAGGTTCTTTGGTATGCTGAAGATATGTTGATTGCTTCTCTTGATTTTTCTTTTCCCTATACTATAGAGACGAAGCTCATTCTCCATGAGTTAAGAGCATTGACAAGGTGATGGGGGATTTTGTGGGTTTGGTGAAGCTTCAATAGGTTGAATGAGGAGCATTAATACATTTTAATACTGACCCATCTGTAACCATATAAATTTCATGGCATGGACTATAATTATGGAAGGTATTATTTTTTTCTTCTGTCATATGATATGAAGATCTTGATTCTACTATAAAAATAAAAGTTTTCTTGTTTTTAGTAATCAGAGCATATGCGTATTTACCTTTTTAAACAACCAAACTTGTTTTGTTGATGTTCTAGAATAAGCAATTATTAGGAGAATAGTTGACTCTCTTCAATTTGTCGTCCAGATGGCTAAAATAGAGAGTTGTATTTTTTTTTTTCGGTTCTCTTTGTAATTAGTTAATTTAATATGTCATCATGGGTTTTTCATTTTGGGATCCAGGTCTTTCATTTTGAAGTTGATTTCTAACATTGAAGTTGTCAAAGTCTTGAACATTGGCCTCTTCGTGGCAGTTGTCACCATCGCCTTGGTGGTAGTTGCCAACACTTTCTTTACAAAAGGATCTATCATATGTATATTTTTGCCGTTTGTGCTTGTTGAAGATTGGCTTTCAATATTCGTGAAATACCCTTCGGCATTGAGGAGAGACTCCATATTAGAGGACCCTTCAATCTCTCGTTGAGTATGGCTTTGATATCATCTTAAAAATTAGATTGAGACGAGAGGAGAGTTGAAAATAGTAGATTGTTGGACCGGGTTGTTGTAGGTGAAAGGTGTTGATCATTTATTCAAAATTATTTCTCAATGTCTATTATTCTTTGGTTTGTGATGCCAGTACTTTTAAACTTTAAACCTTATACTGAGGTTGTTGTCTATTAACATGTCGACTACAGTCTAAATAAAAAAATTAAAAAAAAAAAAAAAAAAAAAAAAAAAAAAAAAAAAAAACATGTCGACTACAGTCTGAATTCTCTATACTAAAGCAAAACAAATTTATATCTGTTTTTGAGCGTTGAATTGAAAACATGAAATTAGATAACTCATTCATATTTCATTCTTTAGTCGAAAGCCTATCTTGTTATTTTGTAGAATGGTTGACTGCATTAAATTATGTGTATCTCGATATAAAATGATTATCGAAGCGACGTAGCCTTCATAGTTTCTATTGAACACGGTTATATTTTGCAGGAGCATAACACATTGTCGTTGTCAGATCCTGAGTTATCAAGGTTATCAGCAATTGTAAATATATTAAAAGACACGGCACATTACCATAGCAGTACATTTGCTGATGTTGACTTTATTATATTGTTTAAGGTCCTAAAATCATGGCCAGTTTCTGTAATTTTTCCAGGTAACTAGTCAGTTTTAAACGCACCTGTTGCTGGTTTGTTTTCTTTAAGTTGCTATGAATTTATCCCGGACATTTATAAATTGATCCACATAAACCCCTTTACTTCTTATCCTTTATGCGAAACATGTCTGCTACATACATTCGAGATCAGGTTGGTACAGTTGATTTTTTATACTATTCACTGTTATTCTTTTCTGCTTTCTACCAACCAATTATGTTAACAATGATGTGTCAATTATCTATTTTCATATTTTATGATTGGAGGCTGGAAACTTTTATTAGATGCAGCCTTGCTTCTGTTTAGCTGACATTCTTATCTCTTGTAAGTATAGCTAACTACGATACATTCCCCTGGCATTTTAGTATGTTAAGACTATTCTTCATAGTTTGATTGGAGATATTGCAATTTGATTATGTGAAGGCTATTTCTTTTTTCATGTTCCTATTGGAAATGATCTATAAGACAGTATTTGTAGTTTTTAGTGTTTTTACGATTGAAAGGATGAGTTTATTTGTGAGTGAAGAGAACTATGCGGACCAACCCTTCAATCCTGTCTTCAGATGTATCCAAGTTTGTCAAGGCTAGTTCTTGGCTATCCATGATTTTTTTCTTTAGTTTTTGTTTGGTTTCTTATGCCGCAGAATTTATGTTCTTGATTACCACTTTCTTAGTTTTATTGTTTTAATAAGAAAAGAACTACAGATTCGGACGGCTGAGGCCCAATAGAAGGTAAGGGATTTGTTTTTTAAGAGAAATTTAGAAAGCTTATGAAAGGGGGACTTAATTGATTCTCCATATTTAAGATGATGAATTGGTCCATGCCTCGATAG
Source organism: Dendrobium catenatum (assembly GCF_001605985.2). NCBI lineage: Eukaryota > Viridiplantae > Streptophyta > Magnoliopsida > Asparagales > Orchidaceae > Dendrobium > Dendrobium catenatum. The sequence continues at coordinate 575,694 of NW_021319673.1, read as the reverse complement.
AAATCAATCGGGCAACTATTAACCCCTAACAACCTCATTGCCCCACACACCATTCACGATCTTCTGCCAAACGACAAAACCGCTCCTCGTTTTTACAAAACCGCAAGCAAGAGACAGAACAACCCATTCGACTCTCACGAACGCAGGAACTCTCAATCTCTTGTTCTTTGTTTCGCACGTTAGAGCCGCATGTTTGCTCCCGTTTCCTCCGACCCTACTGTTAAATCTCTTCCTATCAATAAAAGAAGGCACAGAGATGACAAGACGCGAATTTTCGGAGCCCACATCAACGTGAGTAGTTTTTGGAAGAAAATCATTAGAATTAATTAGGAATAAAAAAACATATGACATACAGTAAAGCTTTTCAAGTAAAGAAAAAGGATATTGGGTGACTGATTCATTTAAATTATTGTATGGCTTAATGTTGAGCCTTTAGATTTAATATGTATGTATCGGTTTATTTTGAAATATTTGTAGCCTAAATATAAAATGCATCTTTAGTTATTATTTTAAAAGCATAAAATATTAACTAGTTATTGATACTAATACAACGAGGGCAATTTCAAAGAATTGTTGAGGAGAAAGAAAAAATATAATAGCATAGAGAACTATTCATCTGGATTATCTTGCTTGAAGCATAGTCAATAAAGATTAGTGCCAATAGATTTTCCTCGAATTTGTGCCCCTTCTAGTATAAAGAATATGAAATCTCTTATCTATGATAGTCAATATTCTTAATGCTTCCATTAGAGTCAGAAAATAGCTAAGATAATAGCCATTGATATGATCTGAGATAGGATAAAGTTGAGGTTTTTCTAGAACTTGAGAAAATATTAGCAGATGAAGAGTTGACCAACACAAAAGGGTTAGTAGGGATAAAAACATTAGCAACTATCTCCCGAAAAGAATCTGATTTTGAGTCCATGGTTTAGAAGTAGACCTAGACTGATGAAGGATGATATGCTGCAAAAAGGACTAGGTGGATCATCATGACCATAGGGTTGAAGGTATTGTGCCTAAAATTTAGGATGTCCCAGCTTAGGATGAGCTTTGAAACATCAGAGAATTTATGCTTAAACATTTGATGGGAGGAGCAGTATGGTGGGAAGTTTCAAATTTCACCTTTTGCCAATATCCAGATGACGAGGACCCAATCCACACCTCTTTATGAAACGGGAATTTGATATCTAGTTCTATCAAGACTCTGGCTATAGAAGGCCTAACAAAATGGGTTGTTGCAGCATTGACTAGTCAAGGCTTCCTAAAAATAAAATCCAAGTTGAATAAGGTTGATTGACTGAAGTAGTACGATCGAAGTCATGGAAATTATATCCAAACAAAGGTGACGGGTTCCATAGAGTAATCAAAATTGGGGACTATTTAAGCATGCTGATTGGGAGGCCACTAATATAGTATTATCGTTGTGCAAAGAATCTAATGTACTATGTTTCTAGAAAAGTCTTATGATGACATGTCGTGGGTCGATGGGCCCAATAGAGTAGTCACCCTTCAGCTATAAGTCAAACAAAAACTTGTGATTATCTTCTTATTTGAACGGCCCATTGAGAATTTTCCCATAAGTGAGAGGGCAAAATGCCTAGCAAGTGCAGAGATTTCCTCATCGGAAAGGAGGAGAGTAGGCTTCCCTTAAAAGGAAGAAGATTCTTTTTGATGTAGAGTTATTGAATTTTATTGAAATATAATTGAAGAGTTGTTGGATGGAGAGTGGTGAGACCCAGTAACATTCGATCCTCGAAGAGTATTTGCAAAAGAACTTGGTGGTTGTCGAGGAAAAGGCACAACCATCGAGGAGGATATAGAAGTATTTGCCCCAGTAGAGTCTAGGGTCACGAAGGAAGGAAGTGGCAACCTCACTAAGGGGTCAACCTAAGAATTTAAAGATAACACCTCAAGAGACAGTGAAGGTGTCCAAAGATACTCAGATGAAACAAGGATTGCAGAAGTTTCCCAATCAATGACCAATGGAAGAGAATGAGCATGTTATAAAGAGTAAAAATCCAATACCAATGACAAGATAGAAGAGGATGACACATTAGAGGCCGCCCTAGGAATCAGATGCACCAAGAGTAGATGAGATGCATGTCAGGCCCCATTTCAACTCCCTTCCAATTGACCATGGGGCGTAACAGTGGCAAACAATCTAGTCACTCTTTTATCATTATCACCTGTCTTGAATTACTAATCAGGATCGATTGAAAATGTAATCTCATTAGATTATATATATATATATATATATATATATATATATATATATAATCATCTTTCAATAGATTCATTATACTCATTGATATGCAAACGTGCATAATTTAAACAATCAAAATATAATACAGAGCTTCTAATACTTTTTCTAATACTTTCAAAGAAAATTTATACATACCCGAAGTCTTTAATTCACTTCACCTGATTGGAAAGTCTCCTTGTCATTCTCATTTTAACATTTCCTTTACATATGCACTTCCACTTTTCCGTCTTGTGTAATGTTTATTGTTGCAAAGTTTCTGCTGTTTGTATATGTTCACTTCGAGCATATCTTGTCTAACAATGCTTCATTGCTACTTCCATGCAGTAATAGATATTTTAAGAATGCTAATCATACATCCTGATGGGGCCAGTAGGCTTCTCAAGCACATTGAACAAGGAAATGGTATGATCGTGATAGCATTACCTTTCAGTCGTTTACATGTGCAAGAAAGCCTAAGAATAGTTTACTTGCTGGAATTTTAGATTCAATTTCTAAAAGATGGTGTTTGTCTTTTTCTTTGTATATGGATGTATTAGTATGTCCTGAGACACGACATTTCTGAACTATTGCAGATGTATTCTTGGAGATATTAAAGAGAACGACAGCAGACCCAACACATGCAGGAAATCTTTTAACTCTCATACGCGCCATCACTAACCTCTTTAAACACTTATTTTTCTCTCAATGGCTACATCTTCATTGCAGTGAGGTAGTTTTTCTTCAGTGAAGTGTTTTTTTATTGGAAAGCTTTAAATATATGTACTTTCTCATGAATAACTTAGACTCACGGCACAGACTATCACTAGAAGCATAAAATGAAGTTAAAGTGTTGTGAAGATGAGGATGCTCAGATGAATGAGTGGCTTTATACTTAGAAATAGATTGTGAAATGAGTATATACATTAAAAGTGTCACAACTCGGCCCGGAGAGCTCGTGTAGACGAGGCGGGAACGGAATTAGACGTTCAGAACATAAACATTTCTTAAAACATATATTTAATTAGTCTAAAACACTTCACAAGAAATTAAAAGCACCTCTAAACATTTTCCAAATATATAATAAACATTGTATATCATTTCATATTGTTCAAATATACAAAGGTGGCTTTAAAATTTCTCAAACATGTCAAACCACCCAAAAATGAGTAAACTACAACTAAGAAAAACATAAGAGGAACCTATCAGCCGGTCTTTTACGACTGTAGGTGAACCAAGGGTGATCGGCCATTCTGTGCAGTGAGTTCTCCTGAAAATATTCCAAAATGAGGGAATGAGCTAAAGCTCAATAGGAAACACTAACTCTAACATCTTCACATGTCTTTTAAAAGAAAATTTACTTGTATGTTAGAAGTAAAATGTCTTCATTATTTTGCTATCCATGTTGTTTCTTATGTATATGCCACATGAAATATGCTAGTTCATATATCTTATGTATGTCATATGTCCTATGAATGTTATATGCCTTATGTATGTCGTATGCCTTAAATATGTCATATGCCTTAAATATGCCATATGTCTTATGTATGTTGTATGTCTTAAGTATGTGCTTGCTTATGCTTTATCTTATACACCCGTATCGGAGTATCATAAGTGTACTGATCAAGTACACAAATATCTTTTTGGCCATTCTTTTACTTTTCTTTTTTCCCCAAAGGGTCATATTGCTCATAAGAGTCATATTTGTGTTTTTGCACCATATTTGGTACTCCGCCTTCAACATACACAACCATTCAATCATTCTTTTCAATAGAATCATATGTAGGTAATATGACATTTTCATATCAACCATATGTATTGAGTATGAGGCAATATTGCATGAAAAAGATTTATATGCTTTGCTTACTATCACATGATAAGAATTATAATATGTTTGAGAACATTAAAAATGTCTTGATTCATAGAATATTTAATGAACATTTCTATCAAATAAGAAGGATATTTCATGTGCATTTAATATATAACAATTAAGGAGATATTTCAAAACAAAGATATAAAAGAACATGAATAAGAAGAGTAAGGTGTTCCTACTTCAATTGTTGAAAGTGTCTTTTCTCCAATCTTTCCTTAATTCATTCTCTTCTCAATTCCTAAGAAAAAGAATTTACAACATAAACTTCTTATATCAATTCAAAATCACTATTCCTCATTAACACTACACATGTCATAGCTAATTACTTCCATAAAGCTCACTAATACTCATTCACATACACATACCCTAAAACACTTATCTATCACATAAGCATGTTCATTACATAAAGCATGAGTCTTAATTCTAAGATAAAATATATATCCTAATTAGTAATTACCTTATTATTAACTCATAATTTATCACATTCCTTCTTTCACTAAAATAAAATTTAAATGAAATTTTCGATTTTACCTAAAATCAAATTTTGGGAAACCTCATACTTCACTAATGATATGTCATGCAAAAATTATCTTGATCGGGCACGAATCTCGAGGCAAAAAAGCTAGCTGGAAACTTCAAAAATTAAATCTGGGATCATCTGAACTCCGATTTTAGCGAACTTACAGTCAAACTGAGCGTCTTAGAAATACGAACCCAATGACACCTAATTCAACTCAATCCGAGCCCAAATGGGTCCAAATCAAGGACCCGAAGCGCTGTTGGAAGGTTCAAACAACAATTTGAGTTACCAAACGGTCTCTGATTTTAACGAGCTTATACTCGAATCAAGCGGCTTGACGAGACGAATCCAACAAGCCCAAGATCGCCGAATTCCGACATTACTAAGACCTTCAAATGTTCAACAAACGGTGCATGATCAAAGGGTTCAATATCGGCCGTCCATTCGACCACTCCCTATTCGCCCATGATCTCACGCCTATTTACGAGGTATGCCACGCCAGTAAATCTATAAATAGAGCCCTCATTTCTCATGAGAGGGGGACGGAAGAAAAGAGAAGCGAGAAAGAGAAGAGAAGGAGGAGAATTAGCTCCTCCTCGATCACCGCCGGAGTTCGTCCTACCGCCCAAACACGTCGGGATTTTGCGTGATATTCGGGAGAATGCAGGAATTATGCCCAACTTCCACGTGATGCTGAAATTCTTCCCAATTTACAACAGAGTTCCCTCCTGACGCCGAAACTCTGCCCAAGTGAAGTTCGGTGTTCTCCTCTGCCACCAACAGACGTCGGACTTCTACCCGACGTCGGACCTTCACTCTTCGCCAAGTTTCTACCCGACGCCGGACTTCTACCGGTTATCGGACTTCGCTGGACATCTACGCGAAGATGGATTTCTTTCCATTGTTGGACTTCTACCTGACGCTGTCCTTCTGATCTTCGTCGTCAGACTAACTGGGCTAGGCCCCGTTGTTTTTCCCCCTTTTCAGGGGTTTTCCACGTAAAAACATTGGTGTCTCATGTGAATGCTAGACCCTCTCCCTTATCTGATTGCGTGCCATATTTTCGTACAACGCTAAGACGTTAAATATGATATTTCTCTACCGCCACGAATACTTCTGTACACAACAACTAATATCATTAATTTTGCATAATAAAATATCTCTCTTTCCTAATTCCAAGTTTTGGGCATTAAATTTTTGGATTAATATATATAAAATTAGAGAAAATATTTTTTTTATCAAAAGGTTTAATTTCTCTTAATTAGAGACCTCCCAAAACCCTTAGGAATAGAATTCGTTATCATGCAAGCTTAGAAATGCAAAATTAGAAAAAGCCCTAATTTGGAAAATAAAAAAATCTTTAAACAAAAATCAATTTCTTACTTAAACTTACTTCTACATATTTCCTAATAACATTCTTAATTAAAATTTCATTTAAAAACAAAATCCTAATTTTTTGAACCTAAGTTTTCTTAAGAAAACTTCATATTTTATGACTTGGAAACATAGGCATAAATAAGCCCTAAATTTTTTCTAAAGAAAATTTCATCATAATCAAAACACTAAATATTTGGTTCATGAAAATCAAAGGGAAAAGAACAAGATTTTCAAGTTTAAATCTTACCTTTTATCTTCTCTAAACAATCCATTTGATTTTCCCTCTAAACCGCCGCCGTAAAACTCGCCGCCGCCGCTCGCCGCCACTCGCCGAGCCCAAGCAGTCGCCCTCTCATCCTTTTCTCGTGTGCTCCTTCATTCGGCCTAGAGAAACACAAGAGGGACCGAAATATTTCAGTCCCTAGGAGGTATTTTGCCTATATGAGGGAGAGGGCTCACTAAAAGACGCATGTACCCTCGCTAACAAAGATTTTCTTAAGAGCTCATGAGTGCAAAATAGGTACAAAGGGTAAAATGTTACTTAAACAATCTTCAGCGATTTTTTATTTTTAAACCGTACGAATTTAGTATATGTTCTTTATTCCATTTCGATCGAAATTTCATGTAGAATTTAATAAAATTTATTTCGTCGAATTCCGACGACTTTGAAATTTCACCTAAATTCGTCGCAGTGCATCGAAATGCGTACGATGCATCAGATCGACATTTTTCGGGTTTTACAGTTCTCCCCTCCTAAACAAGAATTTTGTCTACGAAATTTAAATGAGAGAAAAAATAAACATACCTTACATAAAGAGATGAGGATAGCACTTCATCATTTCCGACTCCTCCCAAGTAGCATTCTTCTCCAACCCATGTTTCTATAGAACCTTAACAAAAGGTATCTCCCTGCTCCTTAGTTGTTTCACATTGAACTCCAAGATACGATCCGGTTCTTCAACATAAGTAAGATCAGACTGTATGTCCACATCTTATGTTATGATCTTAGAAGGATCATCTGATATAAACTTTCTCAAGGAAGAAACATGAAACACATTGTGGACAGCATATGTAGCTGTTAAAGCCAATATGTAGGTTACCTTCCCAATCCTTTTCACAGTCTCAAAAGGACCAATGTAGTGAGGGCTGAGTTTGCCAACTTTGTCAAAACAAAGTACATCCTTCATAGACCTGATCTTTATGAAGACAAAATCCCCTACACTGAATTCCACAGAACGGTGCTTAGCATCATAATACTTCTTCTGTCTATCTTATACTACTAGCAACCTATCCATTATTATTCTGATATTGTTTGTAACATCATCAATCAAATATGCTCCAATTACCTTCCTCTCACCTGCCTTTGCCCAACATGGAGGTGTTCTATATTTCCTTTCATAGAGTGTTTCATATGGAGCAATTCCTATGCTTGCTTGGAAGTTATTATTGTAAGAAAACTCTATCAAAGGAATATGAGATTCCCAATCTCCACCAAAATCAAGAACACACAGCCTCAACAAGTCTTCAAGGGTTTGAATAGTCCGCTCAGTTTGTCCATCAGTCTGAGGATGTGATGTAGACAAACAAGAGAAAAACTGACACAATGAGTAGAACTTAAAACAAACTTTATTAAATAAACGCAAACGACCCAAAACTTGACAAACACAACAAAGATGCTAGGAGACTTTAAAGAAATAAAGAAATTTAAAAAGGCGCTATCCTCAGACAACCGTCAGAGCGGGTTCCTCACATGCATCGAATTTGTAGGTTAAATAAGTAAAGTGCATAGAACTAACAAACCGATGGTCCACCACTGCAAGATTGTCCAATTTCTTCAATAGATGCTTCAAGTCAACTCTGATACGACACCCTAAAGTTGCTTTACTTTGAGAAGAAGGATACAGATGGAGTGGCACTTGCGGAGAGACGAAGAGATTAGAAGCCCAAGAAGAAAGGGTGGAAAGAGCCCGCAGGATTTCCGGAGGGGATGAGAAAAGAAGGTTGGAAAGAGCCCGCAGGATTTCCGAACAAACCCGCAGGTTAACAGCAAATATGCTCACAAAATATCAACTCCCTTTCTTCATAACATCTTCTCATATTTATAGGCAAGAGAGAGGAATGCCAAGAGCCACATGTCTTTAATTTCCATTAGAACCAAAGCATAATAAGCATAGAAATCTCCCCCCAAAGCTCACGGATAAACACCCAAACCAGGAACCAAGGAGACAGCCACGGGAGACGAGGGAACCGCACGGACCGAGAGCCACAGCCACGGGAAACGAGGGACGGTCACCGAATAAGGAGCCAGCCGTGAGATCCCAAGAGGTAAAGCACAAAACTCATTAACTTCCCAATGAATTCAAAGCATAGAACTCAGCCCCCAATTAATACAAGCCACGGAATCCCAAGAGACAAGAAGAAAACGGGAAGGGGAAGGGACAAGGTCAGTCCAAAAGTAAACTTCATAATGAGGTACCTTTTTGGATATTAATGAGCTACTAAACTTCAGCTCAAGCAACTTAGAGAACCAGCTCAATAACGAATGCTCCAAAACAGCCAACCGAGAACCAACCAGCAGCTACGGACCAATCAAGCCAGCAAACCAAAGGTCTACCAAGCCATATGCACTACCTACAATGTTCATTGGATGCTTTCCCATCATTGGATAGCTAAAAAAAAGGAAAGAAAACAAAATATACTATTGTTCAAATAAAATAAAAAGTACATAAATTCTTGATAGCATCAGGATGGAAGGTCGTACTAAAAGTCAATTTGGTGCCCATAGCCTCTTGAAATTTCCTCCAAAGTTTAGAAGTAAATCTACCATCTTGATTAGATACTATAGACTTAGGTACACCGTGCAAACGAACAATTTCAGCCACATACAACATTGCTAGCTTCTCAACTAAGTCAGTCAGTCGGATAGGCGAAAAGTGAGCAGACTTTATAAGTCTATCAATGATAACCCAAATAGCATCATGACCTTATCGAGATCTGGGTAAACCTTACACAAAATCCATAGCAATGTCCACTTGGAATCGGTAATGCTTGAAGTAATCCACCTGGCTTTTGATGCTCAGCCTTTACTAACTAACAAGCGGTATATTTAACAACAAAATCAGCTACACTTCTCTTCATCCTAGGCCACCAAAATAAACCCTTAAGGTCTTAATACATCTTATGACTACTAGGATGAATGATATAAGCAGAGTGATGAGCTTCATAAAGAACATCCTTCCTCGAATCACCAACATTAGGCACATAAACCTTGCCCTTATACCAAAGGTGATTGTCTTCATCAAGAATGAAATCCTTTTCATGACTTGCCTTTACTAACTGAATGATCTTTACAAAATTTGGATCCTTCCATAAGACTTCAGAAATCTTACTCTTCAAATCAGATTGCACTGTCAACTGACTCAACCATTCTACATTTTCAGTTGTAGGAAGTACTACAGACAACTCCAATCTATCCATCTCTTCAATTAGCTTCTCTTGCTGAATTAGTAAACCATTCAACTTCACTGACATTTTTCTACTCAACGCATCAGCAACAGTATTGGCTCTTCCTAAATGATACTAAATATTTAAATCATAGTCATTAAGCAATTTTATCCATCTCCTTTGCCTTAAATTCAGCTCTTTCTGAGTGAAAATGTATTTCAGATTCTGATGATCTGTAAATACTTCACAATGTACACCATAAAGATAGTGCAGCCAAATCTTCAAAGCAAAAACTACAACAGCAAGTTCCAAATCGTGGGTTAGGTAGTTCTTCTCATGACTTTTCAATTGCCTAGAGGCGTAGGCAACTACTCTCTCATGCTGCATCAAGACATAACCCAAGCCCTTCAGTGATGCATCACTAAAAATTTGAAATTCTTCAGTATCTAAAGGAATAGTAAGAATCAGTGCAGTAATCAAATGAGTCTTTAACTCCTGAAAAGCTTCCTTAAATTGACTGTTCCACTCAAACTTAACTGCCTTTTGAGTCAGTCTACTCAAAGGTGCAGCAATCTTGAAAAACTCTTCTATAAACCTTCTGTAGTAGCCACTAATCCAAGAAACCTCCGTATCTCGGTTATAGCCTGCACCTTATGCTGGTCCACAGAAATACCATCCCCTTTAATTACATGACCCAGAAAAGTCACATTCTTCAGCCAAAACTCACATTTAGAGAACTTGGCATACAATTCATTGCCTCTTAGAGCTTGCAACACTGCCTGAAGATGATTGACATGATGCTCTTCATCACAAAAATAGATCAGAATGTCATCTATGAAGACTGACAAAACTGTCAAGCATTTGCTTGAAGACCCGATTCATCAGATCTATAAAAGCAGTTGGGGCATTTGTTAGCCCAAAAGGTAACACTATGAACTCGTATTGTTCATACCTTGAGCTAAATATTGTCTTAGGGATATCTTCCTCCTTAATCCTCAACTGATAATATCCAGACATCATATCAATCTTGGAGAAGACTGTGGCTCCTACTAGCTGATCAAACAATTCATCTATCCTCAGCAAGGGATACTTATTCTTAATGGTAAGCTTATTCAACTCCCTGTAATCAATGCAGAGTCACATGCTACCATCCTTCTTCTTAAAAAAGAGAACTGGTGCTCCCCAGGGTGAGGTGCTAGGGCGAATAAACCCCTTCTTAAGTAATTCTTGCAATTGTAACTTCAGCTCTTGAAGTTCCTTAATTGTCATATGATATGGTGCTTTTGAAATAGGCTCAGCACCAGGTACAAGATCAATAGAGAAATCAATCTCTCTAACAGGAGGCATTCCAGGTAAGACCTCAGGAAAGTCCCTTACCACAACAATCTCCTTCAACTCTGGCACTTGTTTTGAAGTGTCTCTTACATGAGCTAGAAAGCTTGGATACCCTTTCAAAATTAAGCTATAGGCTTTCATAGATGAAATGATCACAGAAGATACATCTCTATCGCCTTAAAAGACAAGCTTCTCTCCTCCAGGAAGCTTGATTTTTACCACTTTCTTATTACAGACTATGGAGATCAATTGGTTAGACATCCAATCCATCACTAGAATCATATCAAATTCTATAAGTGGTAATACAATCAATTCAACTTCAAAATCCCTTTCGCATAAAGAAAGTAGTGGTGAACATTCACTTGAGGTAATCACACTCGACCCATCAGGTAGCAAAACTGACAGTGCAGTGAGCATAGTGCGGACATTAAATGTATGCTTCTTAACAAACTCCTAACTAATGAAAGAATGTGATGCACCGGTATCAAAAAGCAATCTACTAGGTAGACATTGAACATAGATAATACTTGTGATCACATTAAGAGATTCTTTGGCTTCTTACTGCGTGATAACATAGACCCTTGGTTGCACAACAGGTCTCGTAGCCGGATGAGTAGGTACTGATGCCGAAGCAGAAGACTCTTGAGCTCTAAGTCTACCAACTATCAGGTTTCTCCCAGTACTCTGTTGAGGTAGAGGAGCACTAGACCTCCCCTCCCTTGGACCCCTTGGGCAATTCCTAGCCATGTGCCCTGGCTGACGGCACCAAAAACAAACATTGGAGCTAGATAAACATTCACCTCTATATAGCTTGCCACACTTGTTACTGGTTCTGACATTGGATGAACTCCCACCACTAAAAGATCTAGCATTCTTCATATTAGGACCTCCAGAATGTGTCTGGAAGCTCCTGGCCTTACCCTTCATCTTTTTAAGAAAATTTCTTCTCTTCTGGGTAGCCTAAAAATTAATCTCTATTCTCCTTGCTCTCTCAACCAAAACAACATAATCATCAAGGCCAAAAGGAATCAATGGCTAGCTAATCGCATCGCGAAGTCCTAACAAAAATTTATGGCACTTGTCTTCAGCACTTGAGATAATCTGAAATGCATAACGGGACAGCATAGTAAACTCAGTTTCATATTGCATAACCGTCCGATCCCTTTTACCAACCAAATAAATCGCTCTTGCATCTGCCTCCTCACAGAAAGAGGCACGAATCAGTCTCTGAAAATTTTAACAAAATCATCCCATAAGATCTGAGATGCTGCTCTGCCACCAAACTTTTTCAATAACTGTCCTCTCCACCATCTCTTAGCTTCTCCATCCAAAGCAAAGGTGGCTAAAGTTACCTTTCGATCGGCAGGACAATGCATACCTTCTAAAATCTTCTCGACCCTCATAAGCAGTTTTCAGCATCAATTGGTTCTCCTACTCCTGTAAAGAGAGGTGGTCGCATGTCTTGAAAGATTTTCATATACTTATCCACAGAGGTCTCTTTCCTGGAACTAAACTGAGACTGCTTTTGGGAATGCTGAATTAGCTGTGTCACAGCAGCCATCATCTGTGTGAAAGTGTCTATGGTAGTACTACTGCTACCACCAAAAGCAGATGGTACCACTGAAACTTCTCTACCAGCCTGAATGATGCTACAAGCAAGATCAGAATTATTAGGGATGGGTTATTAGCAGTACAAGATAGGCAGAAGAAGTATTATGATGTTAAGCACCGTTCTGTGGAATTTAGTGTAGGGGATTTTATCTTCATAAAGATCAGGCCTATGAAGGGTGTACTTCATTTTGGCAAGGTTGGCAAACTCAGTCCCCGCTACATTGGTCATTTTGAGATTGTGGAAAGGATTGGGAAGGTAGCTTTACCAGCTACATATATTGTCCACAATGTGTTTCATGTTTCTTCCCTAAGAAAGTTTATATCATATGATCCTTCTAAGATCATAACAGAATATGTGGACTTACAGCCAGATCTTACTTATGTTGAAGAACCGGATCATATCTTGGAGTTCAGTGTGAAACAACTAAGGAGCAGGGAGATACCTTTTGTTAAGGTTCTATGGAAACATTGGTTGGAGAAGAATGCTACTTGAGAGGAGTCGGAAATGAGCAAGTACTATCCTTATCTCTATATGTAAGGTATGTTTGTTTTTCCTCTCATTTAAATTTCGTGGACGAAATTCTTATTTAGGAGGGGAGAATTGTAAAACCCGAAAAATGACGATTGGATGGGTCGCATGCATTTCGATGCAACGCGATGAATTTATGCAAAATTTCAAAGTCGTTGGAATTCGACGAAATAAATTTTATTAAATTTTACATGAAATTTCGATCGAAATGGTATAAAGAACATATACTAAATTTTGCACGGTTTGGAAATGAAAAATCGTCAAAGATTGTTTAAGTAACATTTTACCCTTTGTACCCATTTTGCCCTCATGAGCTCTTAAGGAAATCTTTATTAGTGAGGGTACATGCATCTTTTGGTGAGCTCTCCCTCATATAGGCAAAATACCTTCTAGGGACCGAAATATTTCGGTCCCTCTTGTGTTTCTCTCGATCGAACAAAGGAACACACGAGAAGAGGAGGAGAGGGCGACGGCTTTGGCTCGGCTAGCGGTGGCGGCGAGTTTTCTGGCGGCGATTTATAGGGAAAATCAAAGGGAATGTTTAGAGAAGATAAAAGGTAAGATTTAAACTTGAAAATCTTGTTCTTTTCCCTTAGATTTTCATGAACCAAATATTTAGAGTTTTGATTTTGATGAAATTTTCTTTAGAAAAGATTTAGGACTTGTTTATGCCTATGTTTTCAATTCATAAAACATGAAAACAAAGTTCCAAAAATTAGGGTTTTGTTTTTAAATGAGATTTTAATTAAGAATGTTGTTAGGAGATGTTTAGAAGCAAGTTTAAGCAAGAAATTAATTTTTGTTTAAAGATTTTTAGGTTTTCCAAATTAGGGCTTTTCCTAATTTTGCATTTCTAAGCTTGCATGTTAACGAATTCTATTCTTAAGGGTTATGGGAGGTCTCTTAAGAGAAATTGGACTTTTTGATGAAAAAAAATATTTTCTCTAATTTTTATATGTATTAATCCGAAAATTTAATTCCCTAAACTTGGAATTAGAAAAGAGGGATGTTTTATTATGCAAACTTAATGATATTAGTGAAGTATGAGTAGATAAAATCAAAAATTTCATTTAAATTTTATTTTAGTGAAGGAAGGGATGTGATAAACTATGGGTTAATAATAAGGTAATTACCAATTAGGATCTATGTTTTACCTTAGAATTAAGACTCATGTTTTATGTAATGAACATGCTTATGTGATAGATAAGTGTTTTAGGGTATGAGTTTGTGAATGAGTATTTGTGAGCTTAAGGGAAGTAATTAGTTATGACATGTATAGGGTTAATGAGGAATAGTGATTTTGAATTGATATAAGAGGCTTATGTTGTAAATTCTTTTCCTTAGGAATTGAGAAAAGAATGTATTAAGAAAAGATTGGAGAAAAGACACTTTCAAAGGACAGCAATTGGGGTAGGAACACCTTATTCTTCATATTCATGTTCTTTTATATCTTTATTTTGAAATATCTCCTTAGTTGTTATATATTAAATGCATATGAAATATCCTTCTTATTTGATAGAAATGTTCATTAAATATTCTATGAATCAAGGCATTTTTAATGTTCTCAAACATATTATAATTCTTATCATGTGATAGTAAGCAAAGCATAGAAATCTTTTTCATGCAATATTGCCTCATACTCAATACATATGCTTGATATGAAAATGTTACATTACCTACATATGATTCTATGGAAAAGAATTATTGAATGGTTGTGTATATTGAAGGCAGAGTATCAAATATGATGCAAAAGTATAAATATGGCTCTTATGAGCAATATGACCCTTTGGGGCAAAAGAGGAAAGAAAAAGAATGGCCAAAAAGATATTTGTGTACCTGATCAGTATACTTATGGTACTCAAGTACGGGTGTATAAGATAAAGCATAAGCAAGTACATACTTAAGACATACGATATACATAAGGCATATGGCATATTTATGACATACAACATACATAAGACATATGACATTCATAAGGCATATGACATACATAAGACATATGAACTAGCATATTTTATGTGGCATATACATAAGAATCAACATGGATAGCAAAACAATCAAGACATTTTACTTCTAGCATACATATAAATTTTCTTTTAAAAGGCATGTGAAGATGTTAGAGTTAGTGTTTCCTATTGAGCTTTAGCTCATTCCCTCTTTTTGGAACATTTTTAGGAGAAGCCGCTGCAAAGAATGGCTAACCACCCTTGGTTCGCCTACAGACGTAGAGGACCAGCTGACAGGTTCCTCTTATGTTTTTCTTAGTTGTAGTTTACTCATTTTTGGGTGGTTTGGCATGTTTGAGAAAATTTAAAGCCACCTTTGTATATTTGAATGATATGAAATGATATGGAATGTTTATTATATATTTGAAAAATGTTTAGAGGTGATTTTAATTTCTTGTGAAGTATTTTAGATTAATTAAATATATGTTTTAAAAAAAATTTATGTTCTGAACGTCTGATTCTGTTCCCGCCTTGTCTGCACGGCTCACCGGGCCGGGTCGTTACAAAAAGATTGGAGTACCTCCAGTGGCAGATACAATTAGAGAGTCACCTGAGATGGTTTGGTCACATAAAACATTGGCCTTTCGATGACCCAGTTAGGAGAGTAGATGTATTACAATTAGTCTATGACTATATGAAAGTCATCAATTTGTGGTGGACTTTACGACGGAATTTTTTTTTCTCTAAAATTGCGACGGAATTTTCTGTTGTATTTTTTGTAACATATTTGCGACGGAAAAATCCGCCGCAAATCTAGCGCTGATTTGCCGCCGCAAAGCCATCAGAATTCCGCCACAAATCCAACGCAAAAAGCCCTGTCTAAACCAGCTGATTAGCCTTTTCTTTCATTGACTCAATGTTCTGTTTTGACCGTGCCCGCGAGCTCCTTCGACGAAATTCTCTTGGCTTCATCTCCTTCGACGATGTTTCTTCCTCTCGCATCCGAAGTCACACTTCCTCTCCGTGTTCTTTGTCTTCGCAATCGTCGTGTCCCTTCTCACAGGTGGCTAACCTGACAGCGGAGTCAGAAAATATTTGAAAAAAAAACAAGTGGACATGAATATTCATATACTAGATGAGCTCAAGAGATTGATGGAAATCAACCTGCACCTACATCGGTCTAGCATGATAGCGAGGACAAATTCCACCTATAATGTCTATAAAAGGGCAAACATTTTAGTTGGTCAAGGGAGGAGGGCTCCCATCTTCATTCTCAAGAGAAAGAAAAAGTTAGGGGCAAACATTTTAGGAGGAAGGAGTAGGGATATGGTGACATGTAATTTCAGACTTTATGGATATATGGTAGTGGAGACAACAATTTGGAAATCTGGAATTAACTTCTGCAATTAGCAAAATCTGGAATTAATTTGGGGAGGGATTGATTGGGGGAAAATTAATTGGAAGGAGAAAAAAGGGGAAAGATGGGAGAGAGAGAGGGGCGGCGGCTAGGGTGATTGGGGGAGTTGCTTTAGGGAATTGAGAGGCTTGCCAAATATAGAATATTATTTATGGAGGGATTATGGCAAATCCCTATTTAATTTAAATTGGCATGATTGGGGTGAAACTTTTCGAAGATGCTTCATCTTATTTTAGGAAAGGAATTTCGAATTAAAATCTGAATTTTAAAACCTTTCTAATTTAAGATGCGTCAAATATGAAAAGGATCAATTTCTTGATTTTAAATTTGTGGGGATTGGGGGGGGGGGGGCTATGAGGGGAAAGGGTGGGGGGGGTGGGGGAATCGGCAAAATAGGTGGGGAAGATGTGGTCGGTGGCTTTAGGGAGGTAAAGGGCCGGCGGTTAGGGTTAGGAGAGGGTTGGCAGTTAGGGGAAAGAAGGGGGGCCGGCGGCTAGGGAATTAAGAAGCAAAGCAAGTTTGAGGTGGAGAAGAACCACGAGCCCGTACGCTTCTTGCGGCTGATGGTTAGTGCTTTGCCCTCACCATGTGACTTCCGATTCTCACAAGAGCTCACAACTCTCCAAGAAAACAAAGTGCAGAATTTTTCTTTTCATTATAATCATCATCCCCTCCAAAGAGAATGAGAGGCCTATAAATAGCCAAAATACAATGATACATCTAATGACAAAAGTGCCCCCCGGGGTCACATAAGCCTACTCCCTTAAGTGAGGGTAAAAATGGTAAAGATACATAAATAAATCAAATACAACTAAAAGCTCAAAAATAAAGTGGTTCAATCATGGCCGTAGATCTTCGGTCCCTTTTCTTATAAACTTTTCACGGCCGGATGTCCTCATTAGCTTCTTATTAGTTCTTATTGTTGGTGCTAGCAATATCTTGCTCACAAGCTTCTTCCTATGAATGTTTATCGATGTCACGTCTTTATTCTCTCACGCTTCACTTTGTCTTCGGCTCTCAATCTCGAATTGGTCACTCAATCTCACAAGTATTCTCGAGTTTCATGTTTTTTTTATCTCTTAATTATTTATATCTTCTTCTTTTTTTATTCGAATAACTAGATATTACTATTATTGAATGTGTCATTATATTTGCTAAAAAATATTATCCAATGTGATTTAAGTTTGGCTAATTAAATGACTATTGTTTGCTTATAATATATGTATATGTGATAAAGAAGTCATGAATACTCTTGTTTATGAAGCGCTTCGCTTTACACTTTGTACTTTGTGCATTAAAGCAAAAAAGTAAACCCACTTAGTGCACCAGATTATAGCAAGAGATGTAAGCGTTGTATCATGCCATCTAAAGTCTTAGTTTCAACTTAATATTACTGTCTAATGTTGTGATTTGTTATTTTGTGCTCTAATCTGATGCAGATGATTGTTTGATAAAATCATTTTAAGATCACAATCTTAAGTATTATAATAGTTGTGGATTTTTTAGCAAAAATTATGGTACTGATGAGTTGATTGATGTTTTTTTAATGTAAAATTAGGCAAACCCATATTAAGCAAGATTTGCAATGTGATCACAAATGGAGTGATTACATTAGTTGATTGATTGTTGAAATAAATATTATTACGCATTATTTAATTTTGATATAACATCCTAATTCTAATTAATATACAAATAATTTAAAATAATAATATTTATTTATTTAGAGCCCTTAAAAGCAATATTTTGTGAAGCTACTAAACTACCTTACTAATTAATTTATTTTTTAGCTTTCATGCACCAAGATTTAATGTCATAATTGTTTTTTCCAAGCATCCTAAAGGTGACTCTGTTGTTTTATGAAGCAGAAACAGATACCAGAAAGCTATACTAAATGGTGCCTTTGTTGGATATGCGCCAATATTAGTGACTGCAATATTTTGCATGTCTTTTTTATCTTCAACTGAACAACCAATTGTAGCAATAGTAAAGGAAATTTATGCTAGTGAAGATGCACAAAGAACATAGTGTGTCAAAAACTAAGGAATAAAGCTATCAATAGATCCATGTTTTTTATGTTGGCATTAGAAAGTTAGATATTTTGAATTGTTATGAAGTTAAAAATATTTGACTATGAAAAACTACTTTCAAAAGTATTGGTAAAAAGTTTTTGCAGGAAGCATTATCGAGTAAAGTTGAATATTATTTAATAAAAACTGTTAGGATTACTATAGCAATTAGCAAGTGCTCAGACATTTTTAAACTGTTTTATAGGAATGATGTGGCATTGTCGAGAACTGTTAAAATGCCCTAAAAAAGGATTTTGTTTCGTAAATGCATATAAATTTTGTTATTTTGGAATTGATGACCAGAAGCGTGTTGTTGGTGTGTGTTTCGAAGTAGGCTGTGATGATATCTGGCAACCACAGTCAATGTGTGAGCTGGTGGAGGCAGGTGACTGCTGCCGGTGGTGGCAAGAAGCCTAGCAGTATTTGAGGAGGCAGTTAGGGACATTTACCCATAAATATTGAAATTTGCTTCTTCCAAACTTGGTTTCTTCAGCTTCGTTTGCGGCGGCTTTCTTGCTGCTTCTTAAAACAGCTTTTTAGTACAAAAATTTTATTTCTTATACTAAAATGTCATTTTGAGAAGCAGTAAGAAAGTCATCCCAAACGAGGCCTTCATCTGAGCTTGATCACATTTTCTTGATTTAATATTTTATTGGTTGAAGTTTCAGCATTGATCCACAACTATTACTTTCAGGTTTAGCGAACAATTAAAAATTGACAGCGTTGTTTAGAAACCACATCTTATTGTCACTGCACGGCTATACCAAATGCATCTGTAGTAGATTATTGTGGAGATTGAATTGCTGATTGTTCTAAGTGCTAGTGTACCTTTTGGTCATCCCATCATTCCTAATGTAAAATTATTGCCGGACAAAAATATATTTGTTGCTTTTGTTACCAGTATAGAGTTGAAATTCTATCTCTAGCTTAGTAAATGCAATTGACGCATGTTGCTTTTTAGCTCAAATTGATTAGCATTTCTTTTCAATATATCTCACAAATGTTAATATATGCTGACATTGGAGAAGAAAACAAACAGTAACTACCTATTTCCAAAATTAGATTTCTATTTAAAGAGGATGGAATGAAGCCTGTGTTTACCGATCTGCTGTCATCTTGCATTTTTGCAATTACAAATTATCTACAATTGAATAAAACATGCCTTATTTTTAAGAATTGGTTTTAAATTCATTTCGAATCTCTTACTTCATGCAAAAGCATTTCTTAAGATGGTGTTTATGAATTTGTAGATTCTTGATACATTGTCAAACTGTAGACCATCATTTAACAAGAATGTGCATTTCGCTTACTCGACTTTGGTACTCAAGTAAGCAACTTTTTTATTTTTTTTTCTAAATAATATTATAAATATTATACTCAAGCAAGCAACTATTATCTTGACCATGTGAAGCAATGTGTTTTTTTAGTGAGGCTCATGGATTCATTGGAATAGCTTTTATACGAAACCATATTTGATATTGAAAACATAGTCCTACCTACCACGTTGTACGGGAAGCATTCTGATGATATTGTATCGTTATAATTTAGCTTCTTAGATGTAATATTTTATGTGTGATCACTGGGAACCTTTTAGTATTCATTTGTTAGTTGTGACATGATATCTCCTTTACTGATAAATCTTCCTTGGTCTTTAACTTTTTTTTAGTACTTCAGAATGGTGAAGTGGTAGAATAGATTAGTTTTCTATTAGGATAAGGTGCAATGCTATTCTTAAACATGTTCTTTTTGGTCAAGTATGTCCAATTGGATATACAAATTGGAGGTTCGTTAGGGGATTTTTGGTTAATATGCTCAACATTTCACTCCTAATTTACTTGTAAGTTGTAATCATAGATTTTCTTGCCTTGCGTTGGAAGTTTGGATTGACATCTATTTATTTAATTATAATAACAGCATTACACTAACACCATGGGCACTATTGCTCTGCAAAAATAATATTTTTTCTTGATGATGATGCCATGTTATTAAATTCTTTATTGTGGATTCAAAATGTGCTCTTTGAATGCAAATAATTGATCGTACAAGAAAAGCCTCCCTTCGTTTATCCTCTTTAATCGATATAATGAGATGGCACTGGGTAGTTTTTTTTATAGGTATATTAGATCTATTTTAAAAAGATTTCTCTTGATGTTATGCCAAGGTTTATTTAAATATGTAGTTGAGACTTCCTATGAACATAAGTCCTCATAGTTAATTTTTCAACTTGCTCACCAAAGAGCATTCTTGATTAAATACATCACATGGGCTCAATTTTAAGCTCAACTTTGGTATTTTGAATTTAGTCAAAATGTCAAATGAAAAATGGTTAGGTGGATGAAAGAAACTTGATCATGATCTCTTGATTTCTTCATCTTGGGTCTACTAATGGACCTAATTTGCCAAATGTTGGAGGGATCCAAACCATTTTATCAAGGGAGGTACTAGACATGACCAATATGTGGCTTAGAGACTTGGCATGATCATAAATTGTTCATAAGTTTTAGTATAGCACAAAGAAATGTGTCCAAGACATTGGATTTTGGTTCATTTGGTTTTGACTAAGGGCTTGTTAGCATGAAGTCTGGCCCCAAGTTTAATAAATTATTGAACTTGGTTGCTGTAATTTCCCAATCCTGCTCTGATTACTTGGAGTTATGGAAGCCGAAGAGGAAGGTGATGAAGAAGTGCATAGAAGATTAAGAGTCGGTTCAACTGTGTGGAATCGAGGAAGACGAAGGAGGTGTAGGAGATTCGCCACCTGGTGTCATGGAAGAGGAGTTGATTAATTCTCTCATGAGGAGGGGAAGGGTTAGTCCGTTCTGATGTTTGGTGTCGCGAGTAGGTGAAGGGCCTTTTGGTTTCATCTCCTAGAGTCACAAGAGGGACGAGTTGCGAAAGTCCCTTCAAATTACTAAAGATGAGATGAGGAGGAACTGAGAGAGAGTGAAAGCAGGTGTGTGGGCTGGCGGCCGAATTCGTGAGGCTTACAAACTATGGCGATGAGAAGAGTGAGCACCAACGTGGTTGACAAGCTCGACGAGAGGTGGAGATGCACTCAGGCGAGTGGCTAGGGCATGAACAAGTTCGATGAAAGGTAAGAAATTTTGTGTATTTATATATTTTTGTTATATATATTCTAATATAGTTATCAAATTTTTAGGATAATTGTACGTAATTAAAGATAATAAAATCTAAAATTTTAAATATTATTTAGATAATATATTAAGAATAATTTATATTCATAAATTAGAAATTTTAATTTAAAAAATTGCAAACTATTTTAGAAGATAAAATAATAAGTTAATTAAAGAGCAATATGATTAAATTATATAAATAAATTATAATAATATAGAAATTTATTTTAGAAAATATTAATAATTAAATTATGATTTTTCATCAAATTTTAAATGATTAGCAATAAATCAATATTATAGAGCGAGGAGAATAAATTCTTTTAAAAATAAGTTAAATACAAGAGCATTTAGGTTCATTCAATGGCTAATTAAAAAGAGAGGGAGAGGGCAATTTATATTGTATAAAAATAGCGTTTAAGATTTTAGTTATTAAATTTATAATATATTAAGTAATAAATTGAATTTATGGTAAAAAAAAACATCTAATTATTTTTGAGTTAGAGATAAATTTAAGTATGACAATGATAATGTAATTATATATGTATTAATCTGACGACGACAAAGTGATGATTAGAGTGAATTGTTAAGGCACTTGATTCGAGGTGAGTACTTATATCCCTAATTTATGGTAATAATGTTGCTTCTTTTAAGTGCATTTAACTACTTGTTATTATAAATTAGTTATGTTTTATTTTTGTTAAATGCAATTGATCATATTGAATTAGATGAAATAGACTTATCATAATTTAATCATTTAGCACAATATTGTTTATTGTATAAGGATATGAAATGGTATAGAGCATGCAATAAAGTTATCAAGCAGAAGTACTTGCGTGTGCATGATTGAATGATGGTGCATTTCCTTTTATGGCATTGACTGGGAAAGCAATATACTTGCGCATGTGAAATGGAAAAGGTTATGGCATAGGATATGAAAATGGAAGTACTTTTATTAGTACTATTTAGATATTAGTTATAAAAAATGTTATGCAATGATATGATTATTACATACATAAGATATGATTGATGGTCATTTTCAAATTTAAATATTATTTAAAGTTAATTCATATGTTATAGCAAGCATGCATGTTGATCAAAATATCTTGTATTACTATAATTTAGAAGCATGACATACTAACTGAGTTATGTATAACTCACTCTTATATTTGCAAACGTTCACATGTATTATTCAAAGAATCCATAGAGTAAAAAAGCATAGAACATGTACCGTAAGCGTACGGTCCAAGAGAAGGGTATTTATCAAAGCAGTTATAATGTTCTTTTAATGCATTTGCTATTTTAGTAGCTCTTTCAATATATTGGAAATAATTATTGTTTAAAAATTTTAGAGAATGAAATTTTAAACCCGTTTGATCATCTATTCCCTCCTCATTAACTCGAGCCTTTAGGCCTGTTTAATAATGACTTGTCCTTATTTTGATCAATGGATTTGTTAGATTGTAGTTGGCCTAAGATCAATTATTTGGTGGCCTTGTGTGTCACCCCATTTTTTACCTGTTAATAAACCTAAGGTTTAACAGAATCCAGTCAGATACCTTGATGTGAAACATATGCATGGAAACAAGAACTGCTTGGGAATTTTAATATAAGATTATTAAAATTTCCTAGTTATAGAATTAATGCTTACCCAAGTTAGGTTTTCAGAATTATCAAGTCGAAATTATGTAAGGCATGCGATTACAACTAGATTAACGAGCCAATATCAAATTGACAACATATAAATAGAGAGTAATGTTATGGCTAGAAAAAATAATCCATGGTTAACAAATAGAACTCTTCACCTTGGGTCCCTCACTCTCTTGACGGTGGAGCTTTAACGGAGGAAGATTGAGAGCAAACCGAGCAATGCCACTAGGAGAAAAATGGCGCCCAAAGTATAGTCCGTTGGAGAAGTAGCTGGAGGCGGGTAATCCACGGGATGACTAGTGAGCATCCAACATCCGGGAAGAATAAAATTCGTGGTCGATCTCAGGATCGGCCGTGCACCGATGACGATGAGGTTGGGAGAGGAGGTCGTATTCTTCTCTTGGCTTCAAGTTTCATGAGCAACTAAGTTTTCCCAAGAGTGGGGATGCAAGGGAGGGGGAGCGGCTAAGGTAGGGAGAAGGGGAAGGGGCGGCTTGAATGAGGAGCTTGGATTAGGCTAGGAGAGGAAATCTGATTTCCTTAATTTGAGTTGGGCTCTCATAATTTCAAAATTTTAAATTTGAAACTTAGACGTTAGGAGGGAAAGTGGGAATTAATGGGGCTTAATTTGGAGCCTTGACTTAAGCTCCTAATTAAGGGAGGCAATGGGTGGCCGGCCATAGAGAGAGGGAAGAGGAAGTTTTGGAAATTCTGAAATTAATTCAAATGTAAGTGGTTTTGGAGGAAGAATTTTGAATTAAAATTAAGGAGGGATTGGGAGCTTTAATGGGAATTAATTGCAAAGCCATCAATGAGTGGTCGGCGGCATTGAGGTAGAGGGAGAGGGGTTAGGGGGAGACTAATTGCTTTCCAAATAAGTTGAGATCAAATAGGAGGGAAATTAATAATTCCCCTCTAAATGAAACTTGGATTGGATTCAAATTCGAAATCCTTCCTTATTTGGAATTTTGCAGATATGGAAAGTTTTTGAATTTCAACTTTTGAATTTCAAATTTACTAACTCCTCCCTTTTTTGCAAGAATCAAATTAGGGAGTCATTATGACGATTAAAATCATCATAATGAATTTGGGGGAAGATGGGGCCGGTGGTCAAGAGGAAGGAGGAGAGGGCGTCGGGTGAGGGGAAGGGGAAGTGCTTGGCTGTCGGTGGGAGCTTGAGGTGGTGGAGCTAGGGAGGGCTTGGGGGAAAAAAGAGGAGGCCGGTGGCGGCAGGGGAATGGGGGCCGGTAGCTGGCCGGTCAGTTGGTGGCCGGTTTGTGGGAGCCGACGGCAAGGGGAGAAGGGAAGAAGTGGTGGAAGATGATAGGAACCAAGAGCTCTCACAAAGAGGGCTGTTGGGTACTTCGATTGAGCCTCTCCTAGGCTTCCTCACTTGAGAACTCACAAAGAGAACTCTAGAACTCACAAAGAGATCTAAAATTAAAGTTGAAATTTCATATCAATATTCATCCCCTAATACAATGCATGAGGCCTCCTATAAATAGGCCAAAATGAAACAAAAACTAAAAGACATAAATGCCCTCGGGGCTATAATATCAAATGACCATCTATAAGGGTAAAACAGTAAAAACTGAAAAATAAAATAAACTACTACATAAAATGACTCAAAATAAAAACTCCTGATCGTGGCCGTCGATCTCCGGCATCTCCGATGATACACGTGTCGAAATTGCTGACGATGCCCTCATCATACCTTTCCACTAACACCCATCCTAAACCACATTCATTAGGGTTGAGTGAGTGAAACTTAATCTTTTTAGACTATCACAACACAATTATACTCCAATCATAGAATTATACCTCTTGATTAAATATTTGAAAGCATGCAGCAAGATATATCAAAACATAATAAAAAGTTTTACTAAAAACTTGAAATAAAATTTTACGTACCCAAAATTTTTATTTTATAACTTACTGATCAATCTTTTATTTACATCAAAAATTGCACTCATAAAAGGAATATATACAATATGCGATCAATCACCTGCCTAAAGTCTCGCTAGCTCCGTTTCCTTTCCTGCAATACATCAACTAATGAGCTAAACGCTCAATGAGATAATTCGTGTGCAAGATTCATTGTACATGAATAAGATACAATCAATATGCTTGCCGATCTTTTATACTAATGCAATGGTCATAAGCAGTACATATATGTAAGTCTTAAAGAATGAATTGAATAAACTTTATCTGATTTTAATAAATGATCAATGCATAACAATATGCAATTACTATATTCAATCATTCAGGTTTTTTGTTATATGTTTTTTAGTTTATTCATGTACACTGTGTTAGAAAAGTCACATGATGATTATAGGCTCTTGCACATTCAGAATAGATCTTCACCTAACTCATCGGCTAACCATTTATTAAAGGCTCTTCCCTTCAAGATTGGATCTCAAAATACTAACTTTTTAGAAGAGAGAGTCAATTGTGGGATTTGTAAATTCGTGCTCTGGCCTCTTTACGCTTTTATTGGCGGTGAGAGTTTTTATGAGATTAGGTTCTAGGGTAAATTTTCAAAATGCATATTAATAATTTTTCTCTTTTGTTAGTTTTATTTGCTTGGTTAAGTATTTCATTAGATTTAGTTTTTAATATTCTTAGAGATATTCCTAGTGTAGCCAACTTTGCCCTACTCTCTTACTCACTCACATAATTAATAGTATATGCTATCAAGTCTCTTCATTTGACAATCTAGAAACTTTATTGTTGATTATTGATTAGTATGTTTTCGTCCCTTATGTTAATTTATATTTAACCCATGCAATGTCATTTTAAAATTTATATTTGGTCTAAGCAATCTGGTTACTTTATGTCCTTTTTCATCAAATTTGTTGAGAGAAGTTTTCAATTTCCTGTCTTTAATTATCCTTCAATGTTTTGTTTTGTACAGGATATCCAACGGGCATGTAAACCTTTTTCTTACCTTTTCATTAATTTTTTTTTTTTAAATTTTGTAGCTATTCTGTGCTATTAATTGGAATGAAAGATGCCAAAGGCCAAGGTCAAATTCTATCGGCTGCCCTTGAGGTATTACTTGTACTCCCTGCTATGATGTTAATATTATTTAACTTCATTGCCCGCATGTTCCAGGAAACGTTAACAAATTGCATATTTCTCCATATGATTACTTTAATATGTCGCAATCATCCTTGGCTTACTTTTGCAATAATTCCCAGATTGCAGAGGATCAGAGTCTTGACGTTGATTCAAAATTTCGAGCGCTAGTTGCAATTGGATCACTTGTATCCTTTAAAAACTACTTTTCTAGTATCTTTTCAAGGAAAAAGTAATATCGTATTATTATATCCTGCTTTGGTTGTGCTTTCTTTAAGAACATTTTAGGTGGCGGTTATGATTAGGTGGATCTCATGCTTAGGTTTCGTTTGAGACAACTTTTTTATTGCTTTCTAAATCAATTTTTTAATAAAAAAATTTTAGTTTAAAAAATTTTTTGTAAAGAAATAGTAAAAAAGCCGTCTCAAACAAAAACCTTAATAATCAATTCAAATGAATTCCATTGCCACCATAAGACCTTAAAATCGAACCTTTTAGACTAATTTTCTGCCTTTTTGACCCTTTTTTCTCTATCATTTTTCTACTGCCTTGCATCAAGATGGTGAATCTATGACTACATTCTAAGAACTACTGACACGATCCTTACACAGACAATAAATTTGTGGAGGAAAACAACCTTGTCATTGCT
Source organism: Dendrobium catenatum (assembly GCF_001605985.2). NCBI lineage: Eukaryota > Viridiplantae > Streptophyta > Magnoliopsida > Asparagales > Orchidaceae > Dendrobium > Dendrobium catenatum. Next base: position 548,829 of record NW_021319673.1, on the reverse strand, counting down.
GATGCAGTCCGGCGAATGCAAAACCTTTTGACCAGCACAAAATAGGTTGTTTGTCATCAATAATTGTGACATGGCATCCTGCTTTATATTCCTAAGTAGGAAGTAAATATTCCATTAATGAGATATCCAAAGATTTCTATTTTCGGTGAAAATTAGGCTTCGTTTGGGACGTTTTTCTTGCTATTTTTTAAAATAACTTTTAGTGTCAAAATTTCTAGCTCAAAATTTTTTTTTTACTAGAAAGTTGATTTATAAAGTAATAAGAAAGCTGCAAGGCTTTATTTGGGATGGCTTTTTTACTGCTTCTTGAAGCAGCTTTCTAGTACAATAATTAAATTTTTTGTACTAGAAAATTAGTTTAAGAAACAGTAAGAAAGCCGTTACAAACAAAGCCTTAAATGTGCTTTTACTTCTCCCACCACCATCCTTGACCTGCTCTTTATTAGATGCTAGAAGGTGTTGTGAAATCAATTGCGCTTGCCTTTGATGTTCAAAGTATAGCTAAAGAAGCAAAATCCTCCAAGGACGCAAAGATTGCTGAGGTGGGAGCCGACATTGAAAACTTGCTTGCATCAACCTAACCATCATTATACTGGTAATTTATTTATGCTCTCTTTTGTTTATCATTTCACTTCCTATTATTTATGGACTGATCCTTTATTTTTGATTCATTGTTCCAGGTGTTCCTCTTCTGCTGTTTTTCCCCTGCACAGTGGACTGATCTGCGTGAGTAGCATCAAAACTGATTGTTGGAAATATTGATTTTTAACACCTGATTAACTGTCTTATTTTTAACATTATGCTTAAATTTAATTTACTGCAGAGTTATAACTTATGTTGCAGGATGAAATCAGCATGTTTATTTTATTGGTTTACTTAACATTATAGTTCTTTCATGCTGAAGTAGTTTTACACATTTTAATACTTTGATTATTGCTTCTTAAAGTAGTTTTTTTTTTAGTTTAATTTTTTTACTAGAAAGTTGTTTTAAAGAACAGTAAAAAAGTCGTCCCAAATGAAGCCTAATATTCAATAAACTTTTCATAAAATAATTTAGTTTTGTACATTAAGAGATTTTTACCTTAAGTTAGATAATAATTATCATATTTTTCACTTATAAACTATTATTTTCTAAAATATGAAATATTGTAGTTTCTCTTAGTTAAAGAAATATTCTTCTACCTTACAGTTAACAGAGGTTGTGGCTTATAAGTCAAAATTAAATAGATGGAGCAGTATATCAAGAATTATAAAGTATTGAGCTATGTATCAATATATTTGAATATTTCTAGTAGTATACAAGAGAAGTCTCCTTAAATTTGTGTTCTCTTATTTAAGGTTAAGGTGAAGAAAGATAATTTAAAAGAAATAATCATTTGGGACTGTTTTTTAACTGTTTCTTAAAGCAATTCTTTAGTTTAATTTTTTTCTTTTTTACTAGAAAGTTACTTTAAAAAACAGTAAGAAAATCGTTCCAAATGAAACCTTTCTTCAATTTATTTATAAAGTTTACTGTAATCTTATTGATTTTATGGTTATCAGCACATATATGCTAAAAACTTAGTGTTAAAAATATAAGTTTATAGTGATGCTCAGCTTGGAAGGTGAAATTAAGTTTCATTGAAGGTTTGAGCAGATATTAACCCAGCAGTTATCATTTATGAATGTTGTATGACATATCTGATTAGGTGGCTCACAAGTGGTCATCATGGGAGAAAGTTGAAACTACATAATAATTTAAAACTTTGTTTGGGATAAATTTTTTTTTTATAGTAAGTTTTTAGTTAACAAATTTTTTGAAATAGCGAAAAAGTCGTGGTAATAAAGCTTTGAGACAATTTTTTTATTATTTTTTAAAGCAATTCTTTAGTTCAATTTTTTTTAATTAGAATGTGTATTAGAAAATTGCTTTAAAAATTAATAATAAAGTTATTCCAAACGTAGTCTAAGATTTTATTTGGGAATATTTTAAAATTGAGGAGGATAATCAAGTCTTTCCAACTAGTTATAGATTAAGGAAGTGAAATTAACTCTTGAGAATTAGAAGTGTTGGGCATTGATCCTGACAATCTATATTATATTTCTCATAATTAAATAAAGTTGAGGATCAAGATATAATATTTAGATTTTATTATAGTCCTGGTGCATGTACAAAACTATAATAACTAACTCAAACTATATTCTAAAGTTCAATTCTTTAATCATTTGTAATTATTCTCTTTGCTTCTTTATTCACTGATCATAAATTTCATATCATCACTAAATCTCTACATTGTCTCACAAATTAGGGATGTTATAAAAGTTGTTGTTAACAAATCCTCATTCATTTAACAAATTAAAATTAGTTCTTGCGATCGAATGAATCTCAATGAGCGAATAGATCACAAATTAGTTAGTGGTTAATAGCTAGTTTACGCAATCAGATGTTGGTCATCGCAATGGAGGTTTGAGCCCCCAACCACAAGGTTGTGCTATTGTTCTCAACTAATATCATTATATTTGATAGTCTCCGAAAATTCACTTGATTGACAAGAATTTTGATGCATTATTTTTATCAAAAAAATTTCAAAATTAAACTTGAGGCCATCCAAACTTCAATATTAGTACACCTACAGTCAAACTAAGCAGCTTAACATGACAAACATAAAGCCATCAAAAGTGATTCGATTTGAGCCCATACAAACTCAAATCAAGCACTTGAAGTATAGTTGAAACATTAGAACATTAATTGATGGATCATACGGTCTCCAAATCTTACATGCTAGTAATCAAATTGAGACTCAACGAGACATTTGATGAGCTCAAGGTCATTCAATTTTGATTTCGTTAAAGCACTTAAATGTTAAATAAATTATTTATGATTAAAGGATTCAATCAATATGGATATTATTATGGACATTTATGAAATTTTAATTGAAACTACCAAAATGACACTTCCAAAATATTATAAATAAACTTTCATTCTCCACATGAATGATAATTTAGATTTGAGTTTTGAGAGAGGTTGGAGATCAAACGAAATTTTGAGCTCTACTCGGCATTCGATGTTGATAATCACCTCAAGCCACTGTCATCATTTGACTTACTTCACGCAGTTGTCATTTTCCAGCAACCATAACCCAATCATAGTTATCTAATTATGTTTGTTCAACCATTATAGTTTATTCATCATCATTCAACTATAAGAGACCTAACAAGTGTTCCTAATCTTGTAATTCAATCTTCTCCAGTTGTGGAGAAGAGTATATTTAATATTTTCAAGTATATAATGGATTATTTCAATTAAGCTAGGCCCTATGATTTCATACATTTCTAAGTTTCCCAAATAAAAACTCTATGCCTCTTTTTTTTTTTCCTTTTTTTTTTTTATGTGTTAGATCTTTGTGTAAATATATGAAAAACTCTCTCTCTCTCTCACACACACACATCATCAATTTTCTTATGTGTAATTATTTTGTATTATTTGTGAAAATGATTCCCAACATACTATAAATATTTTTTAATAACTGATAATCATTCTCCCAATCAAGGACAGCACAATTTTTATGGTCAATACCACCTAGGCCTCATTTTGGAGGATATATGCATAAAATGAAAGTTTCAAGCTCAAACCCTTCAACATTTAGAGGAGATTGGACAACGAAAAGCGTTATCATAACACGATGCAATTTTGCCACCATAAAATCAATAATAAAGCAAGGCTAGTCAATTTTAAGGCACATATGCAGTGATTCCTCATCATTGAGTATTAGCTACTCATCATAAAGTAGTGGCTACTCCTTTACCATAACCTCATCAAGGATTTGTTGGACACTATTGCTTCAACCTATCCTTTCCATCTTGTTTGACCAACTTGTAATTTTTGGCATTCTGTTGTAATTTTTTGGCATCCTTGATAGACTTAAATGAACTCATTTTATTTACGCTCCTTGTAATGTTATAAGAAACAAACTTCAATGCTTTGTTCAAAAGAAATTCCCATTGAGGAAAAAAAAATCAACTTACCCCTCACCATAGATTTTAAGGGTTTTTTCTTTTGATTTATGTAATTTTCCTACTTTTATTCTATTGGGATTCAAATTACCTATAAGTAGTCATTATGTTAGAACCTCTAATCCATACGAGTGTATTGACCACTATAAAGCCATCATACTTATTCAATAAGCTTTTGATGCATTCATTTTTCCCCACAACTCCTAAAAGATAAACTTGCACATAGTTCTCTTTCTCTAGGGGAATTATTTATATTTTTGTAATTGGTCAAGATTTTTTATTAAATAATTTATTATAAATCAAAAGATTATCATGGATGCCTCCCATCTTTCTAGAATTTTCCAAAATGAGGAGAAAGTTCTTAAAGAGTACTTTCAAAAAATTTATTTCATAGTACATTAAATTTTAGAAGTAAATCAAAAATAATTATGTCTGGTTTTTTTGAAGGTCAAATTGTCCGCTCTAAATAATTAACTTATCATCAGACAATCAATGCTCATCAGAAGTAACTTGAACAATCCTCAAGCAAATATGAGAATCCACAATAATAAATTAATGGGGTTCACTAGCTAAGAAATGTAGCAATCAAGAGACAAAGACACCCTTTATCCCTAATTCAACCTAAGTCATATATATAATTGCACCCCATTAACTACACCTCATATAAAAGATGCAATGAGACAATGTGATTGATAGTATCTCCACTCATCTAATAATCTTATAAGGCTAAAAGCCTAAGAATGCATATTTTTCTCTAGTTATAGAAAAAACTAAGAAGGCTAAAGCATGATAAAGTATGTGCATTTTTTTATTCTTGAAAAACCTCATAAGATTAAATGCCTCAAAAATACATAAGTTTTTGGTTCTCTAACAACCTTAAACGGCTAAGAGCCTTAGAAGATGCATATTTCACATATTCATCAAAAACCTCAAAATGTTGAAAGCCTCAAAATATATAGAAGAAAAGCTAAAAATCTAAAAAAATATAGATTTCTTCAATTCTTCGAAACCTCAAAAAACAAAAAGTCTCATAAGATACATGTTTCTTTTGTTCATCAAAAACATTAGCAACCTAAAAGCCTTAGATTTTTTTTTTTTTTCCAAAAGCCTGAGATGGCTAATAACTTAAAAGGTTTCTTAAATTATCTAAAAGAGTGAAGTCTAGAAAGCCTCAAAAGGAAGAGGTTTTTGGTTCTCCAAAAAATCTTAAATAGTTTATGCCTTAGAAGATGCATGATTATTATTCATCAAAAATACCTCAAAAGGCATAAGACATATAAGGTCCTTATCAACTAAAAAATTAAAGTCAGTATATAAGGACTTAATACCTTGTTGCTAACTCAAAAATTTAACTACAATTTATTGGATTTCATGTAAGACTTAAGATTACAAATACATCTCAAAGACACATAGAGGATTGTCTCTTATACAGGTCAAATTTTCACAATTCTAAATTACTCAGCGAGAGGATAGAGATTTCATTATTTCAAATAATTTGAATGTAAACATTACATCCACTTCCATTGAGCAATATGCTCTCTCTCTTCCAAATGAACTTGGATCATCTTGGATGATCTGTTATTTGATTCAACTAATCATATTGTACCATCATAAGACTTAAAATAAAAAAATTAGTGTTTTTTTTAGCCCTCTTTATAAACTCTTGTTATGTTTTGTAGTAAGAGTCTTTGGGTTTTTAAGGTCATTTTATATAGATGAGAGAACTTAGAGAGAGTCCACTTCATAAGGGAGAGAGGACGTGAGGTTGAGAGAGGGAGAAAAGCCTTGAGGGAGTGAAGGGAGTGAGAGGGGATTCACATGGTTTCTTTGGCTAACCTGCACCTTTGGTTCTTTTGTTGTGTCTTGATTGAGCTATTGGAGATGAACTTTGGGAAGAAAAGTCTTTGGGGAAAAAAATTTACTAGCCAAGGAGGCTAGGGTTTTAACATCTCCTAGTCATGAAGTGAAAGGAGGGTCAACATCTTCTCCAGGCTTGTACACAAACGAAGGGACAATGTAGGGCCGAGGAAGCGAGAGGATGGATTGGCATCTCCGCCGAGCTGAGGAAGCAAAAGGAGGGAAGACATCTCTGCCGGGGTGAGAAGGCGAGAGGAAAGAGATCTGTCATGGTCTGAAGAGTCTGTAAAGGTTTTTCTTTGCCTATGGTAATGGAGAAGGGATTCTATGTCTATCTTATATCATTGTTAGTATAATACCTAAATAGGAGGACTTTTTGGGAGTGGATGTGGGTCAATTTGATCAAAACATTATAAACTTGGTTTACGTGTTCTTTCTTTTTCGTACTTTACTTTTGTCACGCCCAGGAAGGTAAAGAATTTTATTTATATTTTCTTTCTCTTTGTTTTTTTTTTAATGTACAATCAATATTCATTTATTTCCAACCAGATCAATTTGACATCTAGAGCTGATTAATTGCATTAGAAAAAGAAATAAACAATAGAAAATAGAATTATATTACTACTGTTAATATTTATATTTCACTACAAACACACACTCTATTTCACCATAGGCTACAAAAGAATACATAAGAACCTAAAAAAAAATCAAACCGATCATCACTGTTCAGCCTTATGCAACAAGCTCCTTAGCTTTACCTAAAATCACATTAAAATCATATAATGAGCATAAAAGCATAATATGTAACTAAAATTATATCATTGCATTCAATGCAAGGCTAAAGGCTCAATATACATGTTCCAGTTCCAATCAATATCAATAATCAATTAATATAAGAAATAAAAAATCTCAAAATCCAATAATAAAATCAGTATGATCAGTGAAGTCTAAAGAAATATATCAAATTATAAGATATATGATAAAGAGTACTGTATCAAACTATAAGAAGAATTAATAAAGAGGGCTATCACCCAATCATTTATGTCAACATGTTATGTTATATTATATCAATATTAATGTCAGTACGATATCAGTTCTATTTATCAATCAATTTAATGCAATATCATGTAAATACAATTATGAATTCAACACCTTTAATGTGGTATTTTCATCATTATACCTGAATTATTATCTAATTGGGTATCAGTCTTAATCTAAACTTAACTGTCAACTA
>NW_021319673.1:537986-541645 GCF_001605985.2 Dendrobium catenatum | reverse complement strand
ACTTTATAATGCTTTTAGCCTTGTAGGTTTTTTTTTATAACTAGAGAAAATTATGCATTATTAGGCTTTTAGCCTTCTAAGATTTTTAGATGAGTGGAGATATTGTCAATAACTTTGTCTCATTGCATCTTTTAAGTGAGGACTATATCAACTACTAGCTTTTCATCGCGGTTATCTCATAGGCATGCCTTCTAGGGCATATGAGTGAATACCTTGTTTGTTGTTTGTCACTTGCCTCTATGATGTATTTATAAGGATGACCATATCCACCACTAACTTTTCATCGATGCTATTTAATGGGCTTGTCTTCCAAATGTCTTTGTTAGATGTAACATTATATATATAAAAAAATCTGTTGAAAAATTGAAGTAAAAACTCACTTGAAAGATAAATCTTTGTATAATAGAAGTCAAGATATAATTTTTCTAAAAAATTCTAAAGAAATGAGGAGCTCAACTTTTTTGGATTACTTTAGTGATGGAATCTTCTAGCGCTTGACGACAAATATATTGTGATAACATTCATATTCAATAATTTTGATAAATTTCTTACCATGACTCTTTTAATTTCTTCTATTTTAATATTGATAATATGCTAATTATTTTTATAAATAACGACCCATGCCTCTTTAGCTAGTCAAATGTTAAATCTTCTCCAATAGAAAATATTTTCAATTAAATATCCACTTGAACAGTGAAAGTGATAATATTTAGATTAATCTCTACGTTTTAGATTTTTACAAGTTTTAGCCATTTGATGTGTTCAAATTTTGGATTTCCATTAGAGTATTAATATGAGATGCAATTAATGGGGTGTAATTATATGACGCAAGTTGAATTAGGGAGAAGGTTGCATTTAATCTCTTGATTGGTATTTTTTATAGCTAGTGAGTCCCATTAATTTCTTATTGTGAATTCTCATATTTGCTTGAGGATTGTTCAAATTATTTTCGATGACCATTGATTGCCTCATGAGAAGTTATTTATATTTTACTAGATGAATAAGATCAGCATAGGAGCAGACAATTTGACCTCCAAAAATATCTGATATAGTACCTTTGGATTAACTTCTAAAATTTAATGTACTCCGAAAGAAATTTTTTGAAAGTATTCTTTAAGAGTTTTCTCCTCATTTTGAAAAACTCTAAAAAGATGGGAGGCATCCATGATGATGTTTTCATTTATAATAAAATATTTAATAAAATCTTGACCAATTAAAAAAAAATATGAATAGTTCCCCTAGAGAAAGAGAACTATGTGCAAGTTTATCTTTTAGGAGTTATGGGAAAAACTTGAAAAATGATTGCATCAAAGGCTTATTGAATAAGTATGATGGTCTTATAGTGGTCAATATACGGTATGAATTAGAGGTTCTAACATAAGGATTATTTGTAGGCAACTTGAATCCCAATAGAATAAAAGTAGGAGAATTACATTAATCAAAGGAAAAAACCCTTAAAAGCTATGGTGAGTGGTAAGTTGAATTTTTTTCCTCAAAGGGAATTTCTCTTGAACAAAGCATTAAAGTTTTTTTCTTATGACAACACAAGGAGCGTCAATAAAGTGAATTCATTTAAGTCTATCAAGGATGCAAGAAAATTACAAGTTGGTCAAAAAACATGGAAAGGATAGGTTGAAGTGATAGCATCCAACAAATCCTTGATGAGGCTGTGGTAGAGGAGTACGTAGCCACTACCTTATGATGATGAGTCACTGCATAGGTGCTTTAAAATTGACTAGCCTTGCTTTATTATTGATTTTATAATGGGAGAATTGCATCAGGTTATGATAATGCTTTTCCTTGTCCAGTCTCCTCTAAGTGTTGAAGGGTTTGAGCTTGAAACTTTCATTCTATGCATATATCCTCCAAAGTAAGGCCTAGGTGGCCTTCTCCATAAAAATTGTGTCATTCTTGATTGAGAGAATGATTATCAATTATTAAAAAAATATTTATAGTATTGTGGGAATCATTTTCACAAATAATGCAAAATAATTACCCATATGAAAATTCATGATTTGAGAGAGAGAGAGAGAGAGAGAGAGAGAGAGAGAGAGAGAGAGAGAGAGAGAGAGAGAGAATTTGCCATATCTTTACACAAAGATCTAACAGATAAAAAGGAAAGAAAGGAGGCATAGAGTTTTTATTTGGGAAATTAAAAATGTAAGAAATCATAGGGTCTAACTTAATGAAAATCATACCTTTACACAAATATTTGTTTCATCAAGTCTCAATTTGATTTCTAGTATGTAAGATTTGGAGATCATATGATCCTTCAATTAATGTTCTAATATTTTCAAATATACTTCAAGTACTTGATTTGAGCTCATATGGACTCAAATCGAATCACTTTTGATGGCTTTATGTTTGTCATGCTAAGGTGCTTAGTTTGAGTATAGGTTGAGCTAGTTACTATAGTTTCATTGAACATGTACTATACTAAAATCAAATATTATATCTTGATGATGATTGATCCTCAACTTTATTTAATTATGAGAAATATAATATAAATTGTCAGGATCAATGCCCAACACTTCTAATTCTCAAGAGTTAATTTCACTTCCTTAATCTACAACTAGTTGGAAAGACTTGATTATCCTTCTCAATTTTAAAATATTTCATGATAACTTATTTTTAATGGTCCAATCCAATGCTTCATTATCTAGAAACTACACCAAGTCAACAAGATACCATTTTCCACTCATCATTTTTCCTTTGTATCATGATAGAATCTACAATGGATTCACTAAGGGCTCAATCTTCCACTCTCAAAATTTCTAAGAGATTTCTCCACTTATGATTGCTAATGACATGAAAAAATGTATTGATTTGTATTATCTAATTTTATTTTCAGCATTTAACTTTCTTATTTTTTGCAAGAATATTATATATTTTTTTTGTTTTGTTTTAAGAACAAAATTTAATAATAGGTCAATTAACCACCACTTGACTTGAGTCATTGCCTTCATATCTTCTCACTTGCTTTGATACATAGATGGTTAAGATCTAATGATAATTTTTGAGGATTTCACAAGTGTCATTATTAGCTTTTGATCTCAAGATTCAACTGTTTATAATGATAAAGCTATTCATCCAACAAAGTCATGGGCCCAAACACCTCTTGATCATCTTTGGGTCAAATAAAGATAATGAAAGTAATCAAATTTGAATTAGTGGCTAACTTAGGTTTAGTTTGGAACTATTTTCTTTCTATTTTTTACTATAACTTTAGTATAAAAATTTTAATTTTTGTACTAAAAACTACTTTATGAAGCGGTAAAAAAGTCATCCCAAATGAAGCCTTAGATTTTATTTGGAACGAATTTTTTTTCTACTTCTTAAAATAATTTTTTAGTAAAATAATTTATTTTTTATACTTAAAAATTGCTTTAAGAAGCAGTAAGAAAACAGCCCCAAACGAAACCTTAGGCTTTATCTAAAATAACTTTTTTATTAATTTTTAAAGCAACTTTCTAATATACATATTTCTAATTTTTTTTAAGCTAAAAATCTAGTATAAAAATAATAAAAAACTATCCCGAATAAAACCTTAAATTATTATATTTAGTTTCAACCTTCTCCCATGATGACCACTTGTGAGCCACCTAATCAGAAATGTCATACAACATTCATAAATGATAACTGCTGGGTTAATATCTGCC
>NW_021319673.1:530124-537886 GCF_001605985.2 Dendrobium catenatum | reverse complement strand
TTTTAACATTTAAAATTTAATAATGAATTGTATTAATATTAATTTTATAAATAGTCAAATGGCATATATAGGAATATGGAAGTTTGAGTTTATATGCCTATAATGCTAAAATTAAAGAAATATGTCCGATAACATGGGGAAGTATACTTGAAAGTTTCATTCATAGCAAAATGCCCTTACATTGAACAACAAGCTACTTTTTAAAGGTTTTTTGCAATCTAAATTGATTCAATTACTTTCAAATAAAGTTTAATCAAAATTCAATCTATGTTGATATAATATATGATAAAATTTTGGTCCATGATCAAACATTCTTTGAACCTTAATCAAATATTATTTGTTTTTGTTTGGAAATTTTTTTATTAATGTTCAAAAGAGATTTAAATGGACATGTTGGTAGAGAGGTATATGATTTTAAAAACATCCATGGTAGCCATGGGTTTGGAACGACATATAAATGTGGTAATACTTTATTAGATTTTTCTTTAGCTTATGATTTCTTAATAGCTAATACCTTATTTAAGAAGAGAGATGAGCATATTATCACTTATAAAAATGGATATAGTAAAACGGAGATTGATTATTTTCTTATTAGAAAATTAAATCGTTTAGATTGTATAGATTGTAAAGTTATTCCGAGTGAAAATTTATGTACCAAACACCGATTATTAGTTTTAGACTTTAAGATAAAGGGCAAAAAATAAAAAATAAAGTAAAATAATTTTCTAAGACTAGATGGTGGCATTTAAAGAATATTAATAAAAGTTTTTTTGAGAGTAAGATTTTAGATCTTAAGATTTTGTCTGTGTATGAGGATGCTAATATTATGTGAGAAAAAGCTGCTTGTGACATTAAGAATATTGCAAAAGATGTGTTTAGGATTTCGAAGGAAAAAACTCCTATTAGTAAAAATAGTTGGTGGTGGAATCGAAATGTGCAAGAAAAGATAAAAAATAAGAAGATATTTTATAAAAAATAGTTTAGATGTAAAAATTCTAATAATCAGGAAAGCTATAAAGAGACTCGTAAGGAATCTAAGAAAGTGATTTGCAATGCAAAGAACTTAGCTTTTAATGATTTATATAATAGATTAGATACTTAGGAGGGAGAAAGATATATGTATAAGTTAGCCAAACAAAGAGATAGGAGTAGTAAGGATTTAGTTTAAGTGAAGTGTATTAAGGATGAAAATTAAAAAGTACTTTTCTTATAAGATAATATTCTACAAAGGTGGATGAGGTATTTTGCTAAACTTTTTAATAAAGAATGTGAAAATACAATTGACTTTAGTGACTTTACCACCCTAAATACGAATAACATTTTTGTTTTTATCGTCGTACAAGTAAAATTGAAGTTAGAGAAGCTTTGGAGAAAATGAAGTATGGAAAAGCTGTTGGGCTTGATGATATTCCAATAAAGATGTGGAAATGCTTAGGAGATGAAGGAATTTTTTAGCTTACTAAAATTTTTAATACTGTTTTGAAGACTAAAAAGATGTCTGATCATGGGAGAATGAGTGTGTTAATTCCTATTTTTAAGAATAAAGGTGATGCAAAAGAGTGTGAGAATTATAGAGGAATTAAGTTAATGTGTCATACTTTAAAACTTTGAGAGCGAGTTATGGAGCGTAGGTTGTGGTGTGATACTAATGTTTCTCAAAATCAATTTGAATTCATGCCGGGTAGGTCTATTATGGTAGCCATACATTTATTGAGAGGTTTGATGGAGAAATGTAGAGAAAATAAGGAGAATCTATGATATTTATTAATTTAGAGAAAGCATATGATAAAGTTCCAGGATAAGTGATATGGAGAGTTCTTGAAAAGAAAGATGTTAATAATGCTTATATTCAAATAATTAAAAATATGTATGCATGAGCTATTACTTGTGTTCAAACACAAGGTGGTTTGACCAAGTATTTTTCTATTTTGGTTGGATTACATCAAGGATCGACCTTAAGTCCATATCTTTTTGATTTAGTCATAGAAGTTCTCACTAGACATTTGCAAGAGGATGTATCTTGGTGTATGCTTTTTGCTGATGATATTCTTCTTGTTGATAAGACTAGAGAGGGAGTTGAAGGTAAACTTGAATTATGGAGGTCAACTTTAGAGTCTAAAGGTTTTCGCTTGAGTAGATCTAAAAACTGAATATATGGAGTGTAATTTTAGTAGCAATAAACCTAGTGAGGGGATTGTGACTTTGGGCGACCAAGTCATTAATAATAGTACACATTTTAGATATTTTGGATCTATTGTTCAGAGTGATGGTGAAATTAATGGGGATATTATCACGGAATTCAAGTTGGATGGTTGAAGTGGAGGAATGCATCAGGCTTATTGCGATAGAAAAATCCCTCTCAAACTTAAGGGAAAATTCAATAAGATGATTGTGAGACCTGCAATGCTTTATGGTCGAGTGTTGGCCATTAAAGAGAAGCATAATACTAAGTTAAGTGTTACAGAGATGAGGATGCTTACATGGATGAGTGGCTTGACCCTTAGAGATAGGATACGAAATGAGCATATACATGAAAATGTTGGAGTAGCTCCAGTGGAAGATAAGATTAGAGAGAGCCGCCTTATATGTTTTGGTCACATTAAACGGAGGCCTTCCGATGACCCGATTATGAAAGTTGAGGTATTATATTTGACTTATGCTAAGAAAGGTAGAGGCAAACCTAAAAAGTCTTGGTTAGATAATATTAGAAATGATCTTTCTTTATTATATTTAAATCAGAATTTGACTTTTAACTGGACACAATGGAGAAAAAGGATTCATGTAGCCGACACCACATAGTGGCACAAAGGCTTGATATTGTTGTTGTTGTTGTTCAAAGGTGGTTCAAATAAGATATTATGTAATAGTTATAAAATTGTTGAATGACTAGTTTGAAAAAGGTTCATTCCATGTTCTACATAACACAATAAATTCAACGAGTGATTATAGTATACAATATTAATTATAAATTCCAATCACAAATTGGTTAAATAATGATCAAACAAATAGATACAATGGAGAGCAATCAAATCATATATAAAATATTAAATTCAACTGCAACACAATATATATGTGTGTGTGTTCCAAAATCGTCATTGTATAACCATTCAGTAATAATATTTCTAGAATTATGATTAATCAGTGCAAGAAATTTTTTATGAATGTAGTGGGCATTTGGCCTTAAAAGTAACTCAATTATGACATCTAACTCCACAGTAGCTACATTTACATTGGACTGCATCCTTCTCCCCCTTTGAAAGCCTTATATTCTTTTTGAATGCCCACTCCAAGCTTCACAAATGGGGGAGCAGTAACAATCTTTATTTTATTTAAAACCTCTTTAGTGTTTTCTTTTTCGACTAGGTATATGTTTTCAATGTATGCAACTAACCATGTTTCATGTGGATAGAACTTTGAACATAAGGAATAATAATTAGCACCCGTTCTAAATTGTTGCTAATATATGCCACTACGGATGATCCATAATATCAAATTTTCTACATATACATGCTATTTCCAACAAATTAATATCACCATTAAAATGACAATTAAAGAAATATTGATCAAATTGATTAATGGAATATACGATGATACTTTGGCCTTATTTAAGAGTTTTTACAATGCTTCCTCGATTTCCTTCATTAAATTAGTTTTTGTGTTTGTTACATATTGCATATATTAACAAATCATTTTTGCATCATGCATCTTAAAAATTCTAATAATGTAGTCACAAGATAGGAGCATGCACTCTTTATAACATATTTAAAGTTCTAAAAATGTTAGTTGTCATTAAATTGTATCTATTTGAATGCAGAAAGAACATACCCATTGTTCAAAGCCAACTTCATTTTTAAGATATAATGCAATGTTAGAGTTCTTAAAACATATTTGATTTAAGTGCCCACACAACTAATCTCTTTTGTAAGCCTTGGAAGCTAAGTGACACTCCTTATGAAAACTACTAATTTTAAACTCCATTATGATATTCATTACCACACGATGATATCAAGCTTCTTGGTGTGCTATTGAAAAATGATTGATAAATTGTTGATTATATTGATGTGTATATTAAAGATAAGCACCATGTTCTCTATCTTGCATATTGACTCTCTCAACCAAGTCATAAAATATAGTCAACTCTATATTTTCGAAGTCATAAATATAGTCACAACTCATATCTAGAATCTACAATGATGATGATAAATGAAGAAACTAAGGAAAAATGTTGGTATGTGTTCCTTCTTATACTATTAGATATGTGTATTGAGGGCATCTTTTGATTTAAATGTACTATTTGGACACATTTTTTAAAAAATAAAAGAACATATATCATAGAAAATTCTATTAATTTCATCGCAAATTATTTTTCAACTTTATACTAAAAATCAATTGAATTAAAATTTGTGAATTTATCCTTAGTTTTCCTTAAATGCAAAAAAAAAAAAAAAAAAAAAAAAAACAGAGTATTTTCTTCCATAAACCCTAAAACCCTCCCTTCCCGCTTCATGAAATCCCTTCCTTATCTCCTGTTACCGGGCCAAGTTGCTCTTCCTAACAGTTCCCGGCCGAGGTTTTTTTCCTCAACGCTTCCTAAAAGAAATCCTTAAAACCATCAGATATCACACCAGAATACTATTTCCCGCCGCGGAATCATCCAGGAGAAGAAATGGGATATCGAGAGAAAGAGTAATATTTCCATTGCATAACTACACGATTCTTCGTCGTTTTCAAGGTACTCGATCTAATGCATCATCGCTTTACCCGCAGCTCCGTGGAAACTCACAACAACCACGCCAAGCCAATCAAGTCCGCAGTCGACAAGTTTGCTCTCCTTCCAGAATTCCTAAAGGTTTCTCCCCCTCTCTCTGTCTCTTCTACTTCTACAGTGGATCTGGTGGCCGTGAATTATAAGAAAGTTTGCGTGGCAGGTGCGGGGCCTGGTGAAGCAGCACATCGACTCGTTCAACTATTTCATCAATAATGAAATTAAGAAGATCATGAAGACGAATGATCGCATCGAATGCCCCCAAGACCCGTCGCTTTATCTCCGGTCTGTTGCGGTGTCCGTCCGCGATGCGTTCTTTTGTTTTGTATTTTAGGGTTGTTTATCAAGATTCAATGGATCAAATTATTTTCCAGGTACACTAAAATTTCCATTGGGAAACCTGTGGAATACATGGAGCATCATGCTGAAAAACTCACTCCGAATATATGCCGTTTGTCTGACCGCACGTAAGAAATTTCATTATTTAATTTATAGCTTATTGTTTTTTTTATATTCTTTCCTCATCAATTATAGGACGCTGGTAACTCCCATACTAGTTACACTGGGAGCTGAAAGTAGAAAAGGAAGGCATTAGGGGAAATGAGAAGATAAGCTGCAACGAAGTTCATATTTTCATTGCCTTTTCCAAATCTACTCCCATAATAAATAGCAGAAATTAATGATACTCCTTATCGACCCAATTAGCACTCATCACTAACCTTCCATTTGGTATTCTTTGAGACTCAGCTAAAAATATAAAGATGCATAATGTAAAGTTTTAGTTCTAGATAAGATACTTTTAGAGATTTGAGAGTTAAATATTAGAGTGGTATGACTAGCAAATGTTTTTAATTATATTTTGAGGATTATGTGAATGTTACATGACGGGAGAAGCATTTTGTACCAAAAATGAAGAACAAAAGGGATTTTCATGATTATAATAATCATATTTGTTATGGGTTATATAATGAAGTTATTAAAGAAAGTAACAAAATATAAACATAAAAAAATTGTAATTTGGTTTTACGTTAGTAAAATTCATTATGAAAATGATTTTTATGCTTAGGCAATGATTCTAAATTTATATGAAGTAAATAAAAGGTTCTTTATATGATTTTGTGTAATCACGAGATGACAAACAATTGATTGGTTGAGAGCTATGATAATTGATTTGGTATGTAATGATGAGAAAATAATACATGCCAAATTTATATTGAGATTATTTAAGATGCTTACAGAAATATTGAAGTAGATTTATACAACAGGGGCAATCAAATTCAAACCATTCTTGGACGATCCATATTACGTTGCTGTGTACTGTTGTTGATGCGGACATCTAACCGTCCATGCTAATCCGGGAGGAGCTGAAGATCGACGACCGAGATCACTTTGTTTTATTTTTGTTTATTAAGTGTATTTTAATTTAGTTTTGCAATTTCCCTTTTTACCCTCTTGTCTTATGTAAGCCCAAGGGGCAAAGAGAGAGATCAATGAATTTATTTCCTAAACCTCATCTCCTCGCTTGGAAATAAATTCAGAATCAGCCTCTATTTCCACTTAGCCGGAATCTTCCAGGCCATCATACGTATTTCTTTCCTCAAATCACCCTCTCCCCACTTGGAAAATTTCGCAAATCATTTTCCTTCAGCTTATCCGTTCTCCTTCCATGTTTTGGACAACTTCTTTCCTCCGAAACCCTCTCACAGCCAGCCAACGTTCATTATTTTTGTTTCTCAAGCTTGCCTGCCGAAATTTCCTGCACCTGACTTTGGTTTCCACTTATTCCATGCAAGAATACTTGGCTGTCTCAGACACTTTTGGAAGGCCACGAAGGCTGTTCCCAGGAGTTTATGTCTAAACCAAGCTTTCTGAGCTACTATAGGTTGCTGTCCAGAACAGTTTTCTACATTCCGGATATTGATTCTACCTGCTGTACCTGAAGTTTCTACAAGACAAAACTGCTGTCCTGCTGTCTAAAGATGCGTTTAAACCTCACTAATTGCCTTGAAGACCCTTAGGATTCAAAACTCCTGACCGTTTACATCAGTTTGGTAATCGAGAGAACAAAGTAAAGTAGACAGATTTAAAGAAAAAAATTCTTGTAAGGAGATTGACGGGAAGTATGGGGAAGAAATTAGGGAGTTTAATTCCTAGATTTCTCTCCAACGTATTTTTTGGACAGTAAATATAAGGCTTTGGCTTAAATGATTCCGGTTGCAAGAGAGAGGATTATTTTCCAAGAGGCTTAGTATGATTTAGGAAATAAATCAATTTAAATCATGATGGGGCCGGTGCTAAAGAAGGAGGGAGGGGATTTAATGGGGCTAAATTAAGACTTCTTAATTTTGGTTTAAAAGATTATGAAAGAAATAATTCACTCCAATTTGAATTTCAAATTCAAAATGGATGTAAATTAAGAAACTTTTCAAAATAGAATCACTAATTTAGGAAAAGAAATTTGAAAATTGAATTTGAATAATTCAAAATTCAAATCAATCCCTAAATTAACCCAACCAAATTAGGAATATCCAAAAGGGGTGGAGGGAAGGTTCGCGGAGGTAATGGGGTGGAGCCGACGGCATGGGTTCGGGTATGGGGGATTTGGGGGTGGTGGTGGAATCCGTTGGTCAAACGAAGATGGGAAGGAGAAGACGATGGAAAAAAATAATTAAGAAGAATAAACAAAAAAAACAAAGATCGAACCAAACGATAGAAGAATAAAACGAAAGAGAGAAGACAAGAACCGCGAGCCTCGGACTCTTCCGAAGACTGAATGGTGATGCTTTGCCCTTCTCCAAGGGACTTCACGCCACGAGCCCGGACCATCCTGGCGGCTGGTGGAAACTCCGACTCCCTCCCATAGGGATTTCACTAACGTTCTTCCAAAGAACCCAAGTGCAAATGCAAATTTTTTTTTATTAATAATCCATCATCCACAATACATAGAGAAGAGACCTCTATATATAGGCCTCAAGAGAAATTAAAAGACAACATTCG
>NW_021319673.1:476517-530024 GCF_001605985.2 Dendrobium catenatum | reverse complement strand
ATTTTAGTCATTAGTGTATTTATTTATTTGCAATTTCCCTTTTTACCCTCTTGTCTTTATGTAAGCCAAGGGAATGTGTCTTTTAATTTCTTTTGAGGCCTATATATAGAGGTCTCTTCTCCTATATATTGTATGATGGATTATTAATTAAAATTTTGTATGCACTTGGTTCTTTGGGAAAACTTAGTGAAATCCCTATGGGAGGGAGTCGGAGTTTCCAGCAGCCGTGATGGGTCCGGGCTCGTGGCGTGAAGTCTCGGAGAAGGGCAACTAGTTACAACAGTCAGCCGAGGTGTGTCGGTGCATTGCGGTGTATCTTTTATTAATTTCTTTTATTTGTTTTGTTCCTTCTATTACTCCTAGTTCGTAAAATAAAGTGATCTCGGTCGTCGATCTTCAGCTCCTCGGATAGGCATGGACGGTTGGATGTCCGCATCAGTTGTATTTTATGGAGCTTCCATTTTTGACTCCTTTGTACAATTGTGCTTCTAATGCTCGCTGGGGCTTTTTTTTTTGGTGGTTGAATGGCATATGTCATGTAATTTAGCATTCCAGGAGCATCCATAATGGGTTATTGTATGTAGCTGTGGTTCTAATGCTAGCTGGAACATTCCTTTTGAGGTTGGTATGATTTTCCTAACTTCTAATGAGAATCAATGCAATTTCATTTGACATTTTGCTAATCCCATTGGGAATGAACTATTTGTACCAACCACATTGTCTACATGAACAATGTTATTGACACCACGACAATTTGATACAAAATATAATGAAATAAAGAATTATAATAGAAGATAACTTAATTTAGGGATCTGCTAACACTTGGACATACATGAACACATGTTTCACAAGCAATACATTTATCAAATTCAAAGTGGATTCAACCACGAAAACCCTCTGATGTGATTGATTTTTCATAAGGATATTGGATAGTTATAGGTAAATGATTTGTGTGGGATAAGGTAATTATGAAACTTTGTTCAATGTCCTATTGGAATTGGGTCCAATAGGAGGAGCTGAGGCTTAGAGGCCTAGAGATAAAATATCATCTACTTGGTTGAGGATTAAGTAAATGAAGATGAGACCCAAAGCTTTGAAGCTAAGGGTTGGAGAGTTCTTTTTAACTGTGGAGTTGAGGAGAATGAACTGAAACCTTTAACTTTGAGGCTAAGGAGTTGAAGAATTTCCAACAACTTTGAGGTTGAGGGAAAATGGAGTTTTCCACAACCTTGAAGCTAAAGAATAAGGGAAATTCCCTTTAGCTTTGGAGCTAAAGAGAATGAAATCAAACGAGAAGCAATCAAATACACAACAATAGGAGGAGAACACAACTAATCTAGTATCAACTTGCCGATAACTATCTAGACTAAATCCCAGCATAATTCCTTGGCAGCACCGGTAAAGGATGTGGGAGACACTATGTGTTAATGGTGGTCCCGTACTCCACTGCAAACATTTATACTCTATAAATCTCCAAAAATATGTAATCCTGCCCTACAATTCACAAAAATTAAAAAAAAAAAAAAGAAATTCACTAAAACTCACTTTTTCTCTTTAAAAAGAGTGGGTATAAATAGGCTACCCTCTCTACTTAATCTCTAGATCCTCTTAATTACCAAATTACTCCTATGAAGGTATCAAAAGACAACAACATTATAATAATTGAGAAAAGTATTGAAATAGTCCCTTGAATTTTTATGAAAGATCAAAATTGTCCCCAAAGACACTTATATTAAATGACCATTTTACTTTTTAAAGAGAAATCAAAATAGTCCCATCATTGGACTATTTTGGTTCCTTTTTAAGAACTTGAGGGATCAAAATGATTCTTTAATATAGTTGGGGACAATTTTGGTTATTCATAAAAATTTAAGGGACCATTTTGGCTCTTTTCTCTATATTAATTAGTTAGTTAATGGATAGCAAGGCTATGAGCAAACTGCCACTTAGTTAAACATCCCACAACCCAACAAGGACATACAATGAATTGGACATGTCAATAAGAAAAATTCAAGTTGGGACTCAGTTTCAGTGAGTGTTTAAGAACACCCAACTCCATGATTGAGTTTGTCCATCACACTTTTCGGACTCTCTTATGGTGTGGTGGTTTCATCTACCAGATGGAAGTGTAGATCCACATGGTCCAATGTCCTTATTGAAGATCAAAATTTAATATCCAGCCTTCCTCGTATGTATGGCATGATTATTATTGTTTCACGCGTGACATCTATGCTGTGTTTATTTTCCTTTCAGTTCTTTGTTTGTGTTGCCTTCCTGCTTTGATACCTGGTTGAGTTTGATTCATTTTCTCATGGTTTATTTGTCAAATTTTCTCTTATGAAATATAGGACTTCAGTTTTTGTTGTTGTTATTGCCCATAGAGGTGGTGTATTAACCTTTTCGGTTTAAAATTCTACATGGTCTTCTTTAGCAGTAATGATTTACTACATTAATTTATCCTTATGTCCAGATATGCTTCTCCTATAGAGGTTGATATCGAATACACCGTACCAAATCAAACGAATAAGGAATATAAGGTAATGAATAGTTTTTTTTTGGTTCAGATCCTTCTGAAATATTGTTCCTGATACCATTGTCTTGAATCTATTATGTTCAGAAAGGCCTTGTTATTGGACGAATGCCGATTATGCTCCGTAGCAGCAGTTGTGTGTTAAGTGGAAAGGATGAAGCTGAACTGGCCAAACTTGGTTTGATTTCTCAATAATTTATTCTTTTGTTACCATATTTAGTTATTTCCCTCTGTTCTACTCATTGGATGATTAATTTTCAAGGTGAATGTCCTCTTGATCCGGGTGGTTACTTCATTATTAAAGGAAATGAGAAGGTAATCAAAATTGGTAATTTGACTAGCAGTTTATTCATCATTTTATGATAAGTCAAGGGATTCTAATTGGTTGAAGAAGAATGCTATTAGGGTCTTTAGTGCCACCTTTTATAGTCCAGATGTTTGTAGGGTCTTCTTTATTTGATTGTCGTGATCAGTACCATCCGTATACTGAATCCAGAGAAATCAATGTTCTTTCATTTTTCTTAGCGTGTTATATCGTCATATGTCTGGATCTTTTGAAGTGAAATGCATAAATATATTATTTTCCCTTTTTTTCAGGATAATTCTAGTACTGAAGTTTGCCTTCCTAATCTATTTATTTTTCCACCATATTAATTTTAGGAGTTATTATTTTTATTTTTTGTACTGAACAACGACTTTTTCTTAGATATCTTGCAATTCATGCATTATCATATTATCTGCATTACAAATTAAAATTAGAATGCAGAACATGCGTCCCATAATATTTATGAAATTCTTGTATTTACTTTTCTCTATGGCTCTTATTTACTTTTAATGCTTTATATTTTTACATTTTTTTTGTCATTTTTACTTTCTACGAGGAAAAGCAACACGTAATTTGTCTCTGAACTTGCTTTTCAAATATTTATTTTTCTATGATTAGTTTCTAAACAAAAAAAATAATTTTCCTTTCAGCCATTCAAGGTTCAGAATGAAATATTGTATTATTGTAAATCTATGTTGGAATACAAAGTTTTACTTTGGTTTATGTTTGCATTTTCATGATTTCTTTAATTCCTTAGTCTAATGAAAATTAAGTTTTTCTCAACACAGTGGTAACTTTCCAATTTACTAAATACAAAGGTAGATACAAGTCATAAAACTTTTCAATGTTTTTGAATGTATTCTTATTGTTCAACTTCACCATATATGTTTCATGTTTTGACATTTGTTTTCAATCTAAACACCCGTTTGATTAATTGAAATTTTAGGTGATTTTGATACAAGAGCAACTTTCCAAGAATCGAATAATAATTGACACTGATAGCAAGGGCAGGTTTGCTATTTATACTATATATTTATATAATATTAGCCTTTTTTTGTTATTGTACATTTTTGTGCTTTTATGGTTACCATAGACCATTCGAAAGTGCATGTTTGATTTTTCTGTTTAATAAGCATTATTGGTTGCACTAGCATTTCGTAATATCCTCTTGAATGGTGACGAAGAACAGGATGATATTCAACTGTTGCCTGTGTTCACCGGCCCCTTAGTTTTGAGGAATCTGTGCTTGCTGTTAGCTAGTTGAGATCAAAGATAGTTTACTTGGTTACCTGTAATAACTTTCTGTAATTCATTCTAGAAGCCTTCTTTTTTTGTTCTCTTTTGTGAATTATATCTTAAGATATCCGGTTGATAGATGTGATAGGACACACTTATAGATCTCCAGTATTTCCTATCAATCTTCAAGAACAACGAGTGTTCTCCGCGAAAATTCACGCAAAATCTAAAAAACAGTAGATAATTTGTATTATTTGATGAAAGAGATCGGAAAATAGCAAGATACAATTGATCCTCTGTTCGAGAGGAGGATCGATCTCTCCCAAATCTCTAGACGCGATTAGAGCCCGAAGAAAACCTAAATCTACGCGATCTCAAATTTCGGCCAAATTCAAGATGCCATAACCCTAGGAAAACAAAGTATTTAATGCATACAAATCAAAAGGAAATCCCTAAACAATCCCTACATTCAAATTTCCCTCCCAAATCCCTAAAAAATTCTTCCTAAATTGCTTTATTTGATCCAAGCGGGGCGTGCGGCTGAATCAGGAGGCGAAGGCTTCCGCCTCGTCGCGCCTGAGCTGGTCCCACATGGACCGGCTGGACTGGTCCATTTGACCGGTCTAACAATACTCCCCTCCCTAAGATCCACATTGTCCTCAAGATGGAGATATGCTCGTGTTTCGGTGGACGTGGCCATCCTTGAGGTGGCTAAAATTTTTTACCAATTTGCTGAATTAAGAGTTGCCCTGAAAGAGAAACCCCCCCCTCCCCCTCCTCCTTCTCCTACTTCCTGATCACATGTAGCTTGTGTAGTCCCACCAGAAAATCTTCACCCACCTCTTGTAGGCCCCTAACCATGGTCTTAAGTGATATCATGGCTTTGGATAGCCTTGCATTTCCCCTTATAACCACATTTCTCCCATCCACCATTAATTCCATCATAAGTGCTCTCCAATTGTCCTTGGTTTCCCCTAAGGTTTGCAATCACTTCATTCCCATGATGATATCAATACATCTTAATTCTAGTGGAAGGAAGTCCTCCCTTACCTGAATCCCCTTGCCTTTCCCACCTTCCTTGTACCCATCATCACTCCATAACAATTAGTGCCCACCAAATTCACTCCCAATTGGTCGACGACCTGAGTGGAAATGAAATTGTGGGTAGTTTCACTATCAATTAGCACCATCACCTCCTTGCCCTCTATCTCTCCCTTCACCTTCATGGTATAATTCGTAGTGAATCCTACCACTGAGTTCAGGAAAACCTCAGCCAGATCCAAGTGTAACTTCTCATCCATCTCCAAACTGCTAAATCCTAAAAAATGAGATTATTTTCATTAGAGATTCAATGGATGGATGGATGAATGAAGCCCATGGGATATGAGATTATTTTCGTTAGAGATTCAAACTTAACACAATCTAATTATGATGACAATTTATTTAAGTATAACATTCGAAATGCTCCAAACCCCCTCCTTGTCCTCAGCCATATCCTAACTGATAAATCCTAAAAAATAATAGTTCTGGATTAATCCAGACCGTCATATCAAGAGAGCCAAGATTGGTGCTTCAATAATCCTGTGTTCTAATTGTAAAACAAGCCAATTGTCCTTTCAAATATGCATCATCAGATCACCTCAAGATCCATGATAGCACTTCAATCAAGCTTACGGCCCTAAGGATATTGGCACTGATCTATATGTTCCAATTTGAATCTAATTCACTAACTCGAATTATCTTCAACATTAGCATCAATGCCCTGAACATCAATTCACTTCCGAAATCAAATTTTCTATATTGGAGCTTCATATTTTTCCTTTATTACTAATGTTACTGTCGCTGAGACAATAATTTATAACAACAATGGCTAATTGATTTTTGACCTGGCTAACAGCAACCTCCCCTTGTCTAGGAGTATATATATATATATTCTTTTATAAGCTACCTTTTATTCTGCTTGAGGGTGCTTCGAGTTTTATCTTCTTTTTTGCTGATGTTCTAATATCTGTTTATTTGAATCATATTTATGGAATATAACAACCATGCCATCGTTGGACTTCTTCAAAGACAACTTGTCATTGCCATTTTTGCAAACAAGTTTCTCTCTGTCTGACTTATTAGTGATCCTTGTGGTACGTCTATTATGGTAAGATTATTGAGCGATAATATATATTCTAGTTTGTGCTAACTGTTAGTTAGACAATCTAAATAGAATATCTCACTATGCATTAGATTTCTTTTTTTTTTGGTTGATTCATGATTATTTATGATTTAAAATATAAGCAACTCGCCTGTTTCTGTTGATCTCCTTGTACTTGAATTCCATCAATGTCTTTAAGCAATCATTATTCATTCTTGCATCTGTTTTTATTGGTCCAGTTTCTCCCTTGTTACGTTTCTTGAAATTAAAATTGATGGATAATTTATATTTTCTACTGACAGTGAGTCATTAATCTTGAATAATTTGCCTTGAATATAAGTGTGATGACAACACTCTCTTTTACCAATATCAGGGTCAATGCATCTGTTACAAGCAGTACTCACGAGACAAAAACCAAGACTGTTTTTTTCATTGATAAGGATAAAATATATCTGCAACTTAATCAGTTCTCCAAGCCGGTATTCATCTAACCTCATTTTTACTGGAGCTCATTTTAAGGAATTTAGTTATCGTTTATGTTATTTGTTCTTGCTTTCCAAAGATTTCGATTATGATTATCATGAAAGCAATGGGAATGGAGAATGATCAAGAAGTTATGCAAATGCTTGGCAGAGATCCAAAGTATGCCTTTCTTCTTTTTCCATCAATGCAGGTTTGCTTTGACTTGCAATTATTATAGACTTTTCTCATTTTGAGTTTTTTTGACAGTTCTTTTGTTGATTGTGTGAAATATTGTATATATGATAGTTATCGCTTCATATTTTTTTAAAGTATATCCTCTGGCATCATTAGTGTTTCGTTTTCTCATCAGTTTACAGGCATCTTGATCTTACTATTATTACAACAACAATAAATCTTTATCCCACTGTGGGGTCGATTACATGAATATTTTTTCTCGATTGTATCCTATTAAGAATCAATTCTCATTTAAATATAATAAAAATAATTTTTTAATACTTTATAACCAAGCCTTTTTAGACCACCTCTACCTCTCCTAACATAGGTTGGATCTAATACATCTACTCTCCTGATAAAATCATTGGAAGGCCTACATTTTAAGTGACCAAACCATCTAAGACGACTCTGATTAATCTTATCTTTCATTGGAGCTACTCCAACCTTTTCATATGTATATTCATTTCATATTCTATCCTAAGTGTAAAACCACTCATCCACATGAGCATCCTCATCTCTGCAACATTTGAATTAATTTTATGCTCCTCTTTTAATGGCCAACATTTTGCGCCATAAAACATTGCAATTCTCACTGCCATCTTATAAAATTTTTTCTTAAGTTTGAGGGGTACCTTTCTATCACATAACAAGCACGATATATTTCTCTACTTCAGCCATCCAACTTGAATTCTATTAATAGCATCCTCATCTATTTCACCATAACTTTGAACAATAGACCCGGGATATCTAAAATGTGCACTCTTTTTAATGACTTGATCACTCAATGTCATAATCCCACCACTAGATCTATTATTACTATAATTAAACTATGTATATTTTATTTTAAATCCACACAAACAAAAATCTCTTGGCTCTAACGTTGACCTCCATAATTCAAGCTATTCATCTCCCTCTCTAGTATTATCACTAACAATAATATCATAAAAAAAAACATACATCAAGGCATATCCTCTTGCAAATGTCTAGTAAGAAAATCCGTGACTAAAGGAAAAAGATATGGGCTTAAAGCTAATACTTGATGTAATCCAACAACAACACCAAGCCTTTATCCCATTATGTGAGGTCGGCTACTTGAATCCTTTTTTCTTCATTTTGTCCTGCTAATAGTCAAATTCTCATTTAAATTTAAAAAAATGTCATTCGTAATATTTTCTAACCAAGTCTTTTTAGGTCTACCTCTACTTCTCTTAACATAAGCTAAATCTAATACATCCACTTTTCTAATCGTGTCATAAGAAGGTTGACATTTTATGTGACCAAATCATCTAAGGAGACTCTCTAATCTCATCTTCCATTGGAGTTACTCCAACCTTTTCACGTATATGCTCATTTTGTATCATGTCTCTAAGAGTAAAGACACTCATCCACCTGAGCATCCTCATATGTGCAACACTTAACTTAATATTATGCTTCTCTTTTAATGGCCAACATTCTGCACCATAAAGCATTGCAAGGCTCACTACCATTTTATAGAAATTTTCCCTTAAGTTTGAGGGGAATTTTTCCATCACACAACATGCCTGATGCATTCCCCCATTTCAACCATCCAACTTGAATTCTACTAATAATATTCCCATTTATTTCACCATCACTCTGAACAATAGACCCAAGATATCTAAAACATGTATTCATATTATTGACTTGATCACACAAAGTAACAATCCCTCCATTAGATCTATTACTGCAATTACACTCTATGTATTTGATTTTAGATCCACTCAAACAAAAACCTTTAGACTCTAAGGTTTACCTCCATAATTCAACTTTACCTTCAACTCCCTCAATAGTCTTATCAACTAGAAGAATATCATAAACAAAAATCATATATCAGGCTACAACATCCTATAAATTTCTAGTAAGAACATCCATGACTAAAGCAAAAAGATATGGGCTTAAGGCTGATCCTTGATGTAATCCAACTGAAATAGGAAAATACTTGATCCAACCTCTTTGTGTTTGAACACAAGTAACAACTCCTGCATACATATCTTTAATGACTGGAGTATAAGTATTATTAACCCCTTTCTTTTCTAAAACTCTCCATAACACTTTTCTTGAAAGTTTTTCATAAGCTTTATCTAAATCAATAAATATCATATGTAGATCTTCCTTATTCTCCCTATACTTCTCCATCAAACCTCTCAATAAATATATTGTCCCACTCTAATTTTGACCTCTATAGTCAATCTAGAGTGTAATAGAGAAGGAGAATATGAATAGAGCTCTTTCTCACTCACATTTATTTTGAACTAATTATATCAGAAACATGGAGTAAGAAATAGCCTATTCAGAATATCTTAGCATATCAAGCTTTATACTTCATAACAAGAAGCATATGTAAAGTATCTCAATTAAAATGCACACGTCAAATAAAATACATAGCTTTACTAAATTTTTTAAAATTTGTTTTTATACCCAAAAGTCTCTGCATAGCTCCTACTGAGATCTCTTTATACACCCAAAAAGTGTTTGTACAACAAAAAGTTCAGTCGCTCTTTTTTTTCTAATGCCCTATTGGATTGTTCCTCTTTTCTACAGTACAATCATTGCTAATGAGTTAAAGTTAAATGAAATACACAAGCAATATATAAGAAATAAGAATAAACATATTAACAATTAGTTTAAATTACATGTAAATTCCATAATAGACATAAGAAATACATAACATCACTTTCTATTTTATTTACTATGTTTATAGTTCAAACTTTTATACAAATCGTATAATGACTGTAGCGTTTGCACCCTTCAAACTTTCTAATTCAAGGTTGAGTATGAATTTTCAACTTTTAGAATTGAAACTGCTTTCTTATTCAAGGTTGTGTCAGAATTTTCAACTTTTAGAAGTTCAAGAGTGTAGACTTACCTCGTCAGGTTTTTCACTTTTACTTGTGCGGGCATATTTCCCATACATGACTTAATTCACCTTTCAAATATCCTTCACTTTTCACAATCATACAATGTGCTATTGTAATCACTATGGAATGAACCAACAATTTATATATGAATAAACTTGGATAAACTGAAATAAATGCTATCATAAACATAACAAATATGAATTTGCAAAAATGTAAATTTTTTACTATTTCCATTGGGTATCTCACCTCATTTTCTAGAATAGTCTGGTAAACTGGTTCACCTAAAATACCCGATTCCTTTTTCTTTTGTATACCATCTCAACTACACTCTTCTTCATTCAATCCAACCCCACTCCTTTCCTCTCTTTCCTCTCTTTCCCTATTGAAATCAGCAAACATATTTCAACAATACATATTTAAGCAAATACAGATTTCTGCATACAAATTCAGCCACACAGATTTCTGCATATAATTTTAGCCATAACAGATTTCTGCATACACACCTATTTCATTACCTCAAACACCGATTTCTATACACATTGCAGCCTTTCAGATTTCAGCAAACATTCTTACTGGTTTCCCCTATTACAATCTCTGCACACGCGGAATTCAATAAATTCTATTCCAAAAAAAAAAAAAAGTTTAAGAATATACAATTTCCTTAGATTTTTGCAGTCCTCAACTTCCTAAATTTCCTTACCTAATAAATCTCCAACAGAAAGCTGCAGCACTCACACACCGCAGCCCTGCCTCCAGCTTCCCGCTCACCCACGGCTTCAGGCTTCAGAAAACGGGTGGGTAAGGGAATAAATGTTTAAGAGGCTTACCATGATATGATTTACATCCTGACATATCCACTAACTCCACTAATGCTTTTCAGAAAAATCCTAGCCGTATGAATCCACTATTACATTATAATATATGCACTAATTCCACTAAGCTACTGCACTACTTATTAGCCGTTGGATGGAATAAGGGAATCATCTGCCAACGCATTTATGCCTAAGTGGAATATCTAGAAATAGAAATCTGAACTGAATTTACTATTAATCTAACTAATACATAATACTTAATTTTAACTTAACTAGTAAAGAGTTATTAGTTTAATAGCTTTACAAATATTCAATTAGATTAATGATTTATATATATTTCTATATGTCAAAATGCTCGGAATTAAAAATTGAATTTAATGAAAATAAATTTACATTTAGGGGAAGTTTGTACTTACATTATTTTGAATATTTTGGGTATTATATATATAGCTTCCATAGTAGGTCTACCTGATATGAATCCAAATTGATTTTGAGAAACATTAGTAACATTTTTTTTTTGTGGGGAAACATTAGTAACATGTTGTAAACTATGCTCAATAACTCTCTCCCAAAGTTTTAAAGTATTACACATTAACTTCATTCCACTATAATTCACACACTCTTGTGCATAACCTTTATTTTAAAAAATAGGAATCAACACACTGCTCCTCTACTTATTTGATATTTTTAGTCTTCAAAATAATATTGAAAATTTTCATAAGCTAATAAATTCCTTGATGTGTTCCAACTGAAATAGGAAAATACCTAGTCAAACCATCTTGTGTTTGAACACTAGTAACAACTCATGTATACATATCATTAATGACTTGAATATAAATATTATTAACTCCTTTCTTTTTTAAAACACTCCATTGCTGCTCTCTTCGAGTTTTATCATATGCTTTTTTTAAATCAATAAATATCATATATAGATCCTCCTTGCTCTATTTGTACTTCTCTATCAAACCTCTCAACAAATGTACAACTTTCATAGTAGACCCACCTAGCATGAATCCAAACTAGTCTTGAGAAACATTAGTATCACCTCATAGTCTATGGTTAATTACTCTCTCTCACAATTTTAATGTATGACACATTAATATCATGTTGACGTTTATTTTCATATCGAGGCTAATTCACCCCGACTAGGCTCGATCGCGCTCGATCAACTCAATCAACCATCATCAAGCGTCATTTAACCCAAATCGGACTTGAATTTGATTAAATTAAATTAAATTAAACTCAAATTGATTGAGCTTCGTCGAACCAAATTCGACATAAATCGACGCCGATTCGAGCCTAATTTCACGAAATCAGCTCGATTGGATCCAATCAGACCCTAATCGACTCAAATCGGTTCGGGTCGAGTCCAATTCAGGCTCGATTTCTTCCCTAATATCATGTGTAGTATAAGGACTAGGTGGAGGTGTTGTAATGATATATTTTTACCAACGAGATGAAGTTGAGGTTTAGTCCTATTGCATTTTGCTAGGTAAACTTATGGAAAGTACGCAGTGGTGTTCTTGGTATTGAAGGTCTAGGCACATTGAATATCTCCTTCCTAAGAAATGGATTTAGAAACCTCTTTTGCCGAGCAAAAATTCATTTATAGCTGCTATTATTAGTGACAAAAATTTCAGTAGTTAGACTCCTTTGGAGTTTTTGATCAATCATACCTCTTAGATATCTAATTTGAAGGGTTAGCAAAGCTATTCATCCTTCTAACTTTTGAAAAGATAAATTGAATGACTTCTTTGTGCTTCTTATCTTTGTTAGAAATAACAATGATTCTGTTGCTTTGCAATATAATTCTTTCCTTGGTTAGCATATTCCCTATATGGAATTGCCTTATTCCATCAAAATATTTCAATATGAATAATGAAACAAAATATAAAATACACCAACAAGCCAACGGGGGCTTCACAAACCAATAGCCAGAAGGGGAGATGAAATGTCAATGATCTTGAAGAACGATAAAGGATTTCTTTTCCTTTTGTTTTCTTTGTTTATCTTTTACTTAAAGTTTTAATAAAACAAATCAATTATAGGCCATGGTGATCGTGTGCAACAAATGACATCTTAAAAAGACTATTTAATTGGGATTTTGTTTTGGTGGGTGTGGGTGGGATTACAACTTTATAAATCCAGAATTTTTTATTTTTGGATGGTTACAGCTAAGTGTAAGTTCTAATTTTGAATTGGATATTTGTTAGGTAGCTATTATAGTGGAGGGATTTCTATGTTGCACCGATACGGATACGGCGACACGGATACGATATGATACAGGACACGTCAATTCTTAAAAATACAGGATACGGGTACGACGCGGATACGACATTATAATATATAAATAATACATAAAAATTAAGAAAGTAATCAAAGAGTAATATTTGAAATGACAAAAAATAATTGAAAGCAACATAATTTGTAGCATTTTTATCTTATAATATCAAAATAAAAGTAAGCATTAAATATTTAAATGTCTAGTACAACAACAAAAACAAAAAAACATAAATTATTTAGCACATGAAGTTTCATTGTTTCAACTATTCAATAGAAGGAATGGTAGGATTAGTTTCTTCAGTGGGTTTTCTTTGAACTTCTATATCATCTTCAATAAATATCACAACTTCCAATTCAAGCTCATCAAGTGAAATATTAACAATTTCTAATATTCCCAAATCCTCAAGAGATTCAAATCCATCTCCAGCAACATTCCACAGAGGTTTATTATCTTCAATACTGGTCTTTGATGGACCATCATCAGACCCAATTCCTACGTCAGTAGAGCTCATGATTCTACGAAGGATCAACACAAATTAAACCACACGAATTTAAAAGATGAAATTTTTTAAGTAAAATTTTAGATATGTCGCAGATATGTCGGGGTCCAAGGGGGCGCTGCCATCGGAACAAATTTTTATTGTTAGAGTAATTTTAAAGTTTTTTCTAGCTTCTCGGTGCCGCTTGGTACCATTCAGTACCGAGCGGTACTGAGTATTGATACTGACATTGTACTGAGCGTTGCGGAGAGGTACTGACCAGTATCGAGTGGTACTGAGTTCCGGTACCGAGCGACACCGAGTTTTGGTACCGAGTTCGGTACCGAGTTTTGGTACCGAGTTCCGGTATCGAGCGGTACCGAGTTCCGGTATCGAGCGGTATCGAGTTCCGGTATCGAGCGGTACCGAGTTTCAATATCGAGCCTACAATGAAGAAAACAAACCTTCACTGTTCGCGTCGCCTTCATTGTTCGAGTCGTCAAGCCGCTCTGTCAACGAAGGATGATCCTGTCGGCTTTAATGCTTGCGTCATCGAGCCTCTTTGTCGACAAAGGATGATCCTGTCCGCTTCTATGCTCGCGTCATCGAGATGCTCCTTCGACTACAACGACGAAGATGAAAGCCTGTGCAGAAACAAAAAACTAGCTCGCAGAAATGTTTAAGCCGCATTAATGAATAGGGATATCGAGCGGGTAGCCGAAATGAATAGGGCAAATTGCAGCTCCATTTTTTTTTTTCGTTTTTTTAACAGGACACGCGTATCCGATATGTCTGTCAAATTTAAATAATATTTTAGTTGGACACGGCAAAGTCGTATCTGACATGTATCCGTGCCGTATCGGAGGCGTATCCATATCTGACGCATGTCCGATACAACATGTCTCGTAAATAGGAATATCGGTGCTACATAGAGGGATTTTAAAGAAAAATGTTTTAAATTTGAATATGATATGAATTTTAAATTTGAATTTCTAATTGATTATTGAGAAACTTAAAGAGGCGTTGAGGGAATCTACGTGAAGAGGTGAAGCAAAAAGCAATAATGGGTTGGTGCTGTAGGGAATTGCACAACAATTTCATTTTTTTTGTCTAATCCTTAGAGGGGAAAAGCACATGGGTAAAGAGAAACAGGAGAACCCAAACACTAAAAATTGCAAGGGCAAAATTGTAGGAAATTGTTTTATTTCGATGCAAAATAACTATAATTGATGAAAGTATGTTCAAAGTCAATTAGGATATTGCTCGAATACAATATTGATTTAGGATTTGCAAGAAAATTGTGAAATTCAGTAGGGTCTAAAATAAAATAAAAAGATGCCAAACGATAAATTTTTAAGTTGTTGATGTCGAATGCCCACAACATTGGTGTCATGCTCCATGCTGCTCAACAAAGCCTTTATCAACAAAGGGACACGACAGATGAAATCATACAGTTCATTTTACATTTCGTAAAAATTCATTAAAGACATTAGCCTTTATCAACAAAGCGGAATCAGTTCAAAATTTCATTGATAATTTATATTTAACAAGCAACTAACGAGCCCAAATGTTCATAAAAAATATCCTACATACTTCCAACAACACGTACCTTAAGACTGTTCATAACAAAATATAAAACAAAAATTAAACATATTTATCTACTAACCTTCAACATTATTTTTCTCCTTTCTTGAAAAAGCTTCCATAATAAAAGTTTAGTAAACTATGAGGCTCAAAAAGATATGCAACTTTAATACATGATTCAAGTATACAAAAGATGTAAGTAACATGCACGTATAATGATTGAAAGCTTAATTAAATGGCATTGTATCAGCCTATAATGGCCAATATAGAAGAAATGAGGACCATATATATTAACAGTCATTAGCATAGAAATAATTTAACTTCAGATGAACCTCTAAAATTTAATTCTGTGCAATCCCTGATATGATCATTATCTTTTTCTATTGAGAAATGGATTTAGCTTCTTTCACCCATCATAATCCTTGTGCTCATACAGTATGATAAATACCATCTCTACTTGTTTCTTTTGGTAAAATAGTTGATTTTTCTAGTCCTGATAACGCTATATCTACCATTTTAGAAAAATAATCTTCACCAGAACTGATTACTTTTGATTACCTTCCATGTAAATGTATTTGTGGCTCTTTTGTCAGGAATGCAGGTCTGAGAAGATAATTACTCAAAAGCAGGCCTTAGAATACCTTCAGGGAAAGGTGATTATGTTATGCTTTTCTCCATGCTTAGTTTGGCAGTTCATTTTGTGATTGATCTTGTCCTTCTTATGTGAACTTTAGTATACATGACTTCGTTACATGTATTTTTTGTTGATTTCGTTTTATTTTATTTTGGCATACCCCTCTTTCTCTTACCCTCTTTCTTTCTCATCCCTTGACTGAGGACTGCCCATTTATTTTGTGTCATCCTGTATATTGGGTTGCCATTCCTTGGACAACCTCCTCACTTGGGTATAAACCCAATGTATTGGGGGCTGTGTTGTGTCACTTTTGAATCTCGTGAATGCTATAGTTGCTACCATGCTGGTTATAGAACCTTAGTTGCATACTTTCCGTCAATCTAATTCTAGGATTTAGGAGAGTTGGTGTCACACGCGTCGACCTCACTTCTAACGGTCAATGCAGGGCGTAACAATGAAAAAATCATAAATCATATTAATATGCAAAATATTCATAAAATACATTAGATCATTTAATCATAAGTGAAAGTTATCCAAAGTTTCAATTTTCAAAATTTTCATCTACAGAAAAACTAACAAAAAACTAAAACATATGGCTATTAACAGACTATTGATCTCAATTTGAATCTTCCTTACACTGATAAAAGTAAACTTAAAATAAAAATTGAAGTTGGTACTATTCCGACTCAATCTTATCTTTCCCTTTTCCTATAAAAACAATCAGAATAATAGTCTGGTGAGCTAAAACGCCCATAAAGACATGCAATTCTAATACATTAATCTACAGTAATCAAAAGCAAGAAAGAATTAATGAACATGACCATCAATAGGTAAATTAACTTGTGCATGTAAGAAACGTATGTAAGCAACCCATGTCTATAATAACTATAATAGGGAATATATAGGCTATATGTCACCTGTAGCGCATAATGTAAGAATTATACTCACCTGAATGATACATTCAATTACATGTCATATAATATTAATAACATCACTTCATCGTACCGAGATCGCACTGACTCTATTGGGTCGCATTTTCCATCGAGGTAGCACTACCCCCACTCTTTTATCACTTAACATAACAATTTTTCATACTTATTTAATCATTACTTTTTCCTTTCTTCTTACAACAACCTACCATGTTTTACTTGCATATATAAATATGTACATGCATGTATACCAGTATGACAATAATGTGTATCAGTACAAAAGCAGGCATAACTAATAAATCGCGTCACAATTCTCAATATAACATAATTGCGCATGACATCAAAACATAATAGAATTTGTATGCATCACACATCAAGCTTATGCTAATTACAAATTTGTGCATGATAGAGATCACACATAACTAATTAAAATGCATGTACACAAGCTATTCACAATTTGAATCGCCAACTGTATCAATAAAATTGTATATCTTACCTTGTCAATACGTGCACTCATCAAGTCAGACACCTTGCATTCACTTGCGTAGAGGGCACCTAAAGCAATCCAAAATTTTAATTGCTAATTCACACAATCCCCAATCTGACTCCTACAACTAATTAATGTCCCAAATAATGTACCTTCCAATTTTCACGTTGCATACACAACTAGAAGTACAATTTCCCTCGCACTACGAATGTCCCAATCAATAACTGAACACTATTAAATTAGAAATGTTAAATATACAAACTATACAAAATTTTCCCATAGGCACAATAAAATTCTTGCCTCTTTTCTATTTTTCTCCCCTTCCTTCCCAAATTTTTCTTTTTTCTTCCCTTATTCCTTTACTCTTCTCCCAAAATTCTAAGATTTTTTCTTACTACTTTCTCCCCCTCTCTTCCCCAAACCTTACTTCTCCCTACTTCAACCAGTTAGCACCACGCCCTAAACCTAATCAAACTTCAGCACATACATGTCAATAGTGCAAAATGGCGTGCCATGGGGCACAATGCGGCGAGACACACATATGACACTATTTGATTGGTGCGGTGTGGCACATCAAAATAGTGTGCGCTATTTGCGCCATGCATGACCAAATAGTGTAAGACATAAATGGTGTGCGCTATTTTATTAATATGTTATAAGTTTCAAATTATAAGTTATAATTAAATTTTTTTAATATTTATATATTAATATCACAATTAATTATTAATTTATTAAATATCAAATTAATTAAATATCAAAAACATTTATAGGATATTTATGCTTAAATTTTGCTCTAATCAACCTATTATTTTCTATTATATATATATATAATTTTACATTGTACGTCGTGTGCTATGCGCTATGGCTCCACCGAAAATTTTGTGCTATGGTGCGTCATTTGCCATTGACAAGTATGCTCCGGGACACTCACTCCTACTCAAGCTCTGCCTTTGGTTGGTCCAACGCTTGATCCATCACTCACGATAGCTCCCAGTGAAGGAATAAGGCATTCAGTTGACATGGAATGAATTGGAAATAAAAAACCTTAGACATTTGAAATGCCTTAACTACCCCTTCTCAAAGGGCCTATTCCATCAATACCTCAGCTACAGTAAAATTAATGCTAAAACAGTATTTTTATTTTTTAACTTAGGAAAAAATGTAAATGGGATTTAATTCCCTAACTTCAAAATTTTCGCAATTTTATATATAGTTCTATATGTTGAATTGTTTAATTTGACGTATAGAACACTATTGCATTAAATTATCAGAATTTTGTGAAAGTTGGGATTTCAGGATATTTTTAAATTGATCTAAATGTGTGCCATATCTCTGATCAAATTTGGATTTTACAGTTGTTGCCAAGTTGTACAGTTGTTGCCAAGTTGTCCCGCATGAAGTGGCTAATTTTCCCGCATTAAGTTGATTGTTTGTGGAAAAAAAAAAAGATTTACCAGTCGATAAGATAAAGAATGGGATCGTACCTCATATTATTTTGGAAGTTTCATCCCTTTTTTAGGCCAAATGTCTTGGCTTATCAATTTCTTTTAACGA
This sequence comes from Dendrobium catenatum, assembly GCF_001605985.2. Lineage (NCBI taxonomy): Eukaryota > Viridiplantae > Streptophyta > Magnoliopsida > Asparagales > Orchidaceae > Dendrobium > Dendrobium catenatum. The sequence continues at coordinate 511,456 of NW_021319673.1, read as the reverse complement.
TAACCCAGTACATTGCTAGTTTTGTGCTAATTTTCTTTGGATTGTAATCATGTTTGAATATGGTGGACACTATAGTTACTAGTGCATTGGCTATAAAGCCTTGATTGTGCACTTTCTATCCTTTTGGGAGAGTTGGGAGTGCTAATTGAACGGACTATTTGTTGGCTGAACTTTGATTTAGAGTCACACTTGATTTTGTGGGCATTGCAATTGTTGTTATGGTGGCTATAAAGTCTTGGTTGCTTGTTTTCAATTAGTCCATACTTTGAGAGAGTTGGTATCCATAGGTGGTCCTACATTAATTGTTCTGGAGAACTTGTAGCAAAGTCATGCTTGATTGAGGTTGAATTGGGAGAATGAGAAAGAATTGTCTGAATGATTTGGGAGTTTCATCATATTTTTTGGGCATTTGTTCTAGACTTCTAGTTCACCTAATCTTGTGATTAAAATTCAATATGTTGTTGGGGATTCTTTGTTAATCATCCTTTGAGAAGGGGCTATTTTTAAATAATGTGGGCACTATAGTTGGTGTGTGTTGTCCCAATTTTAGTGTCGACCCGACTCGGATCGAGTCGAATCGGGCCCAATTTGACCCGATTGAGCTCGATCAACTTGATTGAGCCTTGTCGAACCCAAATCGACTTATATCGATTTTGATTCAAGTTTAATTTCATCAAAGTTGTTCGATCGAATCAAAATTGACTCCAATTAAACTAAATTAAAACCAAATAATCTCAAATCAATTCAAATCAAGCTAGATTTGGACTCAAATTCAAGCCCAATTGGTTTAATTTGAACTCAATTAGCTTTCCAAATCCAGAAATTGAATTCAATGGCTATGATTGCCTTGAATTATGCTCATTTTGTGCATTGCCTTTTGTACCGTAGCAGGCAATCAAGCGCGTATCTACCTCGTAGATATAGGAGAGCACGAGGGAGGCATTATTCGACCTTCTCTGTTTCATTTCTTGCGTGCATCTGAGACGAAACGAGAGAGGGAGCGTGAGTAGTTCGTCTCTTGTGTGCATCGAGAAGAACGAACGAGAGAGGGGAGCATGAGAGAGGGCTTTTCTTCTTCCTTGTGCTTGCCTGAGCCAAATCGAATAGGAGACATCCTCTTTCGGGCGTGTGTCCAATCCACCGAACAGAGCCGAGAGACGAGGGAGAGAGGGTTCTTGCGATCTCTAAGTGCGGCTCTTCCAGACTGAGAGGGAGACGGAGTGGGGGACCTTCGTGCAGGCTAGGGTTGGGACGAGCAAGAGGAGTGCTGGACCTGCAGTCCTCCTTTTTGCGATCAGACTAGAGGGAGTGAAGGCGTTGCGTGCGCCTGTATTGGTCCAATTGAATAGGGTCTTCTCTTTCATGTACTAGGGCCGAACCAAGTAAGGGAATTCCACTGCTAAGTGCAGTTCATTCAGCCAGGTGGAGTCAAGTGGCCTCGGTAGGGGGAGATTTGCATGCAGAGTGGCCGAGCTGAGTTGAACTGGGAGGGAGCTATCCTGTTTGTGACCTTGGTCAATCCCGATAATTGCTAGATCGAGCTTTGGACCTTATATGACTAACAAAGCCTAAGGTTGCTATATTTACCCATTTCTACATTCAACAGGAGTCTAGGAGCTTCTTCCTCTTATTCCCTCAACTCTGGTGAGCCTGTGACAGTGGTGGCGACGTCCGGAGCATCTTGGACGGTGAGCTCATTTCTCATCCTTTCAAGGTGAGAACACGTCGTCTAGCCTCGGACACTTGCTCTGATGAGATATATCTTTCAAACTTAGAAAACCTAGGTCTCCAACCCTTTATGGTTGTGTGGTTAATGCTCCCAAGCCATTAGGTCCCTAGAAACCTTGCTTTTTATTTTGCAAAACTCAAGAAAAATCCTATGTTAGCTGTCCTCTCCGCAAAATAGTGAAAATCCAGCAATTTTTATTTGTTTTCTCTCATGTGAGAGCCCGAGGAGGACGCTGATGTGGGTAGGGTTATTGGATCGACGTTCAACAATCTTCAAATACATGAAATAACATTCATATTGCATTCCAAATATTCCCCTACGATCAAAATTTAGGCTAGATGTTGTCATTTGATCACAACTTGAGTGATGATGCGTAGGATTTTACATTATGTAGCATGCATCACTTTCCTAGCTAATCACAAGTTATGGCAAAATTAACTTAAAGATATAGTAGGTTGCATCGCTTAGCATTTGTAATTTTCCCTAGAATTGTTAAATGTTCAAGAATGAATTTCAATTAATTTACAAAGCTTATAAGCAATTAGTGAGGTCTTTCATGAATCTTCATGTTTGTGTTTCAAATTCCATGTCAAGTAAAATATATTGAACTATGTTTGATACTTCGCCAAATTTAGAGGTTAAATAAGTGATGAATAACTCCAAATACAAATGACTGCACATTTAATCAATTTACGTTGCATGGTTTAGATTGCATTACTTAATCTTAGTAGAATGCATGTTGGAGGTCATTTATTAAGATTGTTGTTTACCTAAAATTTGCAAATTCACAAACATGCTTATTTAATTTTTTAAATGCTTATGAAGCAAGTGTGGGGTATTCTATGGCCTCAAGGGTTTATAGATTATATTCCATCATACATTGAAATCATCTGAGCATGTTAGTGCAATTTGCAAATTGATTGGTTGAGGGCAATTACAAGCAGTTTAAGCATTTGATAATCTCCTAAAGTGATGAACCATCTCATGCACACTCCTAGATTCCCCTTAGATCATCACAAAATTGATCTTTAAAATTTATTTAAAGGCATTTAAATGAATCTCTCCAATTCAAATGCGGTTAAAACACTTTTAAAATTTTATGAGCTCTCTTTTAAATACCTCTCCTTCAAGCATGATGTTTTGGAGCTTCCCTAAGGCTTTAGGTGTTTCATTGTATAAATCTTAGCTCCCCTTAGGAGCCATCATCACCCTTCATTATATATGATGTTTTGGAATTCCCTAGATTTCTAAACATATCATGCCATGAATTTTTGAATCTTAGGGCCAAATCCTAAGTTTTTCTATTTCATTTGTTGAATCCTAAATCAACAAATGATCTATCAAATATAGGACCCAAATCTTAGTCTCCCTCATTTGCTTAGCCCAAATTAAGCAAATTATTTTTTCCCTTTGGGGCGTGGGGGGCTTCGGCTTGCTGCAGCGCCGGGTCATCTTGCCTGTTGTCTTGGTCGCGTGGGGGTCTATTTGGGCTGGTCGGAGAAGCGCCGTTGGGGCCGTTCGCATGGGCCGGGAGTTGGCGGTGCATAGTGGGTGGCGTTCAAATTTTTTTTAGTTTTTTTTTTCTTTTTTTTTCCGGCGCAAAATAATTCGCCGGAAATTATACCGGCGAAAAATTCCGTCGGAACTCATTTCCGGCGGTCTAATTTTCGCTGGTATGACTTTTCCGACTCGCGTGTAACCGGCGAACAAAAATCCTCCGGAACTCCGCCGGAAATATTAATTTCCGACGGATTTTGAGCGTTTACCAACGAATTATGTCCGCCGGTAACACGTGATTTTCCTGTAGTGATACTTCGCCAATTTGGAACCCCTAAGTTGCACATTCCCTTTCTAAAAAATCCTTCATTTTCCCTAGCCTAAAAGCCATTGGAAATCCTTCAATGTTTCCGCGTAGTGTCTTTCCTAAACTATATAAAAGTTCTCAAATAGTTTTTGGAGAGTCTAGGAGAGCATTTACTAAAAAAAAGTGAGTTCTCCCTCTCATGACATTTAAAATATAACTTCTAGATGTCCCTTAGGAGTTTCTTCTTTTTGAAATTCACGTGGGGGGCTTCGGCTTGCTGCAGCGCCGGGTCATCTTGCCCGCTGTCTTGGTCGCGTGGGGGTCTATTTGGGTTGGCCGGAGAAGCGTCGTTGGGGCCGTTCGCATGGGCTGGGAGCTGGCGGTGCATAGTGGGTGGCGTTCAATTTTTTTTTTAGTTTTTTTTTTCTTTTTTTTCCGGAGCAAAATAATTTGCCGGAAATTATACCGGCGAAAAATTCCGCCGGAACACCACCGGAAATATTTCCGGCGGTCTAATTTTCGCCGGTATGACTTTTCCGACGCGCGTGTAACCGGCGAACAAAAATCCGCCGGAACTCCGTCGGAAATATTAATTTCCGACGGATTTTGAGCGTTTACCGACGAATTATGTTCGCCGGTAACACGTGATTTTCCTGTAGTGATACTTCGCCAATTTGGAACCCCTAAGTTGCACATTCCCTTTCTATTTTTTTATTAAGCCAAAAATTTAAAAAATCCTTCATTTTCCCTAGCCTAAAAGCCATTGGAAATCCTTCAATTTTTTCGCGTAGTGTCTTTCCTAAACTATATAAAAGTTCTCAAATAGTTTTTGGAGAGTCTAGGAGAGCATTTACTAAAAAAAAGTGAGTTCTCCCTCTCATGACATTTAAGATATAACTTCTAGATGTCCCTTAGGAGTTTCTTCTTTTTGAAATTCACCGTACCCAATTAGGTGAATTTTACAAAGTCCTAAGCCAAACCCTTAGGCATGTTTACTTTAACCTATTAGATGATTCTTCCTAACACAAAGAGAACTCTAAAAAACACCTAAAAATCACTTTGGTTTCTTTTGGATGCAATAATAAATTATTATGCCCCAAAAGGTGGAATACCTACATTATTGGATTTTTGGATTCTATGAGAAGCAAGCTTACCTCAAAGTAAACAGGGGCTACTCTATTGGTTCTTCATAATCCTCATAAATATGTAACAATTAAAAAACAAATAAAAATTTTAAGTTATAAACAACTTAAAGTGAAATCACCCATTGGATTAAAATCAAATATTCTTTTTTCCTCAATAAAATAAAATACTTATTCTAATGTGACATACTATACAACTAACGCACACTTAGGTGCACAACCCCCTAGGCATGTTAAGATAATGATTTTCCTTTTCTATGCATATGTTTATTTTGTTTGGTGTGATGAATATTAGATTGCCTGAATTGTAGGCACTTGCTTTTAAGAGGTTAGGATAAAGATATATATATGCATTTTTTGTAGGTGGCCATGTCCAAAAGGGGGTAAAAAAGTCATGGTTATTTAACTTTGTTTGCTTATAGGAGTTTCTTAAAAACCTCCAAGGTGGCATGACTAATAGTATAAAAACCGGGCTTGACACTTTGTGTTAGACAATTCTATGATTTTTCTTTCTTTCATATAAACTTCTTCCTAATCCTCCTATTTTACAGGTTTGAGTCACTTATTTTTCAAATGTATTTAATTGACTTAGGAAGTATTGCAAGCATGTGCGATACAATTACAAGAGAGATGAACCCTGTAGGTGAAGCCCTAGAAGCAACTAGAAACCAAAGTTTGAAAACCCACATGTTACGTCTGTAAAAAGAAATTTAACTGAGTTGTATAAGAAATATAATTCAGCTGCTAGTTATAATTGTAATAATTTAGACTTTACTTTCTTGTTGGTTGATTATATATAAATATGACTTTACTTTGCTTTCCTGTTGGTTGATTTTATACATATATACATGTGATGAATTGTTACTGAGTACGTATTAGAAATGCATGCTTTTTTCTAGGTTTCTTCATTGATTTTGGGTGAGAATGGCTTGAACTTGTTATCCAGTAGACTCTTAGGAAAAAATTAATTTTTATACTAATTAATATTTAAGCAATCTAAAATTAATCATAGAGTAACATTTTCCAAATAAAAGAAAATTTGCATGGCTCAATCTAATGAGCGAAGTTTTCAAAACAAAATGATCATGCATAGCTGATGCAAGCAAGAAATTAGAAAAAATCTAATTTTTTCTTGCAAGGAGATAACACTTCCTAGGAAATAGAAATTACATAAAAAACTCAAAACTCAACAAAATACGACAAAATACAACTTTTATAAGATAAAAGACTTACAAACTTTGACACAAACACAAACATAAAACATACACCTAAACTTGCTTTCGTGGATTGATTGAGAAGAAATATACAATTGGAATGGTCACTTGCGGATTGAAGAAGAAGGCAAGAAGTCGAGACGAAAGGGAGGAGTAGCTCACAAGCTTTTCTAGAAGAAGGAGAATGCATGGAACAAGCTCGCAAGCTTTTCCACGAAAAAATCCGCAGGTTTAGGCTCTAAAAATCACATTATAACATTTCTTTTTTAAAATACAAAACATCTAATATTTATAGGAGAAAAGAGGGCAGCCAAACAGCCCATAAAACATCTCCAAATAAACCAATTAAGTAAGGGAAATGAAAGGCCAGCTGGCTGTCCAGAAACAACACCCAAACAGCCCAAAAGGGACTAGCATTTATTCAAAAACAGCAGTTGAAAAGGCCACAGAACCCAGGAAAAGTAGCCACGGGACAGCCAACCAGGGGAGAAACCAAGGGGGCGAAAGGGGGCTGAAACTAGCAGCCAGGGAAGAATCTAAAGGGGCACAAAGGGGGACCGGGATAGCATCCAGGGAAATGGAATAGCCCATGGGAAGGAGAGCCAGCAGGGGAAAAATCGAAGAGACACAGGGAGAGGGGGAAGTAACCAAGGGGAGGAAATCAAAGGGCCAAAAGTTAGGGGGGATGCACCAAATAAATCCTCAATTAATTTTAGATTTATGAGCTGAAAGAGTAGAGACTAAGCATTTATGAGCTGATTTTAGAAGCTCACAAAAAATTAAAAACCCAAAATGTTTTGACCTGCCCCCCTGTTTTGCCCCCCCCCCCCCTCTAAAATTAATCATAGAGTAACATTTTCCAAATAAAAGAAAATTTGCATAGCTCAATCTAATGAGCGAAGTTTTCAAAACAAAATGATCATGCATAGCTGATGCAAGCAAGAAATTAGAAAAAATCTATTTTTTTCTTGCAAGGACATAACACTTCCTAGGAAATAGAAATGACATAAAATTCTCAAAACTAAACAAAATACGACAAAAATACAACTTTTATAAGTTAAAAGACTCTTACAAACTTTGACACAGACACAAACACAAACATAAAACATACACCCAAACTTGCTTTCGTGGATTGATTGAGAAGAAAGATACAATTGGAATGGTCACTTGCGGATTGAATAAGAAGGCAAGAAGTCGAGACAAAAGGGAGGAGAAGCTCGCAAGCTTTTTTAGAAGAAGGAGAATGCATAGAACAAGCTCGCAACTTTTCCACGAAAAAACCCGCAGGTTTAGGCTCTAAAAATCACATTATAACATTTCTTTTTTAACATACAAAACATCTAATATTTATAGGAGAAAAGAGGGCAGCCAAACAGCCCATAAAACATCTCCAAATAAACCAATTAAGTAAGGGAAATGAAAGGCCAGTTGTCTGTCAAGAAACAACACCCAAACAGCCCAAAAGGGACTAGCATTTATTCAAAAACAGCAGTTGAAAAGGCCACACAGAACCCAGGAAAAGCAGCCACGGGACAGCCAACCAGGGGAGAAACCAAGGGGGCAAAAGGGGACTGAAACCAGCAGCCAGGGAAGAATCTGAAGGGGCACAAAGGGGAATCGGGATAGCATTCAGGGAAATGGAATAACCAACGGGAAGGAGAGTTAGTATGGGAAAAATCGAAGAGACACAGGGAGAGGGGGAAGTAACCAAGGGGAGGAAATCAAAGGGCCAAAAGTTAGGGGGGATGCACCAAATAAATCCTCAATTAATTTCAGATTTATGAGTTGAAAGAGTAGAGACTAAGCATTTATGAGCTGATTTTAGAAGCTCACAAAAAATTAAAAACCCAAAATGTTTTGACCTGCCCCCCTTTGCCTACATCAATAGGCTAGTATGTCCCATATAGAAAACTCTCATATTAAGGACTAAATAAAAATATGTATTCACTGAGTCAGTATTTGCATATCCAATGGTTATACATCTTTAGCTCAAAAGCTAAGTTAAGTCATATCTAAATTAAAATAGCCTTTTTTATCTTCAGATGCATTGAAATCAGACCTTATAGTTTTAAAAGCGTTTAGGTGGGTTAGCTAACGGCTCTTTCCAAGCACGGTTGTAAATCCAAAGGTCCAGTTGACTTAGCCTCATGCGAGGTATAGGTTTGTAAGTCCCTTGCACTCCATTAGATATAGGTTCGTGACACTATCTCTTAGTAGTCCTCAACTTAGATTCGAGGCTAATGTTCACTCCAATCACCTCATAATCCCTCACATTTCACTCATTTCCTTCAACCCTTATTAGAATATACGCCCCAAAATTTTGAATCAAATTGATCAACTCAAACAAATATATAATTTTAAAGTGTAAATCCCAATACGTTATAGTTTGAACACCTCTGTGTTTTTCAGAATTGAGTGCTCCTCTATGTTGCACCGATACAGATACGGCGATACGGATACAGGACACGCCAATTCTTAAAAATACAGGATACGGATACGGCGCGGATACGACATTATAATATATAAATCATACATAAAAAATAACAAAGTAATCAAATCATAATATTTGAAATGACAAAAAAAAATTGAAAGCAATATATGATTTGAAAGAGGGAGAGATAATTTGAATATTATATATATATATATATATAATTTTTGGGTATTAAAAATAGCTTATTATTCTTCCTAGCATGATGTCAAATTGATTCTTTGATATCAATCGAACTTGGAATGCCTTGGTTTCACCATCCTTTTTTGCAAAATCAATTTGTACTATCTCTGTCATATTCTCTGTTGTTTGTATTTTTCCACAATCTTCCATATTTATATTGAAAGCTGGATGATTAACTTTGCCCTCCAGATTTTTTTTTTTTGAGCTTTCTCATTTTTTTTGGTCTCATTATTATGTGCTCTTTGACATTTCTTGGCATCCTTTTACTGAGTGCTTTACCATGCCTCATTCCACTACTTTTCTTGACTGTCCAAGGAGAATGCAAAGTAAATATTTGAATCGGAATTTTGGAAGTGGTATATCATGATCGTTTTCAATTTAGTTTGGCTGTGCAGTTATTTAGTATATACTTCATTGTGTACTCGTTAATATGTAGATATTCATTATGTAAGGTGTCATACATTTACAATTGTTTGGCTCACTTCTTACTTGCAGTTGGCAAATCTCAGTTCACTACGATTTGAAATAAATAAGGTATGCTGATACTGACAAAAAGACCTGGTAATCTTCCTCGTATAAGGCTGCAGTGTCAACTATGTTAATTTCCTTTTTTCTTTATTGGGAATTTTTCTTTTGTAAACATTTTAATTTTCTTGGATGGTTTTCCATTTTTGTACGCTGAAGGATGATCGGGTGAAGAAAATTCTTATCAATGTGTTTCTTGCACACGTCCCTGTAAGTTTTATTGTTGTTTTTTTTTTCCTGTAAATATTATTTTGGAGTAGTTCTTATGTTTATCGATTTGAAATTTTTATCATATTTTGCAGGTTAAGGATGGGAATTTTAGGCCAAAATGCATATATACTGCCGTGATGTTGAAGAGGATGATGGATGCAGTACTTAATGTTGAAACTTTTGATGATAAGGTGATCAGCTTAATGAAGAGCTTGTTAATTGTGAAGTTTCTCCCTTTGGTGTTATTCTTTAAAATGTTTCTCTTTTCAACAAATTGGAAACTTACTGTACAGCTACCAGGGAACTTGAATATATTGTACCGACACTTTGAGAAATAACAAACAAAATTTTGAGAAATAACAACACAATATTTTTCACCTACTTATAGAAATTGGTAACTCTAAAATTAGAATCATTGATTCAGCATGTGAGGTGTTTTTCCTTGCTTGGATTGGGCAGTCGTATTGTCCTGATCCCTCAGCATCCAACTGGGATGGCAGCTGGATTGCCATGCTTGTTGAGCTTATATTTGGCTCAGGCAGCTGCCAGCCTTCATCTAGTAATCAATAAATGATTGCTGATTTGTAGCAGCTTCCTCATTCCCTAGATTGTTGTCCGCCTCATTGTATTCTTCTATCTTTGGTTCCTGATTTCTAGCAGCTATACTTCCTGCTGAATTTGTGCAACGTTGTTCTCTGCCACCTCAATTACGCCCATAATTTCCGCAATAATTAATACTTGGAGCTGCTTTCAGCAGTAAATGACATATGAAGATTAGTAAGACCCACAATAATCGAGGAAGATTATGCTGCTTCTGTTTATGATGTTGGTTTTTATATATTGTTCATTTTATTGATTCTGGATTGATGTGATTTCCCATTTACTTAGAATTTTAAATCATAGTTTCCAAATGTTTGATGTTATCTAGTTGATGCTTTCAAATTTTCCACTTAGAGCTGTCCTATGTTAAGAAAAATAGAGGTAGATTTAAAAAGATTTGGTTAAAAAATGTTAGAAATGGTTTTTTTTATTAGATTTAAATGAGAATTTGATTTTTAATAGGACACAATAAAAGAAAAAAGATTCATATAGCTGACCCTAAGTTTTTTTTTTTTGTTCTCTACTCTAGGAACATTGCAACTGACCTGAATCTGTTAAAAAATAATAAGCCAAAATAAGTTTTTTTTTTCTTAAGGATAAATAGTTAGAGTTTATGTTGGTTGTGGTTGTGCTTTCAATTTATTTGGATGTTAAATTGGATACTATTAATCTTGCCAAAAGAAACATTCAGTGCTCGCGTTTCTTCAATTTACTATGACTTTGCTTCGGATTATAATTATAATTATTTAAAATGAAAGGACTATGTGGGAAACAAAAGGTTGGAACTCTCTGGACAGCTTGTAGCCTTACTTTTTGAGGTAATATATTTTTGTTTTCCATGGAATTACTTTAATTGTTCATGTCCAGCATTTTCAACGGTTTTTTAGATTATTGTTTCCTTGTGACTTCTTTCTCCAGGATTTGTTTAAGACTATGAATTCTCAAGTTGCAAGTCGAATGGCGAAGGCATATGATAAAGCTAGTCGATCTACCCCATTATATTTTATACATGTAAGTCAAAATACTTAATGAGTTGTTGCTCTAGTGCCTCCTAAACTTTTTCTATACAACAACAACAACTGCATCAAGCCTTTATCTCACTATGTGGGGTCGGCTACATGAATACTTTTTCTCCATTATGTCATCTTAAGAGTCAAATTCTCATTTAAATCTAATAAAGAAATGTAATTTCTAATATTTTCTAACCAAATTTTTTTAGGTCTACCTCTACCTTTCTTAACATAGGCCAAAGGGAGAAAGGCATAGAAGCCTTAAATCCCTTCAGTTGATGTTGTTTTTCTGATGTGATACGTTCAAGAATTGCACATGAAATTCATTAAGAATCACAAAGTATACCAGTGTAAGATTAGAGTATCGTAGGTTAAAGTTCAGGAATTTTTCATTGTCAAAATGTTATGATAAGCAGTTACAAACTAGTTGTTTAGACACAATTAATGATAGATCTCCAAAAGTATCACAATAAAGCAAATGCGGAAAATAATAGAATCCCACGGCTAATGTCTAGAAAGTTCACAACGAGTTACCTTGCTCACTCACACTCAAGTAGGGCTTTGCGGGAGAAGGTCTTTAACAAACTCAACGATGCCACTAAGACGGTAGCAACACCAATAGCCTTGATCCACGGAAAGGTTGAAGGTGGCGGAGATGGCGGGGATGGATGACCGTGGATGATCCAGTCGTAGTCTTGATATTGATCGTCTATGACGTCCACAAGAGTAGGAAGAATGCGATTCAGATAGTCTTCAATAGTGTCGTCGAATCCAAATCCGACGTCGAAGAACTCAGAACGGGTGATGTGGACGTCGCCATAGATATCGTACATGAATCCGCTATCAAGCTCGGGATCCGCCATGCATAATTGAAATGGAGAGGGGAGGCGTCGTCGTCTCCTTTCCTTGGCTTCCCAATTCACAAGAGAAGCAAGATGGGGCGGCGGGAGCAAGAGGAAGAAGGGAGGCCGGCGGGTGCAAGGGAAAAGGCTAGGGTTGGAGAGAAGTGTTAGGGAATTATGGAGGGGATTAATCAAAAACTGAAATTTAATTTCAGTTTTGATTAAATTAGGAGGGATTTGACTTGAATTTTGAATTTCAAATCAAATGGAATTAAGGCATTGATTGGGGAATTAATGGGGGGTTTAAGGAGGGGGAGGCCGGCGGTTTCAAGAGAGGAGGTGAGGGAGTTTTAAAACAAATCCTGAAATAAATTTCAGGATTTGAAAATTTGGAATTCAAGTCTATTCAAGCCCTCAATAAATCTGAAATAAATTTCAGATTTAATTGTGTTTGGAGGGAATGCGGACTCTTCCAACGACTGGTGAGCCTTGCGAATTGCTCCCCTTGAGCTCTCTTCCCTCTCAAGCACTCATGCTAGAAAAGTAGAAACAAAACATCAATTTTCATTCAAATATTCATTAGCTTTTACAAAGCATAAGACCCCTATAAATAGGTCTTAAAACATGAGGAAATAAAAGTACTCAAATGCCCTTTGGGCTATAAAAAGACAACACTCCCCATAGGGGTAAACTAGGAAATAAAAATGCCAACTAATTAAAACATGAAATAAATAAAAAATAAAGACTTTGAATCGTAGCCGTCGATCTGCGCTGTCTCCGGCGATACACATGCTTGAACCTCTGATCGATGTCCACATCATTTTCTTTTTGTTTTTTGCTGCTTAGTGTTGCAACTTATTTTAAGCACTCTCTAGTCGGTCATTATATAGCAGGATGCGAGAATATCATAGTCGGTCATTAGGTTTTTGAGGAAAAATAGAAGTAAATGGGCATAGCCCCATTTAAAGTAGTGGCCGATACATGTTGATTATGTTGCAGGATGTTAGAATATCATCTTCATAGAACTGTCAATGAACATTCATTTGAAACATTATAGTACGAGCAGCATCTTGAAGTTGTCAGCATTTTCGTTTAGCCACATCTTTATCTTATGCAGTACAAGGGCAAGATGTTAAATGTACATACAATTTTTCAGCATGAAAGGAAGAAAAAGTAGGCTGCATATATGTCAAGGTGCATTATCATAACAGATGGCCTCAAGAAAGATGTTTGAACCTTTATTTCTTGGTGGAATTTTTTTGAAAAAATTAAAAGCATTAGACCAACACAATAACAATTATACCCAAATAATCCTAGTGTGGTTATAAATAAAAGAGAAAAATGTCAAAACTCTAAATTGATTCGTTTTTTTTTTTTTTGCCTTTTTAGTTTCGAAACGACATAATTATTTTTTGTCGTTGTTTGTATATGACACTTCTCTAAAAGGGCTTTTTACGAAACTTCATTTTTCTACTGTTTTGAGAAGCTTTTTGATATTGGTTTCTCCATTATAAAACTCCATTCCCTCAACCAACATTTCTAAAACCACCTTTTACAAAAGGTAGGGGATAACTTAAAGAAGCCTAAAAAAGTAATATTCAATTCAAAGATTTTAGCTTTTGATGGTTTATATAATGGATTAGATACTAGGGAGGGTGAAATATATATGTATAAGTTAGCCAAACAAAGAGATAGGAGTAGTAAGAATTTAGTTCAAGTGAAGTGCATTAAGGATGAAGATCAAAAAGTGTTTTTATTATAAGACGATATCAAAAAAGGTGGATGAGATATTTTGCTAAACTTTTCAATGAAGATTGTGAGAATACGATTGAATTTAGTGACCTTATCATCCTAAATGAAAAGAAAGATATTTGTTTTTATCGACGTATTAGTAAAACCAAAGTTAGAGAGGCTTAAAAGAAATTGAGTGTGGAAAAGCTGTTGCACCTGATGATATTTCATAGAGGTGTAGAAATGCTTAGGAGATGAAGGAATTTCTTGGCTAACTAAACTGTTTAATGTTATTTTGACAACTAAAAAGATGCTAGAAGAGTATAGAATAAGTGTGTTAATTCCGATTTTTAAGAATAAAGTTAATGCACAAGATTGTGCGAATTATAGAGGAATTAAGTTAATGTGTTATACTTTTAAATTGTGAGAGAGAATTATGGAGCATAGATTGCGGCGTGACACTAATGTTTCTCAAAATCAATTTGGATTCATGATAGGTAGGTCTACTATGGATGCTATACACTTATTAAGAGGTTTGATGGAGAAGAAGATAGAGAATAAGGAGGATCTACATATGATATTTATTAATTTAGAGAAAGCATATGATAAAGTTCCAAAAGAAGTGCTTTGGAGAGTTCTAGAAAAGAAAGTGTTTAATAATGATTATATTCAAGTCATTAAGGATATGTATGCAGAAGTTGTTACTTGTGTTCAAACACAAGGTAGTTTGATTAAGTATTTTCCTCGTTTAGTTGGATTACATCAAGGATTAGCCTTACGTCCATATCTTTTTTCTTTAGTCATGGATGTTCTCACTAGGCATTTGCAAGAGATTGAACCTTGGTGTTTGCTTTTTGTGGATGATATTCTTCTTGTTGATAAGACTAGATAGGGAGTTGAAGGTAAACTTGAATTATGGAGGTCAACCTTAAGAGAGAGCGCGCGCGCACACACACACATATATATATATATATGTGTGTGTGTGTGTGTGTGTGTTTTAATTTATTTTGAATTCCACTTCTGGTTATATCGCCGTGCTTTACATTGCCCCTTAGCTTACTTTGTAAAGCCCGGGAAAATAGGCTTAGCTACTGTAGATAGGTTGTGCTACAGTATATTTGATTAAAAACTCTTGGGAAAATGATTTGAATGCTATTTAATTGAAAATCTTAACAAAAATGATTGAAATGAAGTGTAAAAGATGTGTGAAAAGTAATTGAATGCTATTTAATATAAATAATTTCTTTGATTTTCGAGATGTGTGAAAAGTAGGGTATAATTTTAGGGAAAATTTTCTTCTCACCTTTTTGATAAAATGAGTGTTATAAAAGGTTGGTGATTAAACACCCGAATGCCTCTGGAGCAGTTTGTTTCTCAGTTATTAATGCCACATTCACAAACTTTCTTGAGGTTGATGTTATTATCTATACCTTTGTTGCTTTTGCTTGTATTAATGGTTTCCTTTTATAAGGAGATATCTATAAAATTCATATAAGTAAATTCCTGTCATAAATTCAAAATCGAAAAGAGAAAGGACCACTGAAGATCATAGAAACTTTTAATCTGTCATTTTACCGTTCTGTTGTCTGTGTTAATTTGCTTCAAAATTTCCTTATTATAGGAACATTATTGTTGTCTTTTTTGTAGTACATGATGAGTGATACCATTACGAACGGCTTAGAAAGAGCCATTTCAACTGGAAATTGGGATTTGAAACGGTTTAAAATGAATCGGAAAGGGGTATCGCAGGTATTACTGGTTTCTTTATTGCATGGTAATTCTCCTACACTTGTTTTGTGCTTATGATTGCTGTTTTTCTTTCTATAGGTTCTTTCAAGGCTCGCCTTCATTGCAACCTTGGGCTACATGACACGTGTTTCACCACAATTTGAAAAAACAAGAAAAGTTAGCGGTCCAAGGGCCCTGCAGCCTAGTCAGGTAAGATCTCTTCCATCAGTTTAGTGTTTTTACTGTTACCATTCTATTGTTTTTAAACCTTTTTTTTTTCAAGGCTACCTAATAGAGTGTTTTCCTTCCAATAGTGGGGCATGCTTTGTCCATGTGATACACCCGAAGGAGAAGGTTGTGGATTGACCAAGAATCTAGCGTTGATGACTCATGTTACAACAGATGAAGAGGAGGGTCCTCTAATTAAATGGGTTTGTTTTTTAGTAGATTGGGATTCTCTTCCTTTTTTTCCTGCCCCTGCTTTATGGTGTTGCCCTTTAATACGGAGGCATGCCAAAATTTCTATTTGTTTATTAATTAACTGAACCAATTGCTTATTTTAAAACTTTCAATTGGCTTAGTTTCATGGATTTCAAAACACAACAAAAAGCAAGCTTTAGCCAATGTTTAAATGACTTCTAAAGAAAGCAAAACCACTAGTTTAATCAAAAGTGTTCCCAAATCAAATTTGGGATGTAATTAACCATAGGGGCTTGCCCCTATGGGATGTCTGTACCCCAGAAGTAAATAAACCCCACTCGACCAAACATTGAGTGGGGGAATCTCTGTTAAATAAATTGTAAATTTTATGATTGAGTCCATAAGGAGATGATACTTTTACCCTCCGGGGTAATATATCATATTCTTATGCCGTGCCCGATTATAAAATATGCAATCCGTTTGAGGATACAAAAATTCTCCAACACTTTCCATCATCATTACTGAGTTTAGAAGGTTGCTGAATGTAGCTTATTCTTAAAATGATATAAACTTACTAATTGGTTGGTTATGCGAAGTAATGTAAGTGCTGACTGAGATCACAAACTATGTTTCTTTGAGTAATTATTGCTTTAAATTTTTAGTAAGATACCATTTGAAGTTTAGTTACGTGGATAAGCCAGACTATGTTATGATTTTTAATGAAACTAAGTTGATAGAGTGATTATGTACGGAATAGACAGGATAGGGACCGTGCTGCCTGATCTTTTCTTTCTTTGAAATTCTTATAATAACAAATATAGAATGTTGAAATGGATGGGAAGCAAATGGTTAGAAGAATGAAGTATGGAGAAACTATAGAAAAAATGTGGATAGCGTTTGTTGAGGAGAAGGCAACATAAAATAGATTGAGGTTGTTTTCATTCATGCACTAGACAAAGAAGTATGAAGTACTCATAAGACTGGGATCTAAATTTATTGTGGAAGGACTAAAAGGAAAAAGAGGTGAATAATGCTATACTCGCTAAGCATCCCAACACAAAAAATTCGAAGTGCCTCATATGACTGATGTGGATGCTTGTGTGTCTTTCTTTATGCAATATAAGAATGGAGAAACAAGTGGTGCCCTTTGGATTTAATGTGCATGTTTATGTGGGGATTATAGCATTACTCAGAAAGAGTTAGGCCCAGAACAAGGTAACTTGTGTTTAGCCAAATTACATAAACTCCATTGCTGTCAGTGATGAATAGAAAGTATGTTTATAGAACTGACTCCAAATAAATTCATGGATATAGTATACAACTTTCACAAGAAGAGCACTGCATTAAGAAAATGAATTATTATGATACATATGACAAAAATTTGCTCTTTATGAGTTGAGGTTATTTTTGAATGCCACTCTCAAAAAATAATTGTGTACAAACACAAGGTGATTTGACCAAGTATTTTCCTATTTTGGTTGGATTACATCAAGGATCAGTCTTAAGCCCATATCTTTTAGCTTTAGTCATGGATGGCCTCGTTTGACATTTGCAAGAGGATATATTTTGGTTTTTTTTTTGCTGATGATATTCTTCTTGTTGATAAGATTAGAGAGGTAGTTGAAGGTAAACTTCAACTATGGAGGTCAACCTTAGAGTCTAAAGGTTTTCGCTTGAGTAGAACTAAAACTGAATATATGGAGCGTAATTTTAGTAGTAATAGACCTAGTGAGGGGATTGCGACTTTGGGCGATCAAGTCATTAATAAGAGTACACGTTTTAGATATATTGGATCTATTGTTCAGACTGATGGTGAAATAGATGGGGATATTATCAGCAAAATTCAAGTTGGATAGTTGAAGTGGAGGAATGCATCGGGCTTGTTGTATGATAGAAAAGTCCCCCTCAAACTTAAGCGAAAATTCTAGAAGATGGTGGCGAGATTTGCAATGCTTTATGGTGCCAAATGTTGGCCATTAAAAGAAAAGCATAATATTAAGTTAAGTGTTGCAGAGATGAAGATGCTCAAGTGGATGAGTGGCTTTACCCTTAGAGATCGGATACGAAATGAGCATATACGTGAAATGGTTGGAGTAGCGCTAGTGAAAGATAAGATTAGAGAGAGTCGTCGTAGATGGTTTGGTCACATAAAACGACGACCTTCCGATAACCCCGTTAGGAAAGTAGAGATATTAGATTTGACTTATGTTAAGAAATGTAGAGGTATACCTAAAAAGACTTGATTAGAAAATATTAGAAATGATATTTCTTTATTAGATTTAAACGATAATTTGACTTTTTAATATTACACAATGGAGAAAAATGATTCATGTAGCCGACCTCACGTAGTGGGACAAAAGTTGATGATGATGATGCTGTTGTTGTTGAACTCTCAAAAAATAGTTGTAGAAGGTCAATGAATTTTATTTAAGACAGAAGGGGTAGATAACACTTGTATATTTTTTGACTTTCTAAAATTTTTCTATATTTTCTTGTATTATCAAGACTTAAATCCGAAATGATTTTCTATGGGATTTGAGGGCATTTGTGAAAGTAAGATCCCCTTCAGTTGGGTTTTCAATCAACTCGGACATCATCAGGTTTTTGAATATTTTTACTTTGTTATTTCAGATCTTGTCAACTCTGTCAATTTACATACAAAGGATTGAGTCATATTTGAGTTCATTTTAGTTCTATTTTACATGAACTCCATTTCTAATTTTAGTTTTTCATTTTCTACAATTCTCTTCTCCTCTGAGTATTTTGTAAGTCCATCTCAATCCTTCGAGCCCTCTCAACCAAGGTAGAATAATCCTCAATGCCAAAAGTAATCAATGTCTGTCTAATGATATCCTTTAAGCCATATAGAAAGCGATGACACTTTTCTTCTGAATTGGGGATTACATGAGAGGCATATCTAGAAAGCATTGTGAACTCAAACTCATACTGCGTAATCGATCTATCACCCTGTACCATTCTCATGAATTTGTCCTGCATCAATCTTCTAGCTGACATCGGTACAAATCAATCTTTAAATACTTTCACAAACTCTTCCCAAGAAACATGACTGCTCGGTCTTTCTCCAAAGGTCTCTTGCAATTGGCTTCTCCTCTCAATCATCAGTCGCCAAGGTATAATTTCTAAAATTGAATTTCTCTCTTACCTCGGCGTGCGTGTCAAGCCGGCAAACCGCCCATACACGCTTTTCTCTAACGTGGTGTGAAGGGAACCCGGTGCGACACCTACGACGAGGTGGAAAGTCCCGATGCACGCTTTTCTTAAGCATGACCAGGATAATTTTAAGTACCCGTACGCGGCTCTGTACCTGCGTGGAAACAACTGTTTTTCTTGTAACAAGTACCGAAGACCCATACACGCCTTTCTCTTGGGTGGTGGGGTTGAAGATTTCACGGCTGTGGTGTCCTCGTACGAGGGCACCTATCGTACAAGCTTTTCTCTAACATAGTGGGAGGCCCAGTTTTCCGTAGTTTTCCTCTAAACGGGGAAGACATCGGGAGGTTGCCGAAATTTCGGGTGAATATATGATTGCACTCGGACCTGTTTGAACTCAAAAAGGACATGCTCTAGAACTTGGACTCAAATGAACAGTAGGCTTCAGAGGAACCTTAACTCACACTTGAACTTGTGCTTTGATCTCAAACATGATTTAAACTCAAAAGACCACAGTGGACTTTATTTGGACATCAAATGAACTTAACTTGAACACAACTTGAGGCAAAATCAAACTCAAATCAAGCTTAAAACAAACTTAATCAAATGATGTTGAAAGAAACCAAAATTTGAGCTTAATTGAACTTGCAAAATTTGGACTTGCACATTGAATTTGAATTGAATTCTTAAGCTCAAGCAAGAAAACTTGAGTTATACTACTGGGGACCTGAACATAGAGCTTAAGTTTGAATGAACTTTAAAGAACTTAACTCATATGCCATAATTTTGGATGTCTGAATTGAGGACTACACGAAGCTGCTAAAGATGCAAGGATCGAGGTGCAGCAAACGTGGAGATATTTGTGAATGATTGTACACGACGTAGTACCCGCACATCCGACACCAATCAAATAACTCCTTTTACGGATGTATTTAGTGAAGCATACAAGGAATGCCAATGCCCGCTAGTGTCAACAATCATCCGATCAAAGACAAATACATATATCCCTTACAATTGGAAGGTAGTTGATTAGCACATCAAGTGCGAATGCCTACGAATGTGAAATGACCACATCAAAGCATAAATCCCTTTACAAATAACTGTGGGATACATACGAGTATGCATGAATGACAGTCATATGCATCCAAATGAAAATCAAGACAATGATGATTGATGCATGTATCAATCATACAAACAAGAGTATTGCCCTTTATTGCCTTGAAAGACAACAAGGAACCTATCTTCAAATGTGGATTTGTAAGATAATGTGTAATCCTCCTACAAGTAACAACCAACCAAGGAGAACAAATACGCAGATCCCTGTATGCAAAAGGGGAGTACTTAAAGAAAAATGCTTCTACAAACAAGTACATCAAACCCACCTGAGATTGGTGAAAGGTGGATATGATGCAGGAACAATGGGTCTTCTACGAACACTTCTAGGAGGTCGTAGTGAATACAGCGGTCCCCTGTAAATACACACGAGCCGCTTGTGGATAACATCAGCGGGTATATCGCGGGTACGACAAACCCCTTTTGACACAAGTACATATATCACCTACAACAGCGGTGATTGAGAGGCTGTGGGTATGTCGAATATGAAGACGACTCGATGTATGGAAAAGGACATCTCCTGGCATAATGGGAGAGATGTTTGAACAAATTAGAACTAAACTTCATGGTGTTCCAAAGTTTCTTCTTGGTCCTATCCTTAGGAAGAAAACAGCTCTGGTATCCACCAACACCGGAAATAACAAGTCTGCTATACTGAAGATCCTGAAAAGAGTTCTTTTCAAGGCAGCAGTCATGAATTTCAAGAGGAACCTCCCGACGAATGAGAAAAGGGACTTTGTATCAAAACAATGAAATATCTCGTGAGATTCAGGTGACAATGCTACGATTCACCCATATCCAAAAGCATGAGATTTGTTAGTGCACTATAATCTACTTGTATAGATGATACAAGTAGTGCATGACATATTACATGTACAAAACAGCAAATAACTCAATCCATAAGCTGCTACAACACTCCACCGGATCCGCAACACTCGTATTAGTGGACAGAAGGAGTATATAAGCTCTCAAATGAAATGTTATGCGCATTCAAATGACAGTTATGCACAAGCAAAATATCTAAAATACCCCCTCACATACACCGTAATTTGTATACACATAGGTTCACAAAAGGGGTAAATGTAATCACAAAAGCCACATGGGCCCCTGCAAGCGTGTCATTAGTATACACGTGGTGTTTAGGGATGCTACACGGGTCAATAAGTGAATTCAAGTTCGAACCCGATCCTTCTATGCGGATTAATAGGAGTCGACAGGGTTCGAACCTTCAAACAAATACACGGTTGTGACGATCGGTGTATTTATTTTAATACATTCATATTAGGCCTTCAAGGCCAATAATCAAGAGAATTCATTAATAAAGGCATAGAGCCTACGAAACCCGATCTTCCTAAGTAGGAGTTGACAGGGTTTAATTATAAAATGCCCCCAAACGCCCGCTTGGGCCCCGACGAGCGTATTATTGGTACATATGTGACGTCTAGGGATGCTGCACGGGTCAATAAGTGAATTCAAGTTCGAACATAATCATTCTATACGGATCAATAGGAGTTGACAGAGTTCGAACCATTAAACAAATATATGGTTATGGTGACCAGTATATTTGTTTTAATACATTTATATTAGAACTTCAAGGCTTATAATAATGAGAATTCATTAATAAAGGCATACAACCTATGAAACCCGATCCTTTATCGACAGCTCGATAGAGTTGACAAGGTTCATCCACAAAATGCAAATGTTTTCAAAGAGAAGCGACCTCAAAGTCACCCCGATGATGGCTGTGTTGAATGCAAATCTCAATCAGAGGGGTTAACTCCGATCATTTCAAATGCTTCCCAAACATCCAAACTCCACAAAAATTCCAAAACCCAAATATTTAAAATTAAAATCAACCATCTGAATACTTAAAGTAAAATTCATCCATCATCCGCAACAATTTGCCGAGGTAGACAAATTCAAATATAACTTCAGCTCACATAGAGCTAATGCCTAGTCGAAAATATCACTAGGATCCATTCTCAAACAATCTCCTGCCAATAAGGATGTGATACGCGTCCTCTAACCGGCGGTTTTGCCGCCAAATGGCACCGCATGATAAACGGTATGACCCGGGGCCCTCTGAACCGAATGGTTTTGACGCGCCAAATGGCACCAACGAAATACCAGTTATAACCTAAGCTCAATACGCTCCTTAGTGGCATCAAATCATTGAGATATGAATCAATAGATTGATTGATAGGCACAATGTCCTCTGTTAGTAAGGTAGATTCAAATTTTCCCCTTAGACAAACATTCAATCCCAGGTCTACAAGGTCCCCTTGGACGAAGCAACCCATGGCTGCCGACAAAGGATCCTTCTGTCTAGGTTGGGTTAACTACCTCCTTTAACTAAGTAGACCAGGGACCACGATGGCCCGGGACGACGGAACCATGGGATCTTGATCTGGTCATCATCCATTCCCCCACCATCATTTAAGTGCCACGAGTAGTGAAATTTCTATTTTAAATATCAAACTTTTAAAAATTCCCAACTTCCAACCATTTCCAAATATCCAAGCCCAATGCTCCTACTATACGCCTGATACTATATATCTATGGATATAACGTATCTGATTGACGACTAGCCTTAATCGAAAGTTATCTCTCGTTATCGAGAGGGGTAATTAACTATAGGGGCTTGCGCCTATAGGAAACCAGAACTCAGATCATAAAGTCCTCGCAAAATGAGGGTGAAATCTCTGGGTAGTGTCTTATCTATAAACCCATATGCCTTCCATAATTTTCCCTGGAACTTAAATCCGTTAAAACTCCTCCCAAAAAGAAAAAGCATATAGCAATCGGGCGGAGGCAGGGGCCGAATTTTCAGAGCCCAGATCGACGAAGGCCCATGTTGAGTTGGATGCAAGGTTAAAAGAATCTTCATTCAGAGATAGAGGCTAGTAAATGCAACAAGGGAATAGATTTCAGCAAGAGAGTTATTAGGGGTTTTAGGACCTCTTAAGAGCACCGATCATTGAGATGGAGGCTTTACAAAAGTAGATGATGGAGAGAAACATTTATACTGACCACACGATTTTATACTGGTGGAATTGATACATCACCACCCCTTGGTAGATGGCATAGTGTTGGAATTGAGTTGCTCCGACCTCACCTCTATCTCGATGGGAGTTGGAGATTGAAATTGGTTGGCAAAGAAACAATGTTCCCCTGCTAATGCCAAATAATGCATCTTGTCGACTTGAGGATGCGGAGACTCCATAATGGCTAATAACTTGTACCTCCTTATCATTGATTTTAGGAGCTATGGGCTAGCTAAACTACCGACAAAGCCTTGTCTTGTCATGTTTCTGAAAGATATAATATGAAGGGTAAACTACAACATTGTGCTTGGAATCTTTGGTTTGATTTTGAATGGATAGCAAGTTCGATGAAAGCTGCAACAATGAGAATAGTGTGTGGCAATGCAATGACGAAGGTACCAATAATGGGAAATGATGCAATGACGAAGGCCTCAATTGCAAAAAAATAGAAAAAAAAAATGAAAAGAGTGCTACAGTGAATGCCATAAGATTGTGGTAATGCAACAATAAATTCAATAGTAATGAAAATGCAAGGAAGAGAAAAGGCCTTGAGATCTGATACCATGACAAGAATGAGAGAGAATTGGTTAAGCAAAATGAACATAGTTTGTGCACGGTTGCCTACATATGTGGCATGAAGCAATACAAATTGGGCTTGGTCAAAATTGACGTTAACAACGGCCGTTTGACATAATATTGCACCAAATTAATTGAATGCCTCAGTCACTATTGAAATCATCGATCATCACTTGAATCGCGAAATGAACTATGCAAATATGTCTGAAACGTTGAATTTATCAAGAGAGGATCTCTCGCATGCGATTTAATCGAACACGATAACGATGATGGATAGCATATGCGATGCCCGACGTCACACAAATCTTGTTTGGAAGCCTTGATCGCAATCAATATTGTTGAAATGTTGCTTGTTCACAAAACGAGTTATATCGATGTGTCTTGAACATCAAAATAACCTTAAAAAGTGGCTCATATTGCATGAGTTTCCGCACTGAGGTGAAACATGAAATTTTCTTGCGTGCGAGGCGGCGTCCATAATTTGAGATGTGTACAAACACAAAACTTTCAAAAAATTATTAATAAATTCATTTTACTATTATTGTTAGAACAAAAAAAGAAAATAATCAGATCAAATCTCTCACAGTAGTTGTGAATCCTTCAAATTCTTTCAATCTCAATCCTCGGCGCCATAAGGTTACATTCCTTCCGCCTCCTGTTAATTGAAAAAAGGAAAGGAAAAATATTCCTCATACTCCTAACCCACTCCTGTCTCTCCAATTATTGTTGCAGCCCCACAAATATAACCCACTACTGTCTCTCCCAGATCGAACCCTCTCTCTGTTCTCCCATGATGGGATTTACTTCAATTAATTTAAAATAAATCAAGATTAATTTAATTTGGGCAACAATGTTTATCAATTTTTGAAATATCATTTATTTATTTCATAAAAATCCTTTAAAATTCTCCTAAATTAATTAAAAACGGGTCAAACCGGGTCGATTTCGGGTTTCCGGGTCAACCCGAACCCGACCCGGTTTTACAAACGGGTCGAAATCCCCAACCCGAACCCGAAATTTTCGGGTCGGGTCAAATATTGACACCTCTACTCCCATCTGTCTCACATAGTGACTCGCAATCCTCACTAGCTCTCAAGCTCGTGCCCTACTTTCAAGCTCTCTGTCGCAACACTCCTAACCGCACGAACTCCCTACTTATAACTTCTTCTCACGATTGCCCTATTCACTTTTTCTTGCTCACACATAACCTGAACCTGTTCTAACACTCCATGCTCTCTTGCTCTCTTTTGTCTTCTTCACCAACTGGCGACCCCCATCTCCACCTCTCACTGTATTCTATCTAAACAAACTCCCAGTGCATTGGCTTCTCCATCTTTCTTTCTTAACCAGGCTCCCCCTCTTTCACAAAAACAAAACACCCTTTTCTGTGCTTCCCAACCTTATTCTCCTGCACAATTCCTCTCTTCACCTCACTAGCACGACTTCGACGTTACTACCTTGCCCTCCTATGTTGGTTGGAAAGTCTTTCTTTCTATACTAGCCTTGAAATGAGAACAAAAAATATTTTCGTATCGTACATATCAGGAGAGAAAAACTGAACACATATAAAGCTCTTCCAGCCAAACTACTCTTTTTTGGACTTAAAGCCAATCTCAAATAATATTATAATTATAATTTATGGTTTTATCAGATAAAGTTGCGATTCATAATGTTGATTTTGTTACTTAATTTTATCTAATGCTAAAAATGTCTCTCTTATGTTTCATAAGTGATGTATTACAGGAGTATATTACTCCTATGTGCAAAGTAACTAGTTAGACTCTTTTCGTTTGTTAGTGTCGTAAGCTTGGAGTTGTAGATGTGGAGGACTTATCTGGTGAAGAGCTTCATGCGCCAGATTCATTCTTGGTTATGCTAAATGGGCTTATACTTGGTAAACACACGAAGCCACAGGCAAGCCATGATAACTAATTTTCAAGTATAGTTTATTTATGATATGTTGTTCCGTACTTCTGGTTTTTATATGATCCTAGGTTTTGCAGAAGTTTGCTAATGCCATGAGAAAATTACGTCGGAAGAGTGTAATTGGAGAATTTGTGAGCATTTTTGTGCATGAACGGCAGGTAAGTTCATTGTTATGCAATTGCTCTTTTCGTCTAAGCTATTGTTATGGTATGGTCGTTTTGGCATGAAGTGTATTTAATTAATCCCTTGTTGCTCATTAGTAGTGTTGTTAGTAAATTCAGATTGAGTAACTTTTGATTTCCTTCGCAAGAAAAAGAACTCATGGAATTTTGAATTTGAAATCTATTTTATTCACTTTCAAAGTTCCGCTAAGTTACTTGAGTAATTTCTTTAGTATTATGAAAGACTACCATACTACTTTTCTTTCTTTAATACTTAATATGCTTTTGAATCTGTTTTTTGTAATTAGTTTAATCATCTAGAAATATTTTTGATGCCAAAAGCAATGTTTTGAGGATTCACGAGTCCTCTGAAATGTTTATCATCTTGTTTTAATTCATAGAATTGTTAAAGTAAAAAAAATAAAAAAAAAACCTTTTTACTAGTATATAACACTACTTTAAAGTCTTAAGTGGATCTAGCTTCTTGCTATCTTGATGTAGGTAGGGGGGGGGGGGGGGGGTGATTGGGGGGGGGGGGGGGTCAATTCTTCTTGTTCCTTCTTGTCCATGGGCTGCTTGTTATTCTCGGTTTGGAGATGTTTGCTGCTCACGGATTGGGTCTTGGATGCTTGGTGTTGAGCTCAAAATTTTGGATTCTACTTGAAGTTAGCTCATTAATGATTGAGCTGAAGTTTAGCTCAATAATTGGGAATAAATGCACTTCCTAGCTCATTAAATCAAAAAGGTATACTTCTATACAAGCTCATTATTGTGGAGTGGACTTGTGTCTCTTCCCTTCTCATTGTCTACTCGATTTTCTCCCCTGGGTTGCTTGCTGTTTTCGGTTTCTGTTGGCTGTTGTTGTTCCCGTGGTCCTCCCTCATGGATTTCCCCTCCTGGCTGTTTTCCTGTGATGTGTTGCCCTGTTTCCTGTGTTGCCTCTTCGGGTCCCTTGCTGGCTGGGCTTCCCGTGGCTGCTGGTTGGGTTTTCCGTGTCTTGTCTCCCTGTTTTTTGTGCATAATTTCTGCTGGCTGTTATGTGTCTTTTGGCCTTTCATTTTCCTCTTTTTTATTGTGATATTTATCGTGTTTTTGTGGTTGTTTGTCTCCCCTTTCTTCCTATATATAGGGGCTGTTTTGAGGCTTGAAGAGAGTGATCAAAAATGGTATTTTTGGATGAAACCTGAGGGTTTTCCTTCCTTCTTTGGAAAAGCTTGTTCCGTGCTTCTCTTCTCCTCTAGGAAAGCTTGCGAGCTTGTCCTTCCTTCGTCTAGTCTTCTAACATCTTTCTTCTTGCCGCAAGTGCCACTCCATATGTATCCTTTTTCTCAAAGCAAATGAAAAGCAAGTTTAGGTGTGTGTGTTTGTGTCAAAGTTTGTAAGTCTTTTATTTTATAAAAGTTGTAATTTGTCTATTTTGTCATTTTATGTTGTAGATTGAGTATTTTGTGTATTTCTTTTTATCCTAGGAAGAATTTTGTTTTTGGTAGCAAAAATTTGGGGGCTTTTCTCGCATCATATCTTCATTCATTCCTCCTGAGAAGTCTCTTCCGCCCACTCTATGCAAAAATGAACAGGCTCCGCTCAAGTCATATTAACTAATGACTGATGTTCTACTAAGTTTTGTATTTAAATGAACACTTCCATTCATAGAAAACTAAAATATTAATGAATCTGGACTTCAATAAAGATGAAGGAACTATTAATTCTACTTTGACTGAGTATTCCACATGATGCTCCTGCTCTATAATTCTCTTTGTTTTTATTTGCCCTATTCTTAAATATATTTAACATCGATGACAGCATTGATTACTTCTTTTTTTCTAAAATTTTGTTTCCTTCCAATAAGCAATGAACTAATCTTTAACTGTACACTGTAAGCGCTGTGTCTATGTTGCTTCGGATGGTGGACGAGTTTGCCGTCCACTTGTAATTGCTGACAAGGGAGTTTCCAGGATCAAAGAATATCACATGAAAGAATTGAGGGTTTGTATAATTAAATTCTTGTCACTTCATAATTGCATGATTTTTTTTTGCTCTTATCTTGACATTTTCAGTTTTCATATGAAGGATGGAGTACGAAGCTTTTATGATTTTGTACGAGAAGGCTTGATTGAGTATCTTGATGTTAATGAAGAGAACAATGCCTTGGTTTGTAGAAGGCTTATTCAATCTTTGTATTTTTTCAATTTTCTTATTGGTTAAAAATGGCAGCTATCTCCTTAACAGATTGCACTTTATGAGCATGAAATTCCCAAGGATGGCCATGGTGAAGATAATGCTGATGTTCAGAAGAGTTCCATAACACATATTGAGATTGAACCATTCACGATTTTGGGGGTGGTTGCTGGATTAATTCCTTATCCCCATCACAACCAGTCTCCTCGCAATACGTACCAGGTATAGCAACCTACTGAACTAGCCTGTCCTCCTAAAATCTTGTAAATCATTTTATTAAGCGATTTCTTTATGATGATAGTGCGCCATGGGAAAGCAGGCAATGGGAAATATTGCTTATAATCAGGCATGTACCGCTCTTGAATTAATTTTATTTAATTTTTTTAAGAACTTCTAGTGTAGTTTTACTTTCTTAGTAAAGTATTCATATTTTTGAAAATCTCACACACATATACCTTTCCTGAAGTTCCGTCCATAATTTTCCATGCTTGAAGTTTCAGTTGGACATGCATTTCTATTACTATTATAGTTTGTAGCATATCCTTCGGCGTGGATTTTAAAAATTTTCCCCAATGCTTCAAGTGTAGTTCTCTAGAATTAATTTTATTTCTTTTTGAAGAATTTCTTGTTTAGTTTTACTTTCATCGTAAAGTAAGTCTTTGAGAATCTCACATTCATATATCTTTCCCTGAAGTTCCTTCCATAATTTGCTATGCTTGAAGTTAAAGATGGACATGGGTTTCTACTACTATTATAATTTTGAGCATATCCATCAGCGTCAATTTTTAACTTTTTTCCCCAATGCTCTGAATGGAATAAACTCTTCCTTTCATGGTAGTTCACTTTCAAAGATAGTTAAAAGCCATCTAATAGTAGAATATCATAACTCGTTATTTTTTCTTGTTATCATTTACAAAAAATTTCTTTTACATCTTATTTATGTGATATGGTTAATTGGGTAAAAAATTTAATATAAATATAGTTTAGTAAGATTATCAACTTTAATTCTTTATTACATAACTTATACCTTTATAATGATTCGTTTTTTAATCCATAAATTTTCAACAATCTCTCTTTTCTACAGCATATATTGGTCGTCCAGCAAGTGTATATAGAAAAAAGAGAAAAAAAAATGGGTGGGGGTGGAGGGTGGGGGAGGAACTAGCTAGTGGATAATATTAGTGATGGAATTAGGATTGAGAGGGGATGATATGGTTTATCTGAAATCTTGGAGTGGGAAGAACTTCTATATATATATATATATATATATATTTGCAGAAGAATTTAAAAATAAAGCACTTATGCTATATCTGGTTGCATGGACTTATCTCAAATCTAAGGAGGTCCTTTGTTCTACCACTAGATGATATCATTAGTAGCACTGCAGCTCATTCAATATGGTATTGAATGGTTGAACAGACGACTTGACTGCCTTTTACTCAGTTTTCTTGCTTTGGAAGCTCTGGAAGTGGTCTAAATAATGCAAATTTTTTTCAGTCAAACATTAAATGAGATGATTGGCTTCCATCTAAAAGCATATTGCTACTTTTGTAACGATTGCTTTTCAAAATACATTAAGAGTTCACTAGATACGCTTTCAATACCTGTTGGGCTTTCTGTGGTTGCTTTTCATTAGTGAAAGATTCATTTTTATAGTTCAACAATTTGATATTTCATTGAGAAAAATGGAAAAAAACAGGACATTATCTAGCACAAAAAACTAGCATGAACTAAATTACGAGGTGCATCTGTTGAACCATTTTTTTTTCTAAAATTTCGGGGCTCTGTTATAGACATATCGTGGCTATTACATAGACCTAGGGGTGTCAAAAATTGACAGGACACAAAAACCTGACCCGAACCTAACCCGAGTTTTTCAAGTTAGGGTCAACCCGATTTAAGAACGGGCCGATTTTGAGTCCCGATTTTCGACCTGTTTCAAATTCCGGCTTGAGTTTGGGCCCTGATTTTTACCCACTTCACCAATGGTATAAGCACGATTAAGCCACTGGCCCTCTCGGTTTAGCTTCTGCCCTTTCGAACCCGCTCAATTTAGGTGTATAATCGAGCCCTAAGCCCCTAACCACGCTTCCGCCTTCCACTCATCCAGTGGTAGACTCCGCTCCACCGCTCACGTGCTGCAGTTGACGACAGCTGGCCGACGTTAACCTCCTTCAACAACGTTCCTTCCTGTTGAGTCGAAAGTTACCACAGCTCGCTACTCACCTTTCTTTTGTTGGATCAGAAGTCACGACATTCATCTCCTTCCAACAGGTCGATAAAAGACTTGTTTTCCTCCTTCGACGTCGTTCCTTCTTGTCAGGTTGGAAGTCACTGACACCTGGCCCGACAGTAACGTTGTCAAGCCTTGTCGTTCTTTTGTTGGATCGAAAGTAACAACGATGACGGGACATGGGAGTGAGCTCACTCGTTGCGAAGGTAACCATTTTCTCCCATGTGCCTGCTTCTTCGACCAAATTACCGTGGTTTTGTGTCAGGTCGGGTCATCCCGGAAATCAGATGGGTCGGGTCCGAGTTGAAACTTCTGACTCGTCTGCAAAAATGGGTCTGGTTCAGATCATGTCAAATAGTAATGTGTCAATCTCGTGTTCGACCCGAATCTGACCCGCAACCCGATTTTGACACCCCTACCTAGACTTGTCCTACTTTTCTCTTAGTAAAATTTGGAATTTTTTTGATTTATTGGTGCAAGTTTAAATTGCTACAGTGTTTTTCAAGTAAAATTATAATTTTTTTTAATTAAATTATACATCAAAATGTCAACTTTCATGAAAATTACAAAAAATTATTCCATTGTTATATTAATCAATCAGAGCGAATTGGTATATAGAAGTATATGCTAATTTGCATTTGTGAAGGTTATGGAATTAGTTTTTATTTGTATTTTTTCCCTAAAATTTTAAATTCAAAGTTACTGTTCATATAATAAAAACACTGTAGTTGGGTTAAAATATATTTCAGCTCACTTGCTTAGCGAGTCATGCAGTGTTGGAGTCTTTGAGTATATTAGGTATTTTACGTATTAATTAAAGTATTAACCTATTTTTATTGAACGGAAGCCTCATTTAAGCTGCTTGCTCTCGGTTTGGTGAATGGAGGTTGCGGTTTAAGGCAGAAGCAGCGGGCCAAAAGGCTGGACGGAGGAATCGGGTAGGAGAGAAGGAGAAAAAGATGAGAAAGGAGAAGGAAATAAAGTGGTAAGGAAATAGTTTTTGATTTTGTAATGATAAAATTTAATTTAGAAGTTCCTGATTTAGTAATACCGAATTATTATTACGTTTCAAGTGTATTAAGTTAAGAAATTTAATATTCAAGTTGTATATGAGGAGAGAAAGTTTTGAGATAAAAATATTATTTTGGACTTTTTGGAGCTCATGGTTATTAACTTTCTTCTTTTCATTATGCTTTTGTTGACTTTCAGTGCTTATTAATGAACTTTCAAGCATGTAAAGGAATCAAACTGGTTTTTTTCCTAGTTTTTATATTAATTTATCTTTGTGCATTTTATATGAGATCTTAAAATCTTAGATTTTTTTTTTTTTTGAATTTGTGTGCTTCCATGGAGACTGTGGAGCTATAGATTCTATAATTACCTTCTATTAGGATAAGGATGCCTTGCTGCACATTAGGGCTTGAGTTATGGGATTCTGTTTGTTTTGTATCATAAATGGCTTCTAATTCGGCACTATCTTACTTTTTGCAGCTTTCTCGAGCAGATACTTTGCTTTATCTACTAGTATATCCTCAGCGCCCTCTGCTCACAACAAAAACAATTGAGCTGGTTCGTAGCTTTTCATTCGTGACGGTTTATCACTAATTTGTCCATCTGTGTTTTATTTGGTTAATCATTTTTAGGTTGGATATGATAAGCTTGGTGCTGGGCAGAATGCCACTGTCGCTGTTATGAGCTATAGTGGTTATGATATAGAAGATGCCATTGTCATGAATAAATCTTCCCTTGATCGTGGGTTTGGGCGTTGCATTGCTTTGAAGAAGTACATCCACGTGGCTTCTTTTTGTTTATTATTGATGCTGGTCATTTATGGAAAGAAAAAACGTTGTTTTTGGTCTAGGAATGCTTTGTCTTGGTTATTTGTTTGATATTTTTGGAACTTCTTCAGCTTTTATTTTTGTTATTTTCATCAGGCAAATTGTTGTGAAGGAGATATACAGTAATGAAACGTCAGACAGAATAGTTAGGCCTCAAAATGAGCCAAGAAAACAGGTAATACCATCCATATTGATTGCTTAAACATCTCATTTCTTTTCTTTACATAATAGAGAGGGTTTCCCTCTTGGTGAATTTATACTTCGTTATCCAATGCACGGTTGTATCCTAATTTGCATACTTTTACATGATGTGGAGCTGTTGTAATTTTGCACGTGTTAAAAGTTTAGGAATGCTTTTTGCTCATTGGGGTTAAGAACTAGTTTGTGATGCATGTACAAGAAGGCTTTTAAAGTAGAGAATGGTCACATTTTGTCTGCAACACGTGTTAACTTGTTGTATCCCATATTTTAGTGTTTATACTTAGGTTCTATGCTTGTTTAAGCGAACAAATTATGAATAACTGTAGACCTGCTTTTAATTTTGGCAAGATTTATTTTCTATATTTGCATGTGGATCTGGTAATTCATCTCGGTATATCATAAGTCGTTATTTATAGAATAGCAGATTCATTATGCTACATGATTCATTTAACAGGACTTTTTTTAAGTTTAGATACCAGCAATGGAATAATAGAGTTATTCTTTATGCTGTAGCTGTACTTCAGCTGAGTATCTAATCAAAACTTCTGTACATGATGCCTCATACGTCTGGACTACAGATGGTTATAATAACCTCTTCTCTTTTTTCACTTATCAACTGTGATGCATGCCTAGATGTGAACAAAGAACAATCTTAATGGCTGCACAATTCATGGACAAGTTGAACAATAAGAGCAATTGCGAATAGGGTGAAAGATTTCGTAGTTTAATTTGCTTAATAAATTTAGAGGGGAAATTGTCCCTTTGTGGTTTAAGACTACTTAATTCATACTATGAACGGTATGTATCGATGGATATAAATTATTTTTTGTGAGACATGGCAACACATATCTGCAAGCTTAGCACATATGTTATATTTGATTTGAGTGCTATGGTTTAGGTATTTTTCATATGTTAGCAGTGATATTAGCGCCTAATCCTTTTGGGCTTGTTAAGAGTTTGTTTGTGTGTGCTTACCGTTATTTGCAGATTGCAACGGAAATTGTTATTGAATTAGATGATGGAACTTCGTTTTCTGACTTAGTAACTAGATGAATGCC
This sequence comes from Dendrobium catenatum, assembly GCF_001605985.2. Taxonomy (NCBI): domain Eukaryota; kingdom Viridiplantae; phylum Streptophyta; class Magnoliopsida; order Asparagales; family Orchidaceae; genus Dendrobium; species Dendrobium catenatum. The sequence continues at coordinate 478,331 of NW_021319673.1, read as the reverse complement.
ATCCTTAATATCCTGCTGTAGTAGAATGTATGTACTTGTTTCTGCAGTTGATCTGGAGCTTTTCATTTTAGTCTTTTTTTTTGCATTTTTTAGCTTAGATGCAAACAAGCTTCCCAACTTTTTGTTCCTTTTGTCACTTCTGAATGGTAATTTATGCCGACGTTATTTTGCTATATCCCGAATTCAGTTATTGGTTTCTATTTTGAAATGGTTAACAGGCACTTGATGCTGATGGAATTGCTGCTCCTGGTCAAATAGTACGAAGGCATGATATACTTGTGAATAAGCAAAGTCCAAGAAATAAAAAGGACAGAATCACTAATCCAATGGCGTTAAAAGACTGGTATACTTCCTTTCTCATGTTTTTTTAACTTAAATCTACAATTCTATGTAAGATGCTTATTAATTGATTCTCAATCTAAATTTTGCAGTGACTATGCTCCATCAAATGTTAGTTACAAAGGCCCAGAAGGTGAAACCACTGTGGTTGACCGTGTGATGTTGTACTCTGATAAGGATAACAAGATGTGTGTGAAGTTTATCATTCGTCATGTCCGGAGACCAGAGGTAATGTGATTTTTAAATACTTCCTGTATCATGTATGTAGTGACTGTAAATTATCTTTTCCATCCAAGTAGATTGGGGACAAATTTAGTAGCAGACATGGACAAAAGGGTGTTATAGGCACCATTGTTCAGCAGGAGGATTTTCCATTTTCAGAGGAAGGAATATGTCCGGATTTAATCATGAATCCTCATGGATTTCCTAGGTATTATTACCAAATAATTTTTTACAATTTTTTTTTCTTACGCCTTGCGTCACCAAATTTTTAAGCTATCAGTATTTTTGTATTTTTTATTTATCTGAAATATTCTGACCCCAAATAGTCTAGATAAGGCTAATGCTGATGATATTTATTTGAAATATGATAATTTTGCTTTTCTTTCATTATTAGAGTTGATTTGGATCTTTTTTTTCCTCATGTCGTACATTGGTTAACTACTGTACTCCAGGCTTCTTGTTTCTGATATTTTCTATGCATCATGGCATGTAAAGGCCATCACGGCTTTTCATATTTTTTTTCTTGGCATTTTTTGTGCTTTTTTTGCAGAGGTTGGTCGGTTGAGGCGGGCAGGTGAAATTTTAGGTACACATATTGATGTGAAACGTAAATGCCATGTACTTGCCTAGGTGGCAAGATTAATTAAATCCTAAATCAATTTGGGGAGAGAGAATGAAAATCTGAAATTAAATTTCAGATTAAGTGGAATTGGCGGGATGAATTTGAATGTAAATTCAAATTTAATGGGGAGAATTAAATTGGATGAGAGGGAATTGTGGGAGGTAATTATGGAGGCTTAATGAGGGGGCCGGCCACATAGAGAGAGGGAGGAGTATTTGTCATAAGTAGAGTGGGGCCCACATTACTAATCAAAGATTCAATAAAATCTGAATTAAAATTCAGATTTTGAAAGAAAGGAAAATTTCCAATAATGGGGCTATCAATTAGAATTAATTGGAATTTCAAATTCACATCCAATTAATATAAAAGCCTTAAATCAATGAACTATTTTAGGAAAGTCTTCAATGCCTCTTGGAAACAAATTTGAATTTAAAATTTGAAATTCCCAAGAGGGAGGCCGGTGGCTTGGTCGTCCCAAGGAGGTCGGCGGAGCCGCCGGTGGTGGGATTGGCCTGGGATGGCCGGCGGTGGACTTATGGGGGCCGGTGGAGGGGATTTGGGAGGAAGAGAGTTTGGTTAGGTAGAGAAGAAATAAATTGGGTTTAGGAAAAAGAAAATCTGGAGCTACACA
>NW_021319673.1:458267-475816 GCF_001605985.2 Dendrobium catenatum | reverse complement strand
AGCAAATTAGATTAGTAAAGAGGAAGGAAGAGTACTTTGAGCATTCAACCGAATTATTGCTTGGTCAGTGGAACCTGCCTGTACATAATAAATATTAGAGTGTGATAATTACACCATTACAGACGAGTCGGAACTACTAGGCGATCCATGTCAGATTAATCTACTCCTCCTCCACAAATTTTAACAAAATAACCAAATCGCGAAATGAGATAACATGCCTCGTACTTGGTTTATGATAGACTTCTGAATAAGGATTATGAGTAAATCATTTCCATGAAGCATTACTTACTTCCATCAGTAGAACCATCAATTCTACTTTGGCATGTATCTATTATCAACCATCCATTCCTATCAAATAATGTGAATGGATTTTCTTCCCTTCTAACATACAACTTTCTAATCATTATAAAGTTTTAAAACTAGACATCAAACGTCATAACTTAAAATTGAAGTATATAATTATTCCAATTTTTTTATTTTGGACAAAAGAACAAATATAAATTAGAATCAGTATGGTAGAGGATTTAATCTAACTTCTTCATAGTATAAGAAACTATTGCTAAATTATCTTCAGTAACTCTCTTAATAACAATAATTTTAAGTGACAATAAATTTGAAAAATATATTATTATTATAAAAGTTGGCTTTAACCAAGCAGTTCCACAAGAGTCTACAAGTGTCACCCCAAGCGAAGCTTAAATTTAACCGAGAATATCTCACCTCGTGCAGTGTGGTTCAAAATACTATCTGACAAATTTCGCTGCCTATAGACAATTCAGTAAGCATTATGAGTATTAGAACTATATCACCAATAAAATCATCTGCCTTGATCGACATCAAACCTCGAAAGCATAATAATCAATTCCGTTTATAGATAAAACCTTGTTCAGGACACTAATATAACTTCATAATACATATGAACCATTCCAAATTTCAAGCCAAACTTACAGTCAGAACTAGCACACATCCACATACTAGTAAGACAAAATCAAAGACATCAAATTACTATCCAATCACCATAAATCTGGTCTCAAGGAAGTCTTGTTGTTGAGAGACAACTGAAATATCCAGCCGCCGATAAAAGTAACAAAAAAAAAAGCATAATTTTTAACAATAGCGACCCCTTGGGCGGGACTTGACATAATGGGTTAAAGAGTTGTTGAATGTAGGTCTAGCCAATAATAATACAAACAAAAATAAAAAAAAAAGAGACAAATAATATATAAAAACACACAAAAAAAAAAAAACAAAGAACGAAAAACAAAAAAAAAAAAAAAACAAAATAAAAAAAAAAAAAAAAAAAAAAAAAAAAAAAAAAAAAAATAAAATACATAATAAGAACTAAGAAACAATAATAAGCATCAAGATAATCAAACAATAATAAGATAATATAAGAAAAAGAAGAAACAATAAAAATAATGTTAAAATAAAGAAAATAACAATAATTAAGAATAACAAGACAATAAAAATGATGAGAAATAGAGAGATAACAATATGCAAAATATAGAAATAATATAAGTAGGAAACACAAGTATAATATAATAAGACGAAATCACACAAATAATAGTACAATTAACTAACAAGAACAACAAATATAATGAGAAAACCAATACACAAAACACATAAACATACAAATAAAAACATACAATAACACACATCAATCTTTCTCAACAAAGCTTATACTTAAAACACAAAACTAAACACTGTAAACATATAATATAAAAATACACCAAATACAATAGATACAAAAAAATCATAAAATAGATAAAAATCAAACAAATAAAAAAAAAAATAAAGAACGAAAAAACACATAAAACAATAAAGATCATCCCATATAGATATGAGAGACCAAAAAAAACAATAATAGTACCTAAATTTAGTCAGACAATTAAACACTCACTTTTTAATGAACTACTAAACACCCCATTCCCGAATCTCAACATCTATTGTAATGTTCGAAATCACACGAGAGCGAAATCTATTCAACCACGTAGAGCTTTCCGCTTATCCCAATCACCCCTTTCAGCATTCCTGCTCAAACACATCTCCCTCTACCTCAATTGCCGACCTCTAACTCTTCGCTAGTTGTGCCACCTACACTTTTGCTTCGATATGATAACACTTTCGCTTCCTTATACCAGCGTGACCCTCGCTCGACTAAAAATAGATACTAATGACAGAACCTAATACTATAGGGACACCTGACACCGGAAAAACTCAATCAATAGACACCACACAAACAACAAAGACCCAACACAGACATCAAAGATAATAAAGTAAATGTCTCCAAAGAACCTCTCATGACAAGACCGACAATCAAATACCATATACATACTACAACATACAAACACACACACACGCGAACAAAATATTATAGAATTATACAGTAAACAACCCCTCATGTCCACACAAATCACAACATCCATATAGCATCACAAAAGTCATAAACAACAACAAATAAAATAACACCCACAACCAACTAACTATAAGACAATACATACATAATACAATATAAAATCACCCCAACAAAACACAACATGAACAAACAAACCACAAAAATCCAAAAAAGATACATATAAATATTTATTCACTAACCATAAACAAAAACCAATCTCTTAACTCAAAAGTCATCGATAAATAGCGTTTCACATCATCCCCAAGATGATCTTCTTCCTGTTTCATTTTAGCACCCTTGACCTCACTTTTCATAAACATCATATCATCTATATGACCACATACGCATAAATCAAACTTTTCTATCACCACTCTATAAACAAGAAGATTATTCGTATCCGACTAATTGCATTTTCAATCACCTAGTTATTGACTATACCATTTAGTCAATATCTTATCTCAAGTTTAAATTAACTAATAATCATTGGTTACAAAAAAAAATATCTCTAATATCTATTAAAAAAATCTTATCAAAAATAATTTAATCTCATTGTATCATAACTAACCTTACAGTCCTAATAGTAACAAAACAATAAATTTATTTTTTCACTCTAATAATGATATTAGAGATTCATTCATATCACTCATATTAATGTTCTTCATTCTCCTTCAAAATGAGGATATATAAAGATACAAATAATACCTGTCACATAAATATTCACTCAATATTTCTTCGATGAATGAAAAAATTGACCAAGTACATTTAATAACATCATCAACAACCCAATATAATATAATTATTACTGATAAAATAAATTTACAGAATATTATGCAGGGATGAAATATGAATACCGTGATTGATAGTAATTAGCTTCTTTACAGAAGCCAAGAGTCCAAATCTTTATTATGATGGAGTAATATGGAATTATAAATTAAATAGAGAGTAAAACACCATAGTATATGCAATATAGGAAACGTGTATGCGCCCAATCTGTCCCTCATAGCGAGCTGAGATCCGCCCATATGAATAATATGTCAAGTCGTAGGTCCCTATACTAGTAGTGCTTTCCTGGCGGTGTATTTTCATGACTTTGAAGTGGCGGCGAAAGAGATTGAAAGAGTTGTGGGAGGGATGCTATTGGTTTTGTCGTGGGCTGACTATGTGTCTGAAAGAAAGTTCTTTGGATAAAAAAATAATATATTTAAGATTTGTCAAATTACAATTTATGTTATTTGGAAATGTCTCATACGTAAAATCATTAATCTATATTTTTAAAATATAAAAGGCAAATAAGCTTAGTAGATAATAATTGTCATACAATCATTTACTGTTATAATGAACAAACTTCTAGTTCTTTTAAAGAAACATAACCTTATTATTAGGTATTCAATAGTATATAAGTATCAATGGATTTATGGGCCACACAGACATCATAAAAATTCTAAGTAGTGAGAGAAATACGATTAATATATAATAGTTATACATGATAACCAAACAAATATGCGATGCTAAAAAGTAAACAGATCGTGAATACATTTCTTAAACTGGCATAAAATAAGGTCAAATAGGAATCATAGTCACATTCCGTTAGTATTCAATAGCTCACTCAACAGAACTAAAAATACTCTGCCATAAACCGATAACAATCAATTAAAATACCCATAATCCCCTGCATTCAGTGCTAGAGTCAAGAAATGGAAAAAAAAATATGACAATTGTACTATTCGGTGTTTCAGCATGCAGGTTTAGAATCGGGTTTTCATTTTAGCTCTTTTTTATTTTGCACATATAGTTTTTAGCGTTAGTATGCAATTACAGTCTACTCTGCCCAATTTCTTTTTGTTTCCTTTTCCTTCACTCTGACTTAACATAGAGTACAATTTATCGCCGAACGTATTTACATATATATTATGACTCTTTCATATCCTCTCGAATTAGTTATTGGTTAATCTAATTTTGAAATGATTAACAGTAGCACTATCGTGTCTTTGATGGAATTTGCTGCTCCTGGTCAAATTAGTACGAAGGCTGGTAAAAACATAAACTGGTAGAAAAAATAATATTCGCTACCATATTCATACTTATTAGTGTTCAAGAAAGAAAGGAAACAGATAAGCACGTAAAGTCAATCATAGTGGCACGTCTGAAAAAGACTGGATAATATTTAACGGGCCGGGTCGCAGGGGGTGGGGATAACGGAGAAGCCGACAGGCCGAGGGTAAGAGGCGGCATAGGACAGAGGCGCAAAGCGAAAGGGATTACATAAGGCAAATAAGGTGGGACGAGGCTTCTTGTTCAAGCAAAAGAGGCGAGGGACAAAGGCCAGAAAGGGAAACTCAAACGGCGTGGGGACGCGGGGATGGGGGACACGGAGAAGGAGAAACAAGAGTGGGGGGTAGTAAAGAGTCCGAGCATAGGCGGCAGGGGCTCGAGTAAGACCAGATAGGGAAGGGGAGGGAGGGTAAAAGTACGCGGCGGGAGCAGGGGAGGGAGGGACTGGAAGGAAGGCGGGGCCAGCCAAGAGAGGGTGTGGGACACAAAGTGAGGAGCGAGACAAGGGACAAAAGCTGCGTGGGGAGATTAGGCAACCTATAAATAGGTGGGTCTTAGCAGTTCCCTTGATCCTACCTTATTCTTTCCTCTATCACTACCGGAGTGACAGAAGGGAGTGCACTCTGCAAAATGGTTAATATTTTAATATGTTACAAAAGAGGAGACAACAGGCAAAGACAGGGACGGGAGCAAGCCAGGCCCTAGGCCACGCCAAGCGCCAACAAGGGCCAAGAGGGCTGGGAACCAATGTCATAGATCTCGGAACTAAACGCCAGCGGCGCGCGCCAAAGCATAGGTGCGGAGCAAGCCGGGGCGGGGCGGAACGCCGAGGCCTAGTGAAATTAAAATTCGCCCAACCTCCAAAAAGGAATCGGGACCGACGACGCGTCCGAGAGGGTTATTTCGCGGCACCCATGGGCGAAAAATAAAATGCACATAGAGTGACGTCGGAAAGAGTGCGGACCACTCCCTAGAGAGTGCCGGACAGATGAAAGCCCATATGCGTAAAGCCGATGGAGGAGAGAGGGTCGCAGGGAAAGTCGATATATCAGACGCCGTAGTATGGAGCTTGAAGGCGGCAGAAATCCAAAAAGAAATAGGTAGCGGAGGAAGAATGTACGGGTAAGAAAGGGGGAAAAAAAGCGTGGGCGGGGGCACCCGCTAAATTAAAACAGGAGCCCGGTCAAATGCACGACGATGACGATAGCAACATTATTCTATTAATGGCTCTAATCAGAATTCAAAAGTAGAACAGGAATGTAGATAGGTAACCAAAATAACCTAATACAATAAGTGCAGCGCCCGCTCTTACAGGCACAGAACAATCCAAAAATGCAGTGAGTGCCCAAAAGGTGAAAGAACCGATAAGAGAGGTTTTAAACAAGCCACAGAAACGAAACATAGAAGACACACGAAGGTCCCCGAAGGGACCTGGACAAGCAGGAACGCACGTCAGCACAAAAGCGCAAAAATAAAAATAGCAGACCCTGCTCATTTTCCATAATGTGGGAGGAAAAACGCAGACCGTTTTCAATAGGTGACAAAGGAACCTAGGTTAACAAGAAGAACGAAGTAAACTATAAATAAGGACAAAAGATATCTAAACAACAACGATTATACAGTGAGATATCTAGTTGATTCTTTAAAATGGGCGGCAAACAACCTAAGGTATACAAATTGTCCATTTTATTCAACATGGCTTACTAATGTTTTCAGCGCTTTAACAGGACATTTCAAAAATCCATTCTTTAATCCTCTCAATGCAACAATTCTACCATTATTATTCTAAACTGATAACTTTATGTGACAAGCCGCAACCACAGCAACCGCAAAAAAAACCAATGATCTCACAAATCAAGCTAATTTACAACACACATTCCAAGAAAAGCAAATCGCGACTAATTCTAGTTTAATAAATCTAATTTTCATAACCTTATGAAATACTCCTAATTAACTTCTTCTACTAAATAACATCATTCGCATGACACCCCATTATAGATAGAGAACACACTCCACCTCTTCACAATTATTAAAATTTCAATTTAAATCAACACAATCGACACCACATCTCCTATCTACGCAACTTAAAGACTTACCATCAACCTCAAGACTAATTTTCACCTCTACAATCATTGCAACCTAATTCACTCCTTCTGCTAGATCATCAGTAACCATTAACCTACTTCACAAAACCCCACAGAAACATTTGTCTTCATCATTCGACAATCACCTTACGCCATATGACATCACGGTGCACCTTCCACCCAAATCTACGAGCCATGGACGGACAGAGGGAGGGCCGCAGCAGGCGCCCGGGTAGGCGAAGGGGGGAAAAAAAAGGAGGCGACTGCATCCCATCGCCCCCAAAACTCTCCAACCATTCGAATCATGAATGTTAACAACATCACTGTCATACACTGTAAATCCCAACTATCATTTATTATATTTTTTTACATCCATATAACAACGTCTCTCAACTCTATCCATAATTCACTTAAGATTTACAACGAGTTAGAGGCCCATCTCAGCAGATAAGAGGTAAATGAGGCGGCACCCCATTTAACAATGATGACATAAGGAAGAAACCATCTCACAAAAATTTAACCTAACGTCAAAATCATTACATTCTCAGACTCTTATATACAACACTCTTTATATTTGCATTAATGCTTCTATAAAGCGCGCGGAGACCAAACCTGACTTACCCTGCTCACCCGACAGCACAAAAAATTCTTAATCCCCGGAGAACACCCCTTCGCTCATCATTCTTTTCGTAAGGTACGAATTTTAGGGTATTAAATATATATTTGGGCCATACATAACGCATCAAATCTTTGATTTCATCTTAATAATAACAATGATCCACTACATATCAATCATCTATATCAATAACCTAAACAAACTTTTTATATTCAACATTCTTATAAACGACTAATCACATGTTACTTGCTACTTCCGAGGTAGGCGAGAGTAAGTTTTAAATAAATCCCAAATCAATTCTGCAGGGTATAATGGAGAAGCTGGAATTAAAGATAAGAGTAATATGCGAACTTCTTATATAATTAAGATTTCAGATTACGTGGAATATTCGTAACTTACACAGGTAGGGCAGAATAATATCACTCCAGGCATTTACCCCGAATTATCTCGACCTGGTGTGACTTATTGTCATCTGTAAAGTCCAAAAGTTAAGGGGGAGAAGGAAATGGAGATGGATGGAGGGGACATGTGGAGGGGGGGCATATCCCAGCAAAATTTCCCGCTTTTCAAATTCTTTTTTCTGGGTTTTTTGTGTGTAATCAGGAGTATATGTATGTGGCGGATATGAGGAGAAAGGTTTGTGTGCCTATTTAAATTAATTAAGGAAAGAGAGAATGAGTAAGACTGGAATAGAAAATTATGATAGTTTGTCTTCACAAGTGAAGATCATAGGACTAACAATAGTAATTATGTTCCGTAATGTTAAGGTAAAAATTAAATTAGAAAATAATCGTGTATTTAAAGTGTATGCGTATTTTTACGTTTATAATGAAATTCAACATATGATTTTTATATATATCTGTTAAAAGAAAAATAAAAAATACCAAACCTAAAAACAATAAAGCGACGAATAGATAGAGGACTAAGTACAGAAGAAAGATATCATATGTAGTCAAATTGATAAAAAGTGAGATTAAGCGAATAACATATTATGACTAACTACTAACTGAGAAGTTTAGAATAAGCTCAGAAGGCGGCGCCCCCCCCCCCCACAGTTACTTGCTGTTCACACCCCAGTTTGCTTACCTCTATACCCACAAACTTGAAAAGTATAATCAGAGAAAGAACGCTATCAAACATAATCAACTCCATCTTAAAACAACAGGAAGCAAGTGTAATATTACTTACCTGCTCAACATAATTAAAAACAAATACAAGAGCGTCTACTAAAACTGTTGAACTTACTCAGTATCAAAGGTTTAATAGCATGTAGATTATTCAGATCTCTTAAGATTCTCTTGTACTCCAAAACATCAAGGTATTCTAGCACATCAAAAAAGTGAGCACTCACTTTACATCGACCCCTAGTGCCCTATGGGCGTCCTTTCCACTTACCTCAGACAACCACTGCTATGAGCCTATTGGCCCAACTGAAATACACCAGCAATATACAAGAATTAATAATAAACAAATAAGAAATGCCTTAACAATGATACCAAATAGTTAAAACGACAATGGAAATGTTACTATTGAGCCTGAAATTGCCTAACATTATATTTATCTTACAAAAATTATTCCACATCTTTAAAGTAAGTTATATAATGGCCTATTAAGCTTTTTGCCACCATTTCAACTTTCCAATTCAAGGTGGCCCAACTTCCAACTTTTTAGAATCGGAAGCTGTTCTTCTCATTCATGGGTTGGAGTCAAAATTTCTCAACTTCTAGAGATTAAGAGTTGTAGGCTAACCTCATCAGGTCTTCGATTTCCTTGTGCGTGGCCTATCCCCCATATATAACTTATTTCACATTTTTATATAGTCATCATTTTAGCCATATGACATAAACGCTTTTTGATGACATAGTTTGCGCTTTAGCTGCCCTTTAGCTGCCTTTTAGTTGCACTTTAGTTGCACTTTGATTGCACTTTAGTTGCGCTTTAGTTGCATTTGGTTGCACTTTAGTTGAGCTTTGGTTGCACTTTGATTGCACTTTAGTTGCCGGTGGCTTTTTTGTTTTTCTGTTGTTTTTTTTTTGACTTTTTTTTTTTTTTTTTTTTTTTTTTTTCTGGGGTTCTTTCTTTTCGCACGATCCTTATGGCTTGCACTTTTGTTGCACTTTTCTTGCTTCATCAACCTATTTATGAATATTTACCCTTTTAGTCTTACCAAATCATGACATTGCTAAAAATTTACCCTTTATGATAAACAATTTATACATATACAACAAATCATACAAAATAACCAAAATAAACAGAATACATGCCGATCATAACAAATCAAGAGAAGTGCGATTACTAAAACATTTACTAATATCTTTAATCTGTTGGTATCTCCACCTCATGAAATTGGTTCTCCTAGACATCAACCTTCTTTCCTTTTTGTACATAACTTTAACTGAGACACTTCCTCATTCATTCACGAAGAACCTTTTCACATTTGGTCACCATCCTGTACCAGTTCATATCTCCATATTCTTGAATTAAGGTAACCCACCCACCTTCTGTATTAATTTTAGAATTCCAAAATTGTAATCAACAACAAAGATTACAGAAATTTGCTATCTCAGATTTCTGAAAGCTTAAAACCTCCTACCTCAATTTCATGTACATGCATTAAATCAGCTACCGAAGCTTGAGCATCCCACACACAACCCGCTTCTTTCAACTCCAGTTGGCTCCCACGGGCTTGCATGAGCTCGTCTCTTGAATGGAAGAAAATAAAGAAAGAATGGCTACAAGTGTTGCTAATATATAATATAACCATTTCCACTAAACAGTACTTCTTTATTATAATCTATATAATTATTCCAACTAAAGCACTATAATTAATGCTATCCGTTTGGAATGAAGTATGAGAGAGATCAGCCATTTGCATTTGTCGAAGCGGCGTAAGTGGCAGTCTGCTCAGCTAACCGTACATAGGAAAATGGATTCATTTTCTTTGGTGCAATTAATTATTATATTTAAATTATATGCTAAAGTATTATCACAGCTATACTTTTAATTAAGTGTTTAGAACAACACTCATTTAAATGATAACATGGCCTTTATACATGAAGTAAAGATAATTATATACTATAAGGATTAAAATTGAACATGTTAAAAAGCTAATAAAAATAATTGGACATTTTCCATATTGAAAAAAATAATGGATGATTTTATTGAGAAAGATTTCCTACTTACTTTAACAAACTTTGGGTATTATAATACTAATCACCAAGATTCACTTAACAGTCCTGAATTAAATTCAGATTTTGAAGAGAAAAGAAACATTTTCCAATAAATGGGGCTATCAATTAGAAGTAATTGGATTCAAATTCCAAATTTCAATCCAATTAATATGAAAGTTCTTTTAAAATCAAGGAATTATTTTTAGGAAAGTCGTTTCAATGCTCTTAGAAACAAATTTGAATTTCAATAGAAATTCCCAAGAGGGAGGTGGTGGCCTTGGTCGTCCCAAGGAGGTCGGCGGGAGCCACCGGGTGGTGGATTGGCCTGGGATGGCCAGCGGTGGATTATGGGGGCCGGTTGGATTGGGGATTTGGGAAGAAAGAAGAGTTTGTATGTAGAGAAGAAATAAAGTTGGGTTTAGGAAAAGAAAATTTGGAGCTAACACACCTTCGGAGCAACACCTCCAATAGAACTCACAAGAGATCTCAGCGCCACCTCTCCTCAAGAACTCACAAAGAGATCTTGGGGAATTCTCGGAGAGCTCACGAACAGATCCTTCCCACAACTTCCTCAAGAACTCACAAAAGATCTGGGAAGTCTTGGAACTCACAAAGAGATCCTTCTCCTCTCATGAACTCATCAGAGATCAAACGTTAGAATAAAATTTTTCATTAACAATTCATCATCCCGATTACATAAAGAAATGGGCCTTTATTATATATAGGCCTAAGAAACTAAAACAAGACACATACGCCCCTAAGGCTTACATAGGACGACCCTCTTATGTGAGGGTAAAAACGGAAAATTCATAATAAAATTTTAAAAATTACAAATAAAATATTTGATAATGTGGGACGATGACAGCCGTTGATCTTCAGCTCCTCGGATAGTCATGGACGGTTGGATGTCCGCATCATTCTCCCGGGGTGAAAAAGAGCTCGACTCCGTCGAGATTGCACCCCAGGTAACCATGCTCTGATACCAAACTGATGTGAAACGTAAATGGCATTTACTTGCTTAGGTGGCAAGATTAATTAAGTCCCAAATCGATTTGGGGAGATAGAATGGAAATCTGAAATTAAATTTCAGATTAAGTGGAATTGGCGGGATGAATTTGAATTTAAATTCAAATTTAATGGGGAGAATTGTGGGTGAACCGTGGGTGGGGTGAGGGAGAAGGGGTCGGGTGAGGGTGGAAGTGGAGTTGGGTCTAACCAATGGAGAGGGAAAGTTGTATGGTGGCCGGCGATTTAAGGAGATGGGGAGGAGTTCTAGGCCGGCGGCTAGTTGAGGGGGAATGAGGTGAGAAAAAGGTATAGAAGGTAGAACCACGAATCCGGCTGTCTCCAAGGTTGGTGGGTGCTCCGATTTCCCTCTCATAGGGATTCGTCTCTTAAACACTCTCAAGATCTCACAATGAAATCTAGCAAGGGGGAAAATTTTATCAATCATTCATTAACTTTAGAAGAAGAACATAAGGGCTATAAATAGCCTTGTACAAAAGGACTCAAAGATAAAAGACGACATTGAGGGCTTACATACGACCTCCCTTAAGGGGTAAAATGGGAAAAATAAATACAACATAAATAACAAATAACATAATAAAACAAATACATGAAATGACTCAAAAATACATCGACTCGATCGTGGCCGTAGATTGACGGCCACGCCTCTGATATACTTTCCATGCTCTGATGTCCCCATCAAAATTCCTTCTGACTCTGTCAATCTTTTTGATAACCAGGTTTGGAAGAAATACAGAGGAATAGTTGATAAGCTTAACCCTACTACCCTACTACTTATAGAGGCTAAATCCTCTTTCCAAGATGAAAGCTTTAAGTGGATCATATCAATTAGAGGATTCCCAAGAGCACACAACTTTTATAACCTAAAGGATTATTCTTAATTATTTGGAAGTTAAGGATTTGTGGGCCTCAAAAATGCCTGCAGCACAGCAGTAGAGAACTGACTTTAGTTAATCAACGTACTCTATAAGCCCGTAGGGATCAATGGAAGACAAATTAAATATATATCTAAGAGATTTACTAAAAATGGCGTTGCTTTAACATTTGATGACTGAAACCTGGGTTTCTAACCAAACATTGCAACTGGAAGATAATCAGGGACAGAATCTCTATCTGGCAAATGCAAAGGCTTGACGTTGATATGAGTGGCATAGAAGAACTTTTCAGAATGAATCAAAATACCAATTGGAACAACTTTAATGTCTTCAACATCAGCCAACACCAATGCTTCACAAAAAACCTTTAAAGATTGTATTTTTGTTCATACAAATCAATTTCCCAAATCTTGAGATAAAGAAATCAATGCCAAGCCAGCTCCTGTAACAAAAAGGCAGATTTTGCATGCCTAACCAAGTTCTTTTCAAAGGAGTGACATTTGAAGAAACCAATGCCCTCATTCCATTTTTTCACCAAGATCGTAAATTTTAGCTTATTGCCGTCTCTATTAACTAAAGAATCTGGAGCTTCCTTTGAGCCGAATTCAATTAAAAAAGACCGTGTTTTGATGAAGGTGATAAATTGAAAACCATAGAGTTGCCAGAACACTTTGCCATCTTCCTTATCTTTCAAGAAAAGGCATGTCGAGAGGGGAAACTTACTTCCTCAAAGAGTAAAGACAAGATTTGAACGAGTGACCAACCTTATTATAAACATTGCAATTAATAGCATTTATACAAACCTTGGCAAAGTGACCCGTTTTTGAATATCTGAAACAATAAGGTGGAGCACAGGAGGATTCTTACCTTCATAACCTGAATGAAATTTGTTTTTGAAAGGTAGAAGAGCATCACAAATAGGAGATTTGTTGACCTCGGCAAATGATGTCCCTGTGATGTATTCAGTGGGAGAGAAAAATGCATACCTCGGTGCTTGTCTCCATGAAAGACAATGCCAATCCTTTCATAGATCCATTCGTAATGTCACTTAATTCTTCTATGCTCAGCTTCTCCTCCACTCCATTATATTGGCTTCTTTTGTAAAATAAGTTTTTTATTTCAAAATTTTCTCCGGTAATTAACAATGTTTAAAAGGGTGAGATCGGTAATTGAGGCATTTTGAATGTATGAGGCAAGGCGTAAGCCTTGATGCGGATTGAGGTGTAAAACGTGAAACAAAAAGTAAAAATACTAAAACTATTATAGATAACTCATAAAAATAATAAAAAAATGAAATAAACTATCAACATAATAACTTGTTTGAAAGTAAATGTTATTAGAACACAATAGTTTGGAACTAAATTCAAATTAAATACTCACTTAAAACTTAAGTATGTTCTAAGGACCAAGACTCAAGGTAGTCTCATCATTATTTTGACATGCTTAAGAAGAATCATCGCAGTATATATCAAAATCATTTTCAAATATAATTTTTTTCTTATCTCCTGTACCCAACTAATATTTGCGTTAGTTATAATCTAAAATAAAATAATAAATTAATGACAAAAAATAGTTCATTAAATTTAAGATTATCATTTTTTTAAGCTCCAACCCCACTTTGTTTCTTTCTTTTATATATTTGTGAAGTAGATGCTACTCCCAATTCAGTAGATCTTCCAATGTCACATTAATTTTTATTCTCATCATTATTATAAATTTGTCCTTTAGCTTCAACTTCAAGATCATCAGCCCTTCTAGGTGTTATCCTTTCATAATGAAGTCCTAGCAACATTGAATGGAGTGCCATTTTCATAAAAATATTTAGCAATCTCTAAACAAACTGTATTCCCGAGTTTTTTCGTAGTAGTTGGAGATTGAGTATTTGGTGTCACACTCTATGATTTAATTGGAAGAAATGTCTATTTCAAATCTTTTAACTACTAACATGAGCCACTAATAATCATCTATGTAAAATTATTAAAAAAAAAAAACAATTGAAAAAAACCTCTTTTTTTTTCATTTCATTATAACATGTATTTTATTTCCAAAAGATTCATTTACACTAATCATGAATACATTTTTTAAATGATCATATCGTAATATATTTTCATGACTACAAAAATGAATAGAAAATGCAAAAGAAATACCTAAATCAGAACTGGATCTTATTCGCCTCACTCCACCAGGTCTTTAACTTTCCATGAAATCATGAAAAATCACATAATGAACAAATGCTCAGTAGGTCACCAGAATTTTTCACTTCACCAAATGCTAAAAAATCAGAACAATATGCATGTAGTCATTCAAGTCGTGTTAGTATATATGTTTTATTAATTTATATAAATAGGATGAATCATAAGCAATCATAATTATTTAAATGATCAGTGATTATTGATTTAGTTCCAACTTAACATCTTATAAAGGCTATAGGAAGATTATCATGTGAATCGTTAAAACAATGTGGTTGTAACATAATTCTATCAATTATCAATGCAGGGTAACATTGTTTTTGACATTTCTATGATCCATCATGTTCTTACTTATCAGTGTCTATCACTATGCTTGTTTTGTCATGTTATGCATTTAGCATGTACCTATTCTCATGGATCATGTGTATCATATATTTGTATCTATATTAATGTCATTATGCATCATGTTTATGTATCATGTCTTGTACTATATGGCTTATGCATATTCATGTTATTTCTAATCATCAAATCATGTATGCACTTACACATTCATAATAATGCAAGTCAAGACATCCAACTAATCATATGGTTTTTTTCTGTATCTTGTTACATCTTATCATATTATGTCATGTGTCAGCATGTGATAGATGACTATCTTGTTAGAGTTGCCACTCCTGCCCGTCGGAATATCTTGTCCGCTTACTCCCATCTTGTATCTTGTATTGAGATTACACTATAAACTCGTTATTTAAAGAAAAGTCCACCAGCCCATTTTTCTGTGCAGGTTATCTTGCTCCAGCCAACTTGAATCAATCTATATCTAGCTAGCCTTTTTTGCAATTATATACACATACGTTATATTGTATTAATATTTTATGCATCATGTATCATATAGGTATTTAGTGTAGTTAATATATTGAGCATTATTCTATGCTATTATTATACACATCTTATCGGTAGTGTACTTATGGCAGTATGCATGCATGTTATATGAGTTATACCATATGCATATTATGCCAAATGCACTACTTTACTATACATATTATGTATGTCACCTCCAGACAAAATACAACAATTTTTACGTATTCTATATATGTTTTTATCTTGATCATTTTAGTTAAATAATTATACACGTAAAACTAATCAGTGAAATTTCAATAGGATCATACCAAAATGCTCAAGATGATGATACTTATTACATAGTAAAAGTTACATAGTAGAAACTTGTTAAATTAGGAGATAATACATTTTAATCAGATTTGAGAAAGATAAAAACTAGAACTCAAAATCATTGGAAATAGAATAAGATTTAGGTTACTAGCAACGATCAAAACAGCTTTTACAACTGAGAGGATGGACGAAAATGCTTCGAAGATGAATCTCTCTCTCTCTCTCTCTCATCTCTCCTCTCTCCTCCCTCCTCCCCTTCTCACCTCTCTTCTCTTCCTCTCTGATGTGAAACAAACATGCGATGGAGTTACTTTAAGAAATTAAAGAGAGCAATTTTAACAAAATAATCCAAAATAAAATTATCACTTATAGCAAAGATTGATCCTTGGAGTTCTCAGTTTTTAACTTGCTTAGGCAAAGAAGAGCGAAATCAATCAACCAAACAATTCAAGAAAACACAGAATAATTGTAAAACTACGACGATAAACAAGAGTCCACGATTTAATAATGAGAATTTTCACCTTTGGAGTCCATACGCTCAACTAGTCTAGGCTTTAGCGGAAGAAGAGTCTCCACATTAGAACTGAGGTCACTCCGAGGAAGAAGAAACCTAAGATCGTCGTTCTTGGATCGGTGGCCGGAGTATGAAATTTTGGACAGCAATCCAATGATGTCCAGCAAAGTCTGGACAGCAAGGGGGTTGAGTTTGGGGCTGACCAGCCGGTAGAAAGGTGCAGAAATCAGTGGACAGCAGTCTACCGATGTTTAGAACTTCTGGACAGCCATCCCGTGAGGAAGATTTCAGGATGGGAAGGGGGTTTGGAGGAGCGGCAAGCTGTAGAGAAGAATAGGGAATTGACTGGAATTCAATTCCCTAAAATTCAGTGAATTGATTTGGGGAGATGGTTGGAAATGAAAAAAAGGAAAGAAATAAAGAGGGAGACGGGTCGGAGAGGAGCTCACTGGATTGAGAGGGAGTGAAGGCTTTTAGAAGAATTTCCAGCAAAGAGCCACGGGCTCATATTTCCTAATTCTCAACTCTAGTATTAGGAAATAACATTAATAGCCTAGGTATGCAGGAAAGCCGTGAGAATGGGATGAGGGAACTAACTGAGGAGAGAGGGAAGCCATTTCAGTTTTCAGATTTTGAAATATGAAAATTAAAACTGGAGAAATCTGGAATTAATTATGTGAGAGGAGGCATTTAAAAGGTGGTGATGTGGCAATTAAATAGAAAACAATAAGGGGAAGGCCGGCCAAGCATAGAGAGGGAGAAAATGTTTAACTTAAGTAGGTGGGGACCACTTGGCTAACAAAGCTTTAAAAAAAATCTGAAATATATTTCAGGTTTTTAAGCTAGGGAAGTTTCCTAATAAGAGCGTATTAATTAAGACCAATTTGAATTCAAATTCAAATTGAAATCTAATTAATTTGGAGACCTCAAATTAAGGAGCTAAATTAGGAAAGTATCAAAGCTTCATGAGAGTTTTGAATTTCAAATTCAAAACTCTAAGAGGGGCCGACGGGTGGAGTGGTGGGGAAAGAAAATTGGGGAAGAGGGAGCGGCGGCTTGGACAAATTTTCAGGTGGTGGTGGCCGGCGGCAAGGGGCTTAGGGAAGAGGAAGGCGGCGGCCAGAGAATTGGGGAGAAAGCTTGGAGTAATTCAAAGGGGATTCAAACCTCATGCATCTCCTCCCATTCCACTCTCCACAATTGCTTCAATCCAATCTCCACGACGACGAATCGAACACGAGAAATAAAGAACGAAAATTAGTAGAACAAGAAAACCTAGAACTCACAAAGAGATCTAGCTTCTCCTACGAACTCACTAAGAGATCGTGGAGGTTTGCACTCACAAAGAGAACATGAAATATCAAATTTTCATTCATCAAAAACTAACTATTACATGAGAAAATGGCCATATAAATAGGCCTCAAAATGACAAAGAAAGTAAAATACTAAAATGCCCTT
>NW_021319673.1:396275-453097 GCF_001605985.2 Dendrobium catenatum | reverse complement strand
CAAATTGAAATCTAATTAATTTGGAGACCTCAAATTAAGGAGCTAAATTAGGAAAGTATCAAAGCTTCATGAGAGTTTTGAATTTCAAATTCAAAACTCTAAGAGGGGTCGGCGGGTGGAGTGGTGGGGAAGGAAAATTGGGGAAGAGGGGGCGGCGGCTTGAACAAATTTTCAGGTGGCGGCGGCCTGGGCGGCCCGGGTGGCCCAAGGTGGCCGGCGGCAAGGGGCTTGGGGAAGAGGAAGGCGGCGGCCAGAGAATTGGGGAGAAAGCTTGGAGTAATTCAAAGGGGATTCAAACCTCATGTATCTCCTCCCATTCCACTCTCCACAATTGCTTCAATACAATATCCACGACGACGAATCGAACACGAGAAATAAAGAACGATCATTAGTAGAACAAGAAAACCTAGAACTCACAAAGAGATCTAGCTTCTCCTACGAACTCACTAAGAGATCGTGGAGGTTTGCACTCACAAAGAGAACGTGAAATATCAAATTTTCATTCATCAAAAACTAACTATTACATGAGAAAATGGCCATATAAATAGGCCTCAAAATGACAAAGAAAGTAAAATACTAAAATGCCCTTTGGGCTACAATAGCTATCAAATACCCATAAAGGCAAAAACGGAAAAACATAAAATAAAAATAAATTACTACATAAAATGATGAAAATACAGATCATGATCATGGCCGTCGATCTCCGGCATCTCCTGGAGGTACATGTGTCGAAATCGCTGCTGATGTCCCCATCACTCTCGTTCCAGGCTAAGGAAATGATAGGGGATGGCTTAGGGATGTTTGAGTATTTAAAAAAAGGAGTTAGTGGATTATTATATTAAAAATGACAATTTTTTGAATTAGTGCCACAATGCTCCAAATCGCAGCACCGCAACGGTCCCCTTAATTACTTCAAACCCGAGAAGCTAGTGCAGCTACGTTCTCAAAGCATAGTGTTGTAGCGCTCCCAAGCAGATTTTCATGCATGTAATAATTTTCATGGGGATTATTTACGGGTCTTTAATATTTTTTTTACAGGTCATTAATAATTATTTTTTCATGTAAGAATTTGGGTTATTACATTTTGAGAGTTATTAGTCTCCTCTTCATTAACATTCAACACATATATCCATCGGTCCTCGAGTACCTCTATTAGAAGAAAACAAATGGCTTATACTTCTTGATGCATCATGTTGGGAACCAAAATACAAGCTATTCTCAATCATCTTCTCCATATTTCTTTGTGTTGCTTCTTTGATGGCAGCAAATTTCTTCAAATAATCAATACATTCTTATTTTACTTCATCAGGCACATTTGCACATTTTCCAACATTAACATATGTGTAAGCCAAGCGATCCTTAAGTCTCTTGACTTTGACATATCTTATAACACCTCTAATAATCCACTTCTCAAAAAAATTGCATTTCATGTAAACATAATCCTTCTTCGCAACTTCACATTGCACTTCAACTTTAGTGTCATATGTACAAGCTTGATCTTTTCTTCTTGCGCCATAACCATTGTAATAAATCAAAGAAATCAACAATAACAACATCGAATGAATAAATAATGATCTCCGCAAAACATGTTTGCAACCACTCTTGATAAGATAGTCCAAATAAGATGGAATAGGGCAAGGAAGCAAGTAAATTTCTATAAGATAATCCAAGCATATCTATAATGAAGAGCTGCAAACACTACAAATTTCAGGAAATCTTAATGCTATGGTACACAATGAATGTAAATGAAATCACCATATAAAAAGGAGATTTGCTCATATCTCTAACTTTCTTATCACATGATGGTAGATTCAATACAAATTAGATTTAAATTATTAAATCACAACTTTCTTATCACATGAGCAAATTTAAGTATGATTTAGCTTTAGCCTAAATCTTGCTAAACAACATAAATGATAATTTTAAATCTTATTGAAACTTAATTCGTATTCTTTCTTTATGGTATTTGAGCAAGATTTAAGCACGATTTATCCTAAATCCCGCCAAGCAGTAAAAATGACAACTTTAAATCCTATGGGAACTTAAATCCCTTCCTTCTTTTAAGGGATTTGAGCAAGATTTAAGCATGATTTAACCTAAATCCTTCCAAATAGCAAAAATGAGAACCTTTTATCCTTCATAAACTTAAATTGTGCTCCTTCTCTATTTTGCTTTAACATAATTTAGGCGAAGAGGCACTTGAAATGGAAGAAAGATTGTTACCTTCACTGCAAGCTCCCATTGTAACTTCTAATATGGTAGGAAGGTTGTTGGCGAAGGAGGTGAAGAAGCTTCCTTGAACGACTCTTCCAAAACTCCACTTCTCGCAAACAAGGCGAAGTCAAAGCAGCAATTAGGAAACTTGGATGCTTGCGTGCTAGAGACAAGCTTGACGCCTCGTGTGCTAGAGACCGGCTTGAAGAAGTATTCTTGCACAACCTGTCTTTTTCGAGACCTAAAAATTGCTCCTCACATGCATGTGGGTGGGGAGGGTAGGGTAATATAGAAAATAATATAAAAAGAAAGCTAAATTAAATCAACCCTTTTTGAGGCGACACCTCAAAATACCTCGAGGCATACGCCTCGTATGAAAAAAGCTTAAGCCTCTCCAAGCTTGAGGCACACGCCTCGAATGCTTTTTTAAACCATGGTAATTAAACAACAGCTCATATTGGCTAAACATGGTAGTGCTATATCATTCTGAAGTTAATTAGCAAACTATTAGGGTGGCGGATTTGCATATTATGCATTGTTGTGTTGTGTTTTGTTATTTATGCTATTGAGCAAGCAAATAGTTTTTTAATAAGTGTTGTAGATTTTTGGTAAAAAATTGCTTATTCATTGAATCATGAAATAATAATTATGGTGAACTTATAATAATAATGATAGTATTATTTTTTTAGTAAATTGAATAATTAAAATTTATAAAACACCTTTTCTTGGGAAGCCTCTGCTTTTCTGCTTTAACAAAATTGAACATCTTAAGATTGATTATGATGTTTAATGAGGCATAAGAAGGTAGTAGAAACCGGAAGCAGAAATTATATCATCAAACTGATCCTAATGGTGCTTCTCAAATAATCAGAAATTGATATTTTGTAGGGAGAGCAATCCTCTCAAAATTTAAGCTTTAATACAATATAATTTAATAATTAGATTTATTGAAAAATCGGATTCATGGTGTATAGAACTTAAGATTTAGTAATATTTGTTTTTAATTAATATTCAGATGCTTTCTACATTTACAAGGATGCTATGTTTATTCAATCTCGTGGAACTTTATAATTGAATTTCATTTCATGTTAAGATGACCACTACAATAATAATAATAATAATAATAATTTGTGTGTATTATTAAGAATATTGAACTTCTTTAGATTTTTTGAACTAGTCTGCAAGCATTAACTAATTCTTTTGGTTACATGGTGGCCTGCTTACATACCTGTCTGCAATTAATACCTGGCCTTCCCACGCTACAGCTTTTTATAGCCTGGGTTATTTTATTGTATTGCCTTGTTAATGATCCATAATTTTACTTGCTGGAATACCGTTATTTACAAGTTTTTTTCTAAGATATATATTCATGGTACGCTTATTTTTTGAAAATTCTTTATATTATGATCAAATGATTGATATTATGTGCACTGAATTTCTTGTTATCAAAAGTCGAATGACGATTGGGAAGATGATTGAGCTCCTGGGTAGTAAAGCTGCTGTATCAAGTGGCAGGTTTCACTATGGCAGTGCCTTTGGGGAGCCAAGTGGTCATGCTGATAAAGTTGAAGACATCAGGTAATCTCATATTCTCATCCATCACGTGCGGTTCTCATGCTCTGTCAAATCATGATTTTTCCCTTATTACTGCTGTTGCCCATGCCAGTCGCACTCTTGTGAAGCATGGATTTAACTATAGTGGAAAGGATCTTCTCTACTCAGGTTGGTTTATAATTTAAATTTATAATTAATGTGCATGAGCTGGAGAGTATTATAGCTCTTTTTCATTAAATTTTGTAATCAAGTTAAAGAAAACTCAGTAATCTACATGATTAGATAACAAATGTATATGAACGCAAATACATTTTTATATTTTGCCTTCTTCCTCTATGCAAGCAATATATCAAAAACTGATTAGTAATAACTTTTTCATTTGTAAGCTAATTGAACAAAAAAAAAAACATCTTTCACCTAGCATAGGTTTCCTTTGATGCTAAAAAATTGTGCCAAGTAGGTGGCCTCGAACTATTAGAACACCTTGTCTTCCAGGAAATCTAACAAATTCGTCTAACTGCCTTTGCCTGTCAAAATGCTTTTTGTTAATCGAGTGATTTATTATATGGAGGGTCTGCTCTTGCAATTTGACAAAATTTTTTCAGTAGTCTCTTTCAAACCAAATAAATTTTATTTCATGAATTTCAGACTGGTCAAACTAAAATTTCAATTATAATGCTTAGAAGCATGATACTGAAGACCAGACGTAGTACAATAAAGTTTGATGTTGTCATTATATCATGTTAGATGCAGACCTTTACTTGGGGCTTTATGATGCGGACATCGGTACGAAGATTTGGCGCATCTATCACAGGCGGCGTCATAAATCGACGGCCATTATTTAAATTTTCAATTATGAGTTATTTTCTGCATTTTAATTCTTTTTTGATGTATTTTCTGTTTTACCCCTAGGATAGCTTATTTGAGTGTTGTGGCCCAAGGGACAATTTTGTAATTTTGATTTTTCTCATGTTGTGGCCTATATATAGGGCCTTAAGCTATTGTAATAGGGATGAAGAATTGATATTAAAAATTTGTGTCCACACTTGTGTTCTTGTGAGAGAGCGTTAGTGAGATTAGGAATCGGAGTTTTCACTAGCCACATGATGGGTCCGGGCTCGTGAATTGAAGTCCCTTGGAGAAGGGCAAAGAATCACCCGTCAGTCTTTGGAAGAGTCCAAGGCTCGTGGTTCTTGTCTTATATCTTTCGTTTTATCTTTGTTTTTGTTTTGTTTCTTTTATTGTTCCCCGTAGTCGTATTCATCTTGTCATCTTTCCTCCTCCCCGCTCAATCCCTTGGCCAAACCTCCATACCAAGCTCCACGAATTTTCCGCATAGCCGCCGGCCACCTTCCCCCATTAGCTCCTCCACCGCCGGCCACCCTTGTTTGTCTCCATGAATGAGGAGTCAATGTCATCTTAAAGCTTACCTAAAGAGTTCAAATAATTTAGGAAATTATTTTCATCCATTGAAATTCAAATTTTGAATTTCAATTAATTTCCTAAGTTAGAAAGCTATTTTAGGAAAGTATTGAATCTTATTCATGATGTAATTCAATTTAATTTGGGTGATTTAATTTTGGGCGGTTTTCAAATTTCAAATTCAACTAATTTGAAATTTGAAATCTTTCCTAATTTGTCATTCCATTTTTGGAAAGTTTTAAATGACTTATATTTGAATTTCAAATTCAAATAGGATTGAATTATTTCTTTCATAAACGCCAAACCCAAATTAAGTATTCACAATCTAATGCATTAAAACCCCTATTCCCCCTTGCATGCCGCCGGCCCACCTCACCTCCACCTTGGCATTCACTCATATTTATTTCCTTTTCTCCCTATTTGCTCCAGCTAAAATATTCAAAAGGATCAATTTGAACTTTCAATTCAACTTGGATTTAATACCATGCTTTCCTAATTCCAATTTCCAAATCAATTTGCCTTAAGTTACATCTCCCGTAACTCCTCAATTAATTCCCTCATCTAAGGAATTAATTAAGGAATTCCAAATCCTTCCCTAACTCCTCCCCTCACCCCCTTATTCCAGCTGGCCCCCTCTCTCCCATGAGATTTTAAGTTGAATTAATTCCCAAGTCTTCCATCAAAGATTTAGGAAATAATTCAAATTCCCTCAAATCCCTCCTACCCGAAATTCTCCTCTGCCATATCCAGCCAATTATTTTCCTAAATCTAGGGAAATTAATTTGGGATTTTAAATTCCCCTCTCAGCTACCCGCCGCCTCCCCTTTCTCTCCCTCTCTCCCATTTCACGTGTAATTGCTACTGTAACTCTTGGTTCCAATTCACAATTCATACTACTTGAATCTGAGATTTATCTCTCAGGTTTTGAATAAAAACCTAAAGAAAATTTCAGATTTTGTGAGACATTTGGAGTTTGTCCATCTTCCATAGCAAAGCCTAACCCGTTCTACATCAGTTTGGTATCAGAGCATGGACTCGGATCAACTTGGACGGACTTTAGATTGGTTGGTAGTTCAACTGGGTGTCGTTAGTCAACATCTCAAGGAGGATCAAGCGGACTTAGCCGACCTCCACCGTCAAACAATCGAACGATTCGACAACCTAGAGCGAGGTAGAACTAACCCATCGCTTTACACACCTGCAAGATCCCCTTCCTCAAAGGATAGAAAAAGGGCACTAAGAGACAGAGATAAGAGATAGAGTGGACAAATGGATGGAGGCCAATGAAGCTTTCAATTTCTCAATCACTATGCAAATCAAAGAGGAATATAAGGCGATCAAGCAAGAACATGAAGAAGAAGATGATTTGGTTGACAAGGAGGAATGCGTGACTTCAAATAATACAGAGGGAGATTTGGTTGATTCAATTGCAACTCCTACAGAATCAAAGGTTTCTCCTGACCCAGTTAAAACTCCTATAACGGAGAATGTGGATGAAGCTCTAGAAGTAACATCCATAATTGGCGAGCTAAAGTGTAACAAGCAAGTTGACCTTGTGGGCAACCGGGGCTGTTTGAAAATCGTTGCAAAAAGGCCATTTGGTTTAGTGCTTCCAAATAACAATCCAGAGTTAGTACATGAGCAGTTGTGATGCTTACTCGACGGAGTCGAGTATTCTCCCACATAGGGAGAATGATGCGGACATCGGTACGAAGATTTGACGCATCTATCATAGGCGGTGTCGTAAATCGATGGCCATTATTTAAATTTTCAATTATGAGTTATTTTCTGCATTTTAATTCTTATTTGATGTATTTCCTGTTTTTTCCCCTAGGATAGCTTATTTGAGTGTTGTGGCCCAAGGGGTAATTTTGTAATTTTGATTTTTCTCATGTTGTGGCCTATATATAGGGCCTTAAGCTATTGTAATAGGGATGAAGAATTGATATTATAAATTTGTGTCCACACTTGCCCCTAATTATTTTTATTTCCGGAATTGTTTTAAGTAAGGGCAATTTGGTCATCTGTAAATCCCCTTTCTCCCTTATTTTCCTCTACCCGAACCCTCCCCCTCTCATTTCTCTCGCACGAAACGAACCGAACGGAAGAAAAGGGGCGGACGGACGGGTTCCGCGAGGGCTCTCCGGCGACGATCTTCTGGTGAGAAATTTAGTTCAAATCGAAGAGGACGACGAGAGGAACACTCAGGTATGATTATTTTAGAACGAAACTTTCTCGATCTTTAGATTTTTGGAAAAGGAATTCTAGGGTTTTCCTAAAAAAATGTTTTTCTCCCAATATATCTTTAAGAAATGTTTAGAGGATTATTTTAGCAATGAAAAAGAAGTGAATTGAGGAATTTTTTGGAGATTTATAAGTTAAGGTTTTTACTAAAACTTTAAATTCCTTAATGATGTTCTTACATAAATTATTCCTAAGGATATTATGAATGCTTTTAAAGCATGAATTTGGATTTTTAGGAAAATTTTATTTTTGTAATTTTCCTAATTATTTTAATCCGAAATTTTAATTTATAATTATAATTATATATTGAGGATTAATTTTAGAGCAATGTTTTGATGAAATTAAATATTTATTACTTTCCAAAAACTAAATATTTATTAAATCCGAAAATTAAGGTTTATTTAATTAAATATTCATTAAATGTCGTAAGGAATTGTTAAGGGAAAATGTCGGGTTTAGCAATTAGACTTAGATTTAGCCTTAAGCCTTAATGAAGTTTGGATTTGTGTCACGTTTGTTTTATTCTTAGGTTGTGGTCGTTGAAGTGTAAGGTGTAAGAATTGTGTCGAAGCGATATACTGTGCTTAAGAGAGATAGGTGTTCATACCTCATTTAAATTTATAAGTGCTTAAAAATTTTTATGCTTAAATGAAATTTCATGTATTTATTTTATCATTAATTAATGTTTTAGATTCAATGATACTGCAAGTTCATGCTTTTATATTATGCATTAATTGTTGGAAAACATATGATTCATATGAAAAATATTTGAGCATGAAAATATATGAGGCTTATGAAAGGAAATTGAACATAAATGAAAAGATTTAAATTGGATAAAATTTCATGCTGCATGTTGATCCGGAAGTGTCAAAATGGTAATGGTAAAGGGGCTTACAAAAGTCAAATGGTAATGAGGCTTGTAAAAGCCAAATGGTAAAGGAAATGACCAAAATTTGACTGCGTATCTGATCAATACGAATAAGGGTACTTCCGGGACGGGTGTTACATTTAGTATAAACATTTTTGCCTTTGCATTGCATATGAAAAAGGTGAAATGAAAGAATGAAAAGAATGAAATGTTAAAGAAAGGAAAAAAGGAAAGTAAGAATGGAAATTCAAATGTTTTTTTATTTGCTAATGTTATGAAATGATTTCAATTATAAATGTTTTTGTTATATGCATCTTATGAAATTAACTGAGCTATGAATTACCTACTGAGCGTTGGCTCATTCCACGTTTGAAATGTTTTTAATGAGAGAAGTGATAGCTGCACGACGACCATACACTTATCATCGTAGGGGACCTCAGGATGAAAGGTTCCTTGTTATGATTTCAGTTTGAGTCTTTGAGTTTATTTCTGTGTAGTTTGTGAGTTTAAGTTTGAGTTTGGAGTTTAGGTAATTGTGAGAGGTTAAGTAATGTTGATGAGTTTGAAAGTTTTAGTAGTCATGTGTGATGATCAGTATGAATCTCTCTTTTATTTGATGGTGTTTAGTGACTCTTTCATTTATGAACGATGTTTGTGATTTGACATTAAAGTTTTAATTGGAACTGTTAATGTTTTATATGTGATTTTCGTATGACTACTGTTTTTATATGTGATTTTCGTACGACTACTGTTCCCGCCCCGATTTTATCGGGCTAGCCGGACCGGGTCGTGACATTCTTTTATTAATAAACAAGTAAATAAAAGTATTACAAAAATAGATATCTCACTATCGTATGTCGTCCTACGAGTCAATTTATTACAAAACATCAAAATAACAAAAAAAAACCTGTCACCTGGCATCTCTATACGATGGCAGGTTAACGGTTGTATGTCAGTTATCACTGATTAACGGGTTCTCCTGAAAATTTTTCCACAACTAGGGTGAGCTAAAGCTCAGTAGGTAACATGCTATTCAATAAATTTCATAAACACAAGGTAAGAAGCACATTATGCATGCCAAATTCATGGTACAGTGTAATAATAAACTAAAGTAAGGAGCAATACATGTGTGATGCAATAATGATTGATTTACTTAAGTCTTTATGTCAGCTTAGATGTGACCATTTCTCTTTTCATTATTCTGTAACATTCTACAGTTTATATTATTCATGTTTTCTTTCATACTCTATATGCAATATGCATATACATATACTCTTTATGACATATTCATATCTTATACATCCGTAACAGAGTATCACATTTGTACTGATCAGGTACACATTTAATTGACAATTTCTTTCAATTTTTTTTAGTTGCTCCGAAGAGTCCTTTATCATTTGGATATTCCGTGTCAACATACACATGCAATCATACAATAAAATTATTGTATGAGGGTGCCTAACAATCCAATCGAGCATCATTCCCTAGCTAGTGTAATGTTTCTATACATTTCTAAAAGAGCAATCTAAACTATACATCACATGCTTACATTGTACTTAAAGAATAAGAACTATCCATCATATGCTTAAATTGCATTTAAAGAATGAGAACTATCCATTACATACTTACATTGCTGAGAACTATTGATGGGGACATCGATACGAGGTTTCGATGCGTCTATCAGAGGCGACACAGGAGATCGATGGCCATGATAGAGTCTTTACTTTTGATGCATTTTTTTTTGTATTAGTCTTTTTTATTTTTTCAGCTTTTTCGTTTTTGCCCTTATGAGTAGTTGGTCACTATTGTAGCCCAAGGGGCATTCTTGTCTTTTGTTTTATTTGTCATTGTGAGGCCTATATATATGGTCATCCTCTTATGTATTAGATGATGAATGTTTAATGAAATTTTACTTGTTTCTTCTTCTTCTTGCATGGGAGCTAGAGAAAAGGGAGAGAGCTCAAAGTGAGCAATTGCAAGGCCCACCAGTCGTTGGAAGAGTTCGCGACTCGTGGTTAGTTTAATTTTATCCTATTTTGTTTTCTTGTTCATCTCCCTTTCCCCTTCTCAAACCCATCGCCGGCCACGTCCTAATTTCCCACCACCGGTGGCTCATCCCCTCCACCCACATCATCTCCTAGCTCCACCATTCGAAATCCAACCACCAACCAAAACCCCAACCCGCCCCTCTTCCTCCTTGCCGCCGCCCCCTTCCCTCATAATTGCCCTCATTATGATGATTTCAATCATCAAAATGATTTCCTAATTTAGCTACGCATGAGAGGGAAAATTCGAATGCATTTGAAATTCAAATTTCGAATTTCGAATTTCGAATACTTTCCATTTTTAGAATTCCAAAATAGAAAAGTTAATCATGAAATCAATCTAATTCAAAATAGATTGGATTCAATATGAATTTTCCTAAATCATAATCCTTGTTTGGAAACCTCCTAAACACCTCCCCAAATTTCCTCCCTCTCTCCATGCCGCCCGCCTACTAGGGCCCTCTCCACTTAATGCCTACTTAAGGCATTAATTGCAAGATTAATTTGAAATCAAATTTCGAATTATTCTCCCCCCAATTTCATTCAAATCCTGAAATGAATTTCAGATTTTGGAAACAAAACCCCCACCTCCTCTCTCTTGGACCCACCGGCCCCATTAATGGGCTTTCCCTTTAGTTGTTTCCAATCCTAGCCTCAACCCAAATTGAATCCGAATTCAAATCCTAATTTGTTTCTCTCCAAACTAATTAAGTCTGAAATTTATTTCAGATTTATTGGGAGACTTATTGGAATCAGATTCCAAACCCTAGCCCTCTTCCCCTTGAAGCCGCCGGCCCTCTCCCTCCTTTCTATTCAAGCTGCCACCTCTCTCCTTCACCCCTTGCTCTCTTTGCATACTCCTTCGTGCTCTCCCTTGCCATCTCATGTCAATGACGTATGGCCGATCCCGAGGTTGATCACGGTTTTGCCTACAACGATCGTGGGGAGATTGACATTCTTCTCTCTCCTTTCTACGACCCCGATTGGGAGTACGACGAGACGGTGGAAAGATATGTCAAGCGCATCCTCTACTGCTTAGCGCATATGATTGATCTTCAAAAGCCTAAGACGCCTTGACATCTCGTTGGGAGATCTACTCCTCCATCCGTGGCTACCCCTCCACCGTCGACCTTTCCATGGATTAAGACCATTGGCATTGCGACCGTCCTCGTGGCATCGTTGGGTGTGCTGAAGACCTTTCTCCGCTAAGCCGTATTTTGAGTGTGAGTGAGCATGGTAACTCATAGTGAACTCTCTAAATATTAACCGTGGGATTGTATTACTACATATTTGTTTTTATTGTGATAATTTCATATTTATCTTCAGTTGTTCCAAACTTATAGTCTTGTAATTGCTTGCCAAAATAATCTTGACAATTGAAAGCTCTTGAATCTCGCCTTACGAAACATTATTCTTAAAGTAGCAAGCATCGTAATTCTTTTAAATATTCCCGTGCAATTCTTGTTTGTTTCGCATCAACTATCCATTACATATTGTCTAAGGACATTACATTCAATGAAAGCAATGTTTAAAATTGCGTATTCGGGTATTGAGGCGTAAGCCTCAAAATCAAAAGATTGCGTAAACATAAAATGATAAATTTTTTATATACTAATGAGTGAATAATATAAAACATAAAAAAGTATAAGATATGAAGTGAAATCAAAATATCTCAATCATAAGACAACATGAAATATAGTTCAACTCAAAATTCTATCTTTCCCAAATCTCAGTATTCTTTTCCTTAAAATATAATTTCAATTTTTAAAAATAAATAGCAATGACATATCACATAAGAACTCATAAGTCATCAGCATCGTTATCTATAAGGGGTTCTTTATTTGAATAATTATTATGATGAATTGCTCTCTCCTTCCTCCTCTCCTATAGAGTCCAATGTCGGACATTTACTTCAAGATTTATGTAAGTTTTAATATATATAGTGTGAGGCGTAAGCCTCATGCCAGTGAGGCGAGGCGGGCCTCAACCAAGTTGAGGCGCAAGCCTCATAAAAAAAACTCGAGGTGTAAGCATCGAGGCTTTTTTTACTGGAATTGCGCAAAGGCGAGCCTCATATTGCGCAATTTTAAACCATGAATGAAAGAAACATGCTCTAAAGTAGATGGCATTTTTCAATAAAAAATTTAAAGAAGAAACATATGCTAAAATTAAAACAATCACATGTACCAACCTATCGGACGTGCACAAATCATCGTTTTGCCTTTAGGCGCCTTTCCTTTCCCACTTCCAAAACCTAAAAGAAAATATTAACCTTAATTCATTTTCATTACATGAGTATTTTAGTGTGATTAACATTAACCTTTTTTCAAATTCATTTCATTTTATAATGCCATTAACATTACTCTTAATTTATTTTCATTAATTCTCATTAACTATAATGTCATTTTCATTAATTGTTATTAACACTAACCTTAATGCTCAGTCATTAATTTAGCATTATAATGTAATTATTTTTGGATTTACATCAATCCTAAATTTTTAAAATCCAAATATTGTCTAAATCCATAATTTTCCTTTTTTTAACACTTTACCATTTCCTAAATTAAATTAAAATAATCTCTATTTTCGGTTTTGCTTTAAAACCATAATTTTGGAAACCAAATTTTCATTAATTTCATCATATTAGCATGTCAAAACCTCGCCATCACTTAACTAATAATTAGGGCTTAAGCATTTTCATATTATTTTAAATTAAAATTTAAAAAAATTGAAATTTTTTGAAAAATTCTAATTTTCAACATTAAAAACTTTCCTAAGACCATTTGGAACAATATTAATTAAGAAATTTTTGTAGAATTCAAAATTTAGAAAAACCCTAATTTTTGAAAACCTAACAAAATTTGGGGAAAACTTCAAATTTGTGGTTAAAATCCATCCTCAAACTTTCCTTAACATTTTTCTTGAAATATTCTAAGTTTTGGAGAAACCTTAACATTTTCAACATAAGAAATCTAAGTGAAAACAAAGAGGTTTTTTATTTAGGAACTCACCTTCTTCCTTCCTATGGCTCTCCCTTCGATTTCCTCCAAGAACCACCGCCGGAAACCGCCGGCCGCCGCTCGTCCCAACGCCTTGCTCGCCGCCCTCTCCCTCTCTTGCTTTCGATCGAATGAAGCAAATAAGAAGGGATCGAAAGTTTCGGTCCCTCTGAGCCTATTTGGGCGGTGGGGGAAGGGGGAACCAAATGACGCATGCGCCCTTACGTGCCTTAGATTTATTTAGAGCTAGGAAGGGTTATTTAGTCATTTACCCTTAAGTAAATTTTGCCGATTTTTAATTTTAAATCCATGCTAAATTAACCTTAAGTCCTTTATACCAAATCGATTTGAATTTCATGTCGAATTTTATAAAAATTATTTCATAAAATTCTGACAACTTCAAAAATTCATCTATTTTCGTTGCAGTGCGTCGAAACGCGTCGCGACGCTTACGATTTACATGATTGGGTTTTACACCCGTCTTAGTGCAATTCCAGTGAAGTATGCGTCGAGGCTTATGCCTCGAACTTTTTTATGTGGCTTGCGCCTTAGCTTGGTTGAGGGCCGCCTTGAAGCATGCCTTGCCTTACTGGCATGAGGCGTACGCCTCACCTATATATATAACTTATCTAAATCCGAAACTAAAGCCTCGAACAAATCTTTCATACTTAGACTATTACAAGGTTTTCACAACTGTTTTGTTCCATAACATGGGCGCTGACCAATGCTAGAGGGATTTTGCTCAACTCTCTATAGTTAGAAGGGCGCTTAATATTTTGTCAGTAAGGTATCTCTGAAATCTTATCTTTTCAGGAATGGATTGCATTTGGGATGATTGCTTCACTTTTAGACTTTTTCAACCTTCTATATAAATTTCTATCTTTGACATCCTTCAATATTTCATATATTCATGAATAGATTGAATCTTCCTTCTTTATTGGCTGTCGTGATTGGCAAGGTACTTCCCAAAAGGAATTCTTCACTTCCTGATGAGGACATCGATCAGAGGTTCAAGCATGTGTATTGCCGAAAGAATCGCAGATCGACGGCCATAATTCAGAGTTTATATTTTTAGATTTATTTATGCATTTTTAGTTTCTCTATGTATCCCTATTGTACCCCTACTATGAGTTGAGTCATTATGTAGCCCCGAGGGCAATTTAGTCTTTGTTTCTTCTTTATGTTGAGACCTATATATAGGTCCTTGTTATTGTAATATGAGTTAATGAATATTTGAATGAAAATTTCTATCTTGTTTTTACTTCTTCTTGCATGAGAGCTAGAGAAGGGAGAGAGCTCAAGGGGAGCAATCGCAAGGCTCACCAGTCGTTGGAAGAGTCCGCGACTCGTTGTTAAGTTTCTTTTCATCTTATTTGTGCTTCCCTCATCCTCACCTCACCAAATCCCCATCCCGTTTGTCCTCAATCCGAGCTCCTACTTCACCCCACCGGCCACCTAGGGAATCCACCCACCGGTTCCCCCTTAGCCGCCGGCCACCCCTTCTCCACCTCCCTTTTCCCAAGCCTCAACCGTCGGCCTCTTCCCTTTCCCCCACATGTTTTGAATTTCAAAATTCAATTGATTGAAGTTCAAAAATTTCCAAATTTGTCAAAACCTAATTAGGAAACTTTCAAATCTAAATCAATTTGAAATTCAAATTGAAGTGGATTTCATATTAACGTTTCCTAATGCTTATGTGTTGATTTGGAAAGTTCATAAGTTGCCCTCACACCCCTCCCTCCCTCTTGAACCCGCCGGCCATGCATGGTTTTTTCCCCCATTAATTCCCCACTTAAAGCATTAATGGCTACTTAATTTGAAATCAAATTTCAAATTAAATCTCCCCCCAATTTCATTCAAAACCTGAAATTAATTTCAAGTTTTGAATTAATCTCCTCCCCCTCTCTCCCTAGAACCCGCCGCCCCCCTCTTTGGGCTCCCCTCCTTAACTTCCCCATTCAATACATTAATTCCTTTGATTTGAAATTTTAAAATTCAAATCAATTCCCTCCTAATTTAATCAAAACTAAAATTAAAATTCAGATTTTGATTAAATACCTAAAACAATCCACTAAACCTAATTTCTCCAAACCCTAGCCCATCTCCCCTTGCACCCGCCGGCTTCCCCCCTTTCCTCTTGGGAATCCCGCCGCCCCTCTCCTCTCCCTCTTCCTTCTTCTCAAACCACAAGTGCTCTCCTCCACCACATCATATCTCCTTCTCTCCTTAGTGGTGTTTTTTTTAACGCTGGCAAGATGCATGGCAGATCCCGATATTGACAGCGGATTTGTGCTCGACACCTACGGCGACATTCGCATCACCCGCTCACCGTTCTTCGACGTCGGGTTCGGCTTCGACGACATTGTTGACGACTATTTGAACCGTATCCTTCCCACTCTCGTAGAAGTTCTAGACGATCAATTCCAAGACTACGATTGGATCATTGTCGGCGACCCACCATCCTCATCACCATCGGCTACCGATCCGTCAACGAAGGTCTTTGGCATCATCTTCCTAGTGGTGATCTCGATTCTAGCATGCAAAATCTTCTCTCGCCTAAGCCTAGTGTAGTCGAGTAAACAATCCCCGAGGTGAAAACTCTCATTATTAAATTGTGGATTGTTGTTTAATAGCTCTTAGCTTTGCTACTATTTTTGTTTATCTACAAGGATTGGTTAATCTACATGTGCTCCTTCGCCTAAGCAAGTTAAAAACCAAGAATCTTTAGTGAATTGCCTTGTTATCACAATAAGTTATTGAGTGGAATTATTTTGCCGATTTATTCTTAAATTCCTTAATGAGCTCCTGTGCATTTGGTTTCACATCACTTCCCCTTTGGAATTGTTCCTTTTTACACATCGTAATGGCTTAAAGCCATTATTTGTAGGGATATTGGCCTTCAAATGAGGTGATAGCTCTTGGGTCAGAGTTTAGCTACCAACTATTATCTCGAAAGCAGGCATTGACTTTTCTCTTGGCTTTTCTTGACATTTTGGTACAAAAGACAGAGGCCTCAGCATTATCCCTCTCAGGAGTAAAAGTAAACTCCTTGAGAACTTCATTTTCATTCATGCTTTATTTAGTTGGATCAATGATGACCAACTTCAGGTTGGGGCTCATAAGCCCTTCTCTAAGCGATGGGATTCACGGAAGGTGCCATTGACAGTCTTAAAAACACAGAGATCCTTTTGGGGCCTTTCTCATTCACACTTGTATCAGGTCCTTTGGCAAATTAGCTCCTTGGCGCCATTGGAGCTACATTTTAGTCAGCTTTAGGCAATATAATTTCATCATTATCGTTGACAGGAAGGAACTTCATAACCTCATAAATAGTTTCAAATTGAAGGGAGGCGCCGGCATGGCCAGTGTTAATGACAGCTTGAGGGAACTGTACCCTCAATCCTTCCCTAAGACTTATAGTCATTATTGTTAACATGTGCCATATTCAGGTAACCTATCATATGACTTGCAAGAATTAAAGTTATCCTTGATTTCAAACTCGGAATTCTATTGCAGAAAGAAACATTAATTTGACATAAAGAACATCTTTTAGATGTATATAATTTACTCAATAATTCATCCAATGATAGAGAGAGAATTATTACCCAGCGGAGTCGCCAGAAGTCTATTCGCTTAAGAAAAATGACGCTTTTGGCATGAATTATGCTTTTCAGACTTAGGATTCCATTCTTCTTAAGGTGGATTCAGATTTAATTAACCAGATTTTCCTTGAGGATTGTATCAGGGTTTGGTTAGATCTATTTCCTTTACTTCCTATGAGCGCAAGCCATCATAGTTAATTACCCCTTCTACTTCATAAGAGAGAACTCTCGATTAAGGATGAATCACTCCAGTGTAGCTTAGGAATTTTACGTTTTAGTCTCATTTGTGAGGGATGGAGATAGACAAGATCAAGATCCTATTGTTACGTCATCTTTGGAATACCATAAGTTTCAATCTACCAAAACTAACAACCTGTTTATTGTAGTGTCTAGGGAATCTAATTAACAGCCATAGGTTGCATCTTTTCAGGGATCCAGAATAAACTGAAGTTGATATGTATGAATTTTAGTTTTGGGGGGTTTAAATTATGGTTTGGGGTTTTATCTATTAGAAGGCCCGTTAATTTATTTAGCTTGGGGCTTATGACTCTACTTAGGAGTTGCCCAATAATTTGATTTAGGATGGGACTTACAGCTTTATTTAGAAGTTTGATAGATTTGATTTAGGATGGGGCTTACGACTTCGCTTTGGAGTTGTCCGAAAATTTAGAGATAAGTCTTTCTGCTTTTCTTGGAAGAAGCCTATTAATTTATAAGAGATAGGACTTACTGCTTCCCTTGGAAGAAGCTTGTTCGTTTGGTTTTGGGATAGGTCTTACGGCTTTCAATGAAAGTTGCCTGTAATTTTAGTTTTGGATTGATCTTACTGCTTCTCTTGGAAGTTACCTATGATTTTCTTTGATAGGTCTTATGACTTCTCTCAGAAGTTGCTTGTAATTTTAGCTTTGGATGAGTCTTACGGATTCCTTTGGAAGTTGCTTGTAATTTTGTTTTTAGCACTATAATTTTTTGTTAAATCACTTTACTCTTTTGTTTTTAGTAATGTAATTTTATTTACAATACTAAATTAGCCTTTGTTTTTATGTTTGCGGGTACATGGGCCCTGTACTTGGAGAAGTTTACTTGGAGCTTTGCTTAGGTGTTGTGTTTAGTTGAATTTGAGTCTGTTAAGGGCTTGTTTGAGTTGTTTTTTAGTTTGAGTTTAGTGAGATTGTTATACACAGGTTGATTTTAGTGCAAACATTTATTTATTATTTCTTTTTACTTCATATTTTTTAAATTAATTAAAATGAAATAATTTAAATGAATTTTATTCATTGAGTTAATTAATTGACTAATTAATTAATTGAAATGAGTTTTAACTTATTGCATTTTAAATTAATTAATTGATTTCACGATTCATTTTGTTTCAAATTTAAGATTTAATTAGAAATTAAATTGAACTTTTAATTAACTAATTAATTAATTAGAATTTTAATTAATTAATTTTTTTAATTAGAATTTCAATTAACAATTATATGCTCTCCAGCTGCTTCAAAACTCTCTTTTCTTAGAATAATTCGGTAGTATCCTGCCGACTCCTCCCCGCAAAGGGAGGTTGGGACAACACTTGTCGTTGGTTCTTCTCGCCCATATCAACGGTATGACTCGAGGTCTTCAAATTTAAAATCATCCTGTCCGGATCAACGATATGATGGCACGGTGTCTTCGAATTAAAAATCTTCCAGCCCGAATCAAAGATCAACTGTGCATGGTCTTGAAATTTAATGGATACTTGTCATTCATTGCAAACAAAAACTTTTATTTAATTGCACAGTAATTTATTACTTAAATTGAAATGAGTTTTAACTTATTGCATTTTAAATTTATAAATAAATTAATTAATTAATTAAATTCTCCATTCATTTTATTTTAAATTTAAGATTTAATTAGAAATTCAATCGGAATTTTAATTAACTAATTAATTAATTAGAATTTTAATTGATTAATTAATAATTATTTTTTTAATTAGAATTTCAATTAACATATATGCTCTCCAACTGCTTCAAAACTCTCTTTTCTTAGAAAAATTTGGCAGTCCCCCGACGAATTCTCCCCGCAAAGGGAGGTTGGAACAACACTTGTCGTTGTTTCTTCTCGCCAAGATCAACAATATGACTCGAGGTTTTCAAATTTAAAATCATCCCGCCTGGATCAAAGATACAACAGCGGGGTCTTCAAATTAAAAATCATCCCGCCATGATCAAAGATACAACTGTGGGGGGTCTTCGAATTAAAAATCATCTCGCCCAACTCAAAGATCAACGGCGCGGGGTCTTGAAATTTAATGGATACCTTTCATTCATTTCCAAAAAAAAAAAAACTTTATTTAATTACATAGTAATTTTTTTACTTAAACTAATGTGGTCGATTGGGCTCATTCTATGTGAATTAGAGAAAGATAAACAATTCTGAACACTGTCTTTCTATCTTGATTGAACTAAAACCAAAAGAAGATGTCTTTTCTGGAGGAATGCATCTATTCGATTGTTTTTTGCAACAGTGTATCCGTTCAGATTTTTCCTGTTTCTCACTTTTTTTATTTCTATTTTAATTCAGTCAACAGTTGAATAGTTTTAATAAAAAATTCATAGAGGTGCACGCCTCCATCCAATGAGACAAGAGGTGCGCCTTAGCCAATCTCAGGTGCACTCCTCAGAGCAATGTTCAAGGCATGCTCCTCGAAATGTTTTGCATCGAAATTGTTTTGAGGCGCGCACACCTAGTATTTTGCAATTTAAAATAGTGAATATATCATCATCCTTTTGCTGCTAGGAACATTTTTGTTTTGCTTGTCTTGCTTAGCCCATTTTAATGGACTTCATAAATTGAATTTTTTAGAGCTAGGAAATCGATAACTTGCTCCAGCTTATAAAAGCTTATTGGAGCACTGAATTTTGATTGCTTGTTCTACTGGTTTTTATCATCCTTCTGCTGCCAACAGCTGTAGGAACTATAAATTGAATTTTTATTTATTTATAGAGCTTGTATACTAAAATTATTGTATTGCTGTTTATATGCTAATAGGTCTGAGACTTGAGATGAGTTTTAACATTCACATTAAGTTTGCATGTAGGAATTCCTTTATAGCTGCATCGTAAGTGTCATATGCATGTTGAATTCATATGCATTAATTATGAGTGCAAAACACTGTTGAGAGTTTGACAAGTTATCGCAAACTGTGGGAGAACTTCAACAATGAGCAGAGGTGCTAGATCGTAGAAAGGACATCTCTCAGATCAAAGAACTGAAATTTTGGAGAGTGATTCCACAATGTTTAAGAAAATTTGAAGAAATTTTGCTACAGATAGAAACCTTTAGAACACAACGTCCAGCAAACAACATTTTTGGCGAGGGTGCATCCAGTCTTTAAAATTGCAATTTTGTACCATTTTTTCAGTACTAGCAGATATTTGCCGAGTGTGTGGATCATTTATATAAATAACCAGTTTTATTAATGATGTGAGTAAATTCATTGGAACTTTGCAGGTATTTCTGGAAAGCCCCTTCAAGCATATATTTTTATGGGGCCTATTTACTACCAGAAGTTGAAACATATGGTAATGTTTCCTTACAGTTGTGTTTCAGTTTATGTGATCTTGAATAGCATGAAAGCTTCTCCAGATTTTGAGCTTGATAGTCATTTCATGCTGGATATAAGTTTGTGAACCATAAACTAGATCCTTTTCTCATTTATTAGGTATTATTTTGCTCATCCTTATTCTCATGCATCCAAGTACTCTCTCGCTCGCTTTGCCAGTAAACTCGCTTTCTGCGGTTATGCCTTTCTACTCAGCCGAGTTTGCTCTCACTTGCATGTTTTTGCACCATGTAAACATTGATCTTGCGCTTGATTTTCGTTGGTTATGCTGTGTATGCTCACTTGCTCTCTGGCATTGGTGTCACTCTTGCACTTCCATTTGCGTAGGCCTTTTCTTTATCCCTTTTGCACCTAGAGAAACTTTTGTATTGCCTTCTTTTTTCTTGCCTTCAATGGATTTTTTGCTGCCTCTGACGTGGTGCTCGTTCAATTCTTTTTGTTTTGGATGATCCCAAACTCCTCCTTTCCTGCCAATTTTTCGGATGGTGTCATTTGCCATTTCCCTTCATTTTTTTATCAAGATTTAATATCATTCCTCATAAGCATACATCCACATATCAGGGAAAACATGCTCTTGTATTTAGTAAAGAAATTGAACTTGTTAGGCCACTGTTTTTTTTATTGTTGACAAATTCTTATCGAGTCGCTCAAACCTTGAAGTTATCTGCAAATTTACATCTGTTTTAAATTTAGTTTGTGACCATTTCATTGAACTCTCATGTAATTACTAGACTATCTTTAGAAGTATATTTCACTGGACTTTTCTCTTGAATCTCCTATAAAATCAGTGGTTACGCAATGTGTTTGCTAAAATGGCACCCCATTTTGACTTTTTTGATGAACTGGCTATTACTGCAATCTAGATTGGATTCTTACGTTGTTTAAATTATGTCAAAAACTCCACTATATATTCCATGGGTTCTATGTTTGGTAATCTTTTGTGAGTGGATAATACTAAAACTTGTCTTTCAAAGTTTGATGTGACCAGTGGTTGAATTAGACATTATTTTTTAGTGGGTTTGAATTTGAAGACATCCCATCATATAATTGTTCATCTCAAAAAATTTTGGGTATATTTTTTTCTGAATGCTTCAAGACTCATCTAGATTTGGGAAGATCTAATTATCTAGCGTGAGTTACAATTAAAAGATCAGGTCCAATTCTCTATCACTTTAGAGGCAATTCTTTCATCATATCAGGATTGCAACTATAAAATGGTACCAATGTTTTTTTTTTGTTTTTGCTTTGAATTAAAGGATCTTGTGCCTACATCTACTTCTACACTTGCATCCATCACCATTAAACTTAATCCATCTGCTACTGCAGCATCTCACCAAAGCCCAATTTGTGAAACATATGGTCAAGATGCTCATTAGCCTTATGGATCAGATGTGAGCACTTAAGAGCTTTGACTCTCTAGCGGATA
Organism: Dendrobium catenatum; assembly: GCF_001605985.2. Classification (NCBI taxonomy): domain Eukaryota; kingdom Viridiplantae; phylum Streptophyta; class Magnoliopsida; order Asparagales; family Orchidaceae; genus Dendrobium; species Dendrobium catenatum. Next base: position 431,122 of record NW_021319673.1, on the reverse strand, counting down.
TGAGACTTTGAATTCTATTACTGGATGAGGCAGGGATTAAAAAAAAAAAAAAACCTATCATCGTTCTTCTATGTTTACTATTGTTGACCTCCGTATAATATCAAAAAAAAAAGAGGAAACAAAAAAAAAAAAAACGAAATGATACCTCTGCTCCGTTGAATCCCGGATATCTCGCAAACCTCAGGCTCGACAAATCCCGCGAATCCTGCACGAAATACCGCCGAGACAGCGCCGAATCGGTCACCTCCCGCAAATCCCTCGCAGAACCTTGAACGAGCGCCCAGGTCGCCTTCAAATACCGACCCAAAGCTCCCTCGTGGAGGATTTCTTCCTCTTCTCCACGCAAAATTCGCCCGAGCTCTCTCTTCTACGCGCTCCTTCCCCTCCCTCCGACGCCGGTCGACCTCGCTCCTTCACGCGACTTTCCCTTTCAGTCGGAACGAAAGTTACGACTGTCTGATCGGAAGCAAGCCAGAGCTCGCGGGCTGTGGGATTAAATTTCTCCCTTTCGTGTGCTACCCGACCGAATTCGAGCGCCTCGAGCTGCCCGATTTCCTCCCTCTGGCCGATCGACCCCGCTCCTTCCACGGCTTTCCCTTCCCGTTCGATCGCAAGCCAGAACAGGAGCCCGCCGACTGTGAAGTTAACTCCCTACCTTTTGCGCGCTTCTCCAGCACGTATATCCTACGTATCTGATCGATGACTAGCCTTAATCGAAAGTTCTCTCTCGTGATCGGGAGGGGAAATTAACTATAGGGGCTTGCGCCTATAGGAAACCAGAACTCAGATCATAAAGTCCTCACAAAATGAGGGCGAAATCTCTGGGTAGTGTCTTATCTACAAACACATCTGCCTTCCAAAATTTACCTCGGAACTTAGTTCGTTAAAACTCCCTCGCCGAATAAAGAAGAGCGAGCGGAGGCCGGGGCCGAATTTTCGGAGCCCACAACTATGCTTCAAGCAAGGTGATCCAAATGAATCTTTGTTGTTTTTATATTCCTAAGGATTTGGTATCATATGTTATCATGATATCTTTTTTTTTCTTTAATAATGTTTTATAGTTACTCTTAATGTACTCACATCATTTTTTTAGTTATGATATTTTTTTTAAAAAAAAAGATATTATTTTATTATTAAATTTAGAAAAATAATTGACTATCATAAGAAATAGATAAGCTCTTTACGTCAAATGCACTATAAAATCACCAGCATGAAGAGTTTTAAGATATATATATTGGTGGTCTTACGATACTTATTATATTTTAAATTATTATAGAATATCAAAATAGTTATTTAAAAACACAATTATTAATTATATAGCATTATAATATTTTCTTATATAAAGAAGTTTTAAAGTAATAAATTATGGGATATTTATTAGATAATTTTATTTATAATAAAGATATTTCTCCCTACTTATGATGTTCTTTATAAGCATAAATCTATTGATTTACTTTTATTTGCTAAAGATTGAATAAATGAGGCATAATAAGTTTATGTAAGCTAGCTCAAAACTTTTAAATTTATTTTTTGTGGTCTTCACATTATATAACTTAATTATTTTATAATAATTCATATCCCAATACAACCAAGATATTCCTCCTTCATTATGCATGTAAATGGTACACTCTATTCAATCCTGCATAAATTAGGTTTGTTTGAATTGAACAGCGCAACTCAACCTAGATTAGGCTGATCAGCCTAATCGGGACTAGAAGGTTTTCTTCTTTTGGTGCACATAGGGATCCTTCTTAGATATTAATGCACCTCTTCTTCTATGATTGTTGCCACTTCCAACACATGTTTTGGGTCAAGAAAGAGTGGCTTGCAATCTGTAATCCACTAGATGGTTCAAAGGTCAACAACAATCCAGAAAAATCACCCATAGGACTCCATTTAATTATATGTAGCAACTATGATTAGCATGTATATGATTTATTTCATTTTATGTTTGCTATTTAATTCTAACATGTTTAATGGATAAAAATCAATCTAACTTTTTCAATAACTCTATTGTTTAAAAAGACTTGATTAGAAAATATTAGAAATGACCTTTCTTTATTAGATTTAAATAAGAATTTGACTCTGAATCGTACACAGTGGAGAAAAAAGATTCAAGTGGCTGACCCCACGTAGTGGGATAAAGGCTTGATGTAGTTGTTGTATTTTTAGTTTTTGTTATAATTTTGTAATTGGTAATACATTATTTAGGAAAAGAGATAGAGCATCTTGTCACTTATGAGAATAAAAATAATAAAACTCAGATTGATTATTTTCTTACATGAAAAATATATCATTAAGATTGCAAAGATTGTAAAGTCATTCTTGGTGAAAGTTTGTATACCTAGCATTACTTATTAGCTTTACACTTCAAGATAAAATTGTGAAATATAAAATATAAAATAATATATTATCCTAAGATTACATGAGGCATTTAAATAATGCTAATAAAAATAATTTTTAGAGTAAGATTCAAGATCTCAAGATTTGGATTATTCATAAGGAAGCTAATATTATATGGGAAAAATTAGTTAGTGATATTAAGAATGTTGTAAAGTATTTGCTTGAAGAATCAAATGAAAAAGTTGTTAATAGAAAAAATAGTTGGTGGTAGAAACCAAAGAAAAGATAAAAATACAAGGCATTGTTATAAAATTGGTTTAGATATAGCAGCATGGAAAATTGGAAAACATATAGTGGATCATTAGGGAGTCTAAGAAAGTAATATATGATGTAATGAATTTTGCTTTTAATGATTTATTTAATAGATTATATTCTAAAAAAAGTTAGCCAAGCAAAGAGGTAGAAGTAAAAATCTAGTTCAAGGGAACTGCATTAAGGATGAAGATTAAAAAATATTTTCTTAAAAGATATTCAACATATGTGGATGAGATATTTCGATAATCTTTTTAGTAAAGATTGTGAGAATACGATTGACTTTAGTGATCTTAGCATCCTAAATAAAAATAGAAAATTTTATTTTTATCGTCCTATTAGTATTTGAAGATGCTTTAAGAAAATGAAGTACGAAAAAGTAGTGGGACCTGATAATATTCCAATGGAGGTATGAAAATGCATAGATCAACTAATTTTTTGGATTACTAAAATTTTCAAAATTATTTTGAAGACTTAAACTATATTAGATGAGTGGAGAAGGAGTGTGTTGGTTCATATTTTAAGAATAAATATGATGCATAAGAGTGTGCAAATTATAGATGAATTAAGTTAATGTGTCATGCTTGAAAATTATGGGAGAGTGTAATTGAGCATAGGTTATGACGTGATACGTATGTTTCTCAAAATCAGTTTGGATTTATGTTAGTTAGGTTTATTATGGAAGCTATACTTTTGTTAAGAGGCTTGAAGGAGAAGTATAGAGAGAGTTAGAAGGATCTACATATGGTATTTATTCATTTAGAGTATATGATAAAGTTCCAAGAGAAGTTCTTTAAAGAGTTCTAGAAAAGAAAGGAGTCAATAATGCTTATATTAAGTCATTAAGGATATATATGCAAGAGATGTTACTTGTGTTCAAACACAAGGTGGTTTGATCAAATATTTTTCTAATTCAGTTGGATTACATCAAGGATCAATTTTAAGTCCATATCTTTTTGCTTTAGTCATGAATGCTCTTACTAGACATTTGCAAGAGGATATACCCTGGTGTATGTTTTCTAGTAATGATATTCTTGTTGATAAGACTAGAGAGGAAGTTGAAAGAAAACTTGAACTATTGAGGTCAACCTTAGAGTCTAAAAGTTTTTGTTTGAGTGGATCTAAAATCAAATACATGGAGTGCACGTTTTAGATATCTCAGATCGAATATTTAAAGCGATGGTGAAATAGATGGGAATATTATTAGCAGAATTCAAATTAGATGGTTGCAGTGGAGGAATGCATCAGACTTGATGTTTGATAGAAAAGTACCACTCAAATTTAAGGAAAATTTTTATAAGATGGTGGTGAGACCCACAATGCTTTATGGCACAAAATTTTGGCCATTAAAAGAGAAGCATAAAATTAGTATTGCAGAGATGATGATGCTCAAGTCGATGAGTGGCTTTACACTTAAAACCAAATGTGAAATAAATATCTACGGGAAAAAGTTGGAATAGCTCCAGTGGAAAATAAGTTTAGAGAGAGTCACCTTAGATGGTTTGGTCACATAAATTGTCGGGCATCTAAGGACCCGGTTAGGAGGCTATATTAAAAAAGATAGAGGTAGATCTAAAATGACTTAGTTAGAAAATATTATAAATGACCATTTTTATTAGAATTGAATTTGAATTTGACTCTTAGTAGGACACAATGGAGAAAAAAGATTCACGTAGTTGACCCCATATAGTGGGATAAATGTTTGATGTTGTTATTGTTGTTGCTTTATTGGGATGAAACCGAGCTCAATTTTTTTTGACATTATTTATGATTGAGTTCTAGGGAGGATTACTCTTAATTATTTTATTTTTTTAATTAATTTAACCATTTAAGTATGCGGTTTATTCTATGCCTCATGAATAAAAAATACCTCAATACCAAATTTTGTAATTTCAAACCTTAAATCAACTGCTTATATACTACGATAACATGAATCATATATATTTGCTAGGTTAATTTAACGTGCAGTGTTTCATTGAGCTCCCTTAGTCCTTGTTTAAACAAGGCCATTACAGGACACACAGAGTATGTCTTGATTTAGTCTTCTCGTTTACAGCATTAGCCATGTAATTATATCCCAGGCTCACAAAGATGAAGTAATAAACATCAAGCTCTTACTTTAATGGTAGTTGTTAGTTTTTTGCTGGAGATTTATTTAGAATTACATATGTCATATTGGATGTCCTTATCGTCATGGATACTGGTGTATATTTTAGTTAAACTTTTTGGTGCTACAGGTCCTTGATAAGATGCATGCTCGGTCCTTTGGACCTCGCGTGACATTGACAAGACAACCAACGGAAGGAAGAGCTCGTGATGGAGGTTATTTATACACCATATAATGACATTGAAATGTTGCATTTGGCAGTCTATACACATTTATTTGAAGTCTAATTGGCATTCTATTTCTTTTTCCATTAATTTGTCCTCAGGCTTACGCTTGGGAGAAATGGAACGTGATTGCTTGATTGCATACGGTGCAAGCATGCTGATCTATGAACGGCTGATGTTATCAAGTGACCCTTATCAAGTTCAGGTAGTCGCACATTAACTTTCAATTGAATGTAAATGATGATTTTTACTATTCTTAATTTTATTTTTTGGAAGAGAACCTTTTAACACATCTTTTTTGGAGTTTTAAATGCTAGGGTTGTAAATCGGATTGCTTGTTTGCATACTTGATTTCTCATGATGTAGGCATAATACAATGCTAAACTACAGCTATTACATCAAACAAATCTTCCAGAATAAGAAGCCTACAATTATACTCCTAAATGCTAGGCAATTACGTGAAATTTGTAGCTGTAATAATATAGCCTCAATACAAGAATTTTGAAATTAATTTGGCAAAATTTGGCTAAGGTCATAAATTCAGCTAATGCCCCCCTTCAAATTGTTGTTGGTTTGTCAAAAAACATCAATTTTCCCAAACGAAATTTATGGCGTTGGCATGTAATTGCCTTGGTAAAGAAGTATGCAAATTTGAAAGCTGATAGAAATACTAGGAAAAAAAATAATTTAAGTGCTGAATGCTTCTCAAATCGAATGGAAATCCACTTCAATATGTTTTTGCGCACATGATAATCAGATATTGCCCTTATGGAGTGGGTGGGATTATATTGAGAAAAATCAAGTTCAACTATTAATGGCTTTAAGTCCGCACTCTTTTCATACTTAAGGATGTTGGATTTAAATTTGTCCGTGGAAACACCTTGAGTCTACTCGTAAGACAAGCTAGGACGGCGGGGCGAGGAAGGGGAGATGTGTGAGTTAGGATAAGAGGGTCTAGAATTCTATTATTTTCTGTGAATGGTTAAAATAGCATGAATCCAAAAATGCCTCTAATGCTAGTGCCTCTCTCAATAAGGCTCTTCTGAGGTAAATAGCTTTCTTGGTCGGGCTCCACTGAGGTGAATGCCTCGTTCAGTTCCTATAACTCGTCTAGATGCTGAGTTTGTATACAGGGATACAATCATGAGAAAATCAAATGTCACAGTTATTGCCAATCAATTTTGCTATTGAAATAAGACTAATGGAAAGTCTTGAGAAATACGAGGACATTTTTCATGGAAGAATTAATGCCCTCAATTGCACGAATAGGAGTGATTGATTACCATTAGCGATTTTTATAGAGGATAAGTTATAATATGATTGAATGCAGACCAGAGTCCACATCCAAAGATGGAGGAGATAGAAGATTTGAATCTAATCACTTAAAGCCCAATAAGGCTTTAATAATTATCAGTTAAACCATTTTAGGAAGAAAATTTAGGATGATACTTATCAAAAGTTGATCCATCTTATTTTATGAAAATCTTCAACAACAATAAAAGATTCAATGGAAATTTTATCATAAATCATGTCAACAATTTCAATCCAAAAAATTTAAAATTTAGAGTAATATTCTTGGATTGAGATGTTGCCTTGAGTGTGACTAGCAATCTCAAATTCAAACTAAGAATACATGGCTACATTATCCTTATTAATTTTTTTTGTAAAACATATTTAATTTTCTTAGATGGCATTACATTGAGAATAATTGCCTAATCAAAGGATTCTAAGATCCATACTTATGACCTTTGCATCTTTTGCCAATAAAGTTTTGTTTGAGACCGCTTTCTTATTATTGCTTTAAGAATGGTATGAAGGCTTCATTTGGCACGGCTTTTTTATTGCTTCTTGAAGCAGCTTTTTAGTATAAAAATTAAAATTTTTGTACTAAAAAGTTGCTTCAAGAAGCAGTAAAAAAGCCGTCCCAAACAAGCCGAAGTTTATCTCTCTTTAAAGTTGTTTTCTCATGACAAATTTTCCAAAATTGATATTCTCGGATAGAGTAATTTTTACCTTTGAGGCGAATATTGAAATTATCTTTTGTTATGTTCCAGGTTTGCAGGCAATGCGGTTTGTTAGGCTACTATAATCACAAGCTAAAAACATCTTGGTGTTCAATGTGCAAAACTGGGGACAGTATGTCTAGCTTGAAACTGCCATATGCTTGCAAGCTTCTTTTTCAGGTATGAACTGACCCGACCCGAAATCTGAATTAAATTTAAACCTGTTGGAAAAATTGCCTGAGAGATTTTATATTTGCAAATGCAAAATTACTTTGGAAACTAAAGTGTTAGACTTTCATCCTGACGATAAGTTCTACTCATCCTTACCTGCTTCGTCACAGGAATTGCAGTCAATGAATGTTGTTCCACGTTTGAAGCTGACGGAGTACTGATAATGGAGGCAAGTTAATTTTCGGTATGTAAATGAGTTGGTGACTATCTCTAATGTCAAAGTTTCTTTACTGAGATTAAGGCTTTGTTTGAGACGACTTTCTTACTGCTTCTTAAAGCAGCTTTTTAGTACAAAAATTAAATTTTTTATAGTAAAAAGCTGCTTTAAGAAGCGGTAATAAAGCCGTTCCAAATGAAACCTAAAAATGTGTTAAATATGCAGTTTGAATGGTGGTTATGTGAAAAGGATAGTGTAGAATCTGCACAACAAAAAGAGCAATCATGCATTAAAGTTCTATAGTTCAGTTTTATTTATGAAGCATTTAATCGCTTGATTTATTAAATTTTAATGCATAATTCACCAGTTATTATTATTTTAGTTGCTTGTTGAAATTGAAATATAAAGAAAAAGTTTAAGGTTTTGTTTGGGATAAGCTTTTTTACTATTTTTTATAGAAGTTTTTTAGTTAAAAAAAATTATCGTAAGCACTGAAAAAGTAGTCTTCAAAAGTTGTCTTAAATGAAGCCTAAATTACAAGGTTTTGAAAATCAGATTGGACCGACCGATTCAACCAGTTGAACCGCAAACCGATCGGCCGGTCAGTTTCGATTTATTCAATAATCAGCTTTGCAAAGAATTGGGATTGTACTGTTTGAGCCGTTGGTTCAATCATCAAATCGGAAAATTGATCTATTAGAGACGCTAATCAGAGATTTAATTAGTTAATCATATGTAATTATATTAACTGTTTAGATGTATCCACTTAGTTTGTGACACGTGTAACTGGGCACCTAGTCTATGCACCTATATAATCTACTCCACTGTATCTGTAATGGATCATCCAATACAATTGATCTTCTTTCTCTTCTACTGTTCATCTTCTTGATCTCCGGTGGTCTCACCGTGAGAAACATCAGACTCTCTGTTTCTACAACCGGTTTCAAAAAAACCAGGTGGTTGGGCGACCTCGACTGCAAGGAAAGGCAGTTTTTTTTTTTTTTTTACTTTTTAGCTATTCAAATGGGTGATTGAGAAGATATGGGTTGTATTGAGTGGGGAGGCAACATAATTATCAGAAATTTGAGTTTATTTTAGAAGGTTATAAGGTTGGGAGATAGCCAAGAAGATTTAAATAATGTTTTTTTTAAATAATAATTATGTTTAATTTTTTCACTATATATTTATAAATAATTGTTATTATTATACAATTTAAATATAATATGTTTTTATTACATCATTTGGTTTGACTTCGATTTGATTGGTCGAACCGTAAACTTCTAGTTTGTTATTCTATCGACCTAAAAAATTAAGTTTGACTCATATTTAGATCTATCAACCTAAAAGAACATATTTTTTAACACTAAATGTAGTCAAAGATGTTTTAGCATAAATGATCTTGGAATGCCTTGACATTGCCTAAATTAAATTTGTAGCTTTATATAACAAAAAAAATGGCCACACGTCAGTATTCAAGAGAAATTTAACTTTGTTAGCCTCATAAGAGTATTTCATTATTTTAAAAACCATATTTAAAAGATTAATTTATATTAAATTACACAATTATATAGAAATAGAATTCAAAACCCTCGCTCAAAAGTTTCACATAAATGATCTATACTTTTCAATCATCATCTATTAAAAGAAAATGATGTTATACATTTGATTATTTAGAATTGAATACATCATTTGCACTTTAAACCCTAAATCCAAATTAGCATTAGACATCATATTACCTACTACAAATATGTTTGAATTTTCTGTAAACTTTTTTTAAAAGATTTCACACGATGTTCAAATAAGATTCAAGCACTATTCATACAAGCTTCTAATAAGGTTTGAAGATTATTCAACCCGAAATGGGTCGGGTTCGGGTTGACACAGCAACCCAAAAATGACCCGAAATTGACATGAAAATTCATATTTGACTCGGAAACTCGAGATTGACCCGACAATTGAAGATTGGCCTGATTTTTATCCAAAAACTAGCAATTTTAGATCAACTTCGGGTCATTCGTGTTGGGTCGGGTTGACCCGGACCCGAATCGGGTCGGGTCCGGAAACCTGACCCGTTTTTAAAAAAGGGTCGGGTTCGGGTTGACCCGAACAGTGCCGGATCAATTTCATGTTCGACTCGAACCCGACCCGTTGACCCGAATTGACACCCCTAGCCTTAATTCATCTAATTACTAGGAATGATTGATGAAGATGAAAATGAGAGATGAAGACATAACTTGAGTTGCAGAGGAAATGTGTGGAATTTTGTAGAGAGAGCACCAAGGATCTTAAGGTCAAAAGGCAACAAAGTGTTTAAGAGTAAATATTTTTTGTTATTACTGATGGATGAAGATATAAGTATAATCTCAAGTATTTTATTTTAATTATTAGTTTACATGCTAGATTATCGTTATTATTTAACTCACATTTTTTACTTTAATTTGTCCTTTACAGGCAATTATTTACACTAAATTGCTGCATATAGTTAGGAGAATGACTTTTTTATGTTTGTTGTACATACTCTTTCTTAGCCTATCTTAGTTAAAATTCTAAAGAAGAAGATAACAAATCACATATTCTAAGATAAAATAATCAAAAAGAGTTGAATAATAATCAATTATAATTTAATTCATGCTCTACTTTTAAGGCTTAAAATAGCTTTTTATTTTTGTATCAGAGCTGAAGTCTGACCAACTTAGATCGAAAATAAATATCATTATTTCTATTTATTTTATTTTGTATGATCAAACGACAGTATTTGTACCAGCGGTCGAACGGCCGGGAAGCCGCCGTTAAAATAAACCGCAGGAAAAACGCCGCCGGCAACAGTTTCCGACGCCGTTTTTTCCGGCGGCGTGACAACCGCCGAAAAGCCTCCAGTTTTACTCAGAACTGTCGATATTTACAAGTAAACCGCCAGCAAAAACCACCGATAATGAGCAAATTTCCTGTAGTGTGATATTGTATTATAAACATCTTAAATTCAATTTAAATTGTATATTGTGTAGTTGTTGTATTGAAGTTTGATATGTCGTAGCTATTGGATTGCTCTTTATTGTGATATAATGATTGAATTTTCTGTTGTATTATAGCTATTAGATTATACGTTATTGTCGGATCACCGCCGGAGCCTCGCTGGACCACCACCGGAGCCTCGCCGGATCACCACCGGATCCTCGCCGGACCACCGTCGTAGCCTCGCCGGACAACCACTGGAACCTCGCCGGACCACCACCTCAAGGCCCGACGTTCAGGCCCGACGTTCAGGTCCGACATTCTATTGAAGGCCCGACGTTCATGCCCGACATTCATCTCTCAAGTCCCGACATTCTACTGAATGCCCGACGTTCAGGCCCGACATTCTTCTCAAGTCCCGACGTTCTGTTGAAGGTCCAACATTCTGCTCAAGGCCCGACGTTCAGGCCTGACGTCTTCATCTGAGACCCTCACTTTTACCAACGGCCTCGCCAGAGGCCCTCACCTTTGCCAGAGGCCCTTGTCTTCGCCAGATCATCATCAAAGGTCGTGTGCTCCACCATAACATCACATGAGGCCCAGACTTCCGTCAGACCACTACTTGAGGCCTTAAGCTCCAGCAGGCCACCACTTAATGCCCACAGTTCTCCCAGAATACTGCCGACTACGGTCCTTCCGACCTCTGTCGCCTACTATGGTCCTTCCGGCCTCCATCAAAAGACAACGGTCTTTTTGACCCTGGTCTCTCGCCGACTACGGTCCTTTCGACCTCTGTCGCCTACTATGGTCCTTCCGGCCTCCATCAACAGATAACGGTCTTTCTGACCCCGGTCTCTTGCCGACTACGGTCCTTCCGACCTCCGTCGCCTACTACGGTCCTTCCGACCAAACAAATATGTATATGTAACTCCCATCATGTAATACACTATATATGATGTACATTTGTGACATCAAGCCATGGCCTTCTCCCTAAGAAGGGCTCATTTGTAATCGACTACAAATACTAGTGGATTCATTCAAACTGGGCCAGGCCCCGTGGTTTTTCCCCCTTTCAGGGGTTTTCCACGTAAAAACTCTGGTGTCTCTTATGAATGCTACACCCTCTCTCTTATCTGATTGCGTGCTGGATTTTCGTACAATGCTAAGACGTTAAACCATATATTTCTCTACCACCGCGAATACTCCAGGACGCAACAATACTCTTTCTTAGCCTATCTTAGTTAAAATTCTAAAGAAGAAGATAACAAATCACATATTCTAAGATACAAGAATCAAAAAGAGTTAAATAATAATCAATTATAATTTAATTCATGCTCTACTTTTAAGGGTTAAAATAGCTTTTTATTTTTGTATCAGAGCTGAAGTCTGACCAACTTAGATCGAAAATAAATATCATTATTTCTATTTATTTTATTTTGTATGATCAAACGACGGTATTTGTACCGGCGGTCTAACGGCCAGGAAGCCGCCGGTAAAAATACCGGCGATAATCAGCGGTGTATGCCACCGGAAAGTCGTCGGTTAAATAAACCGCAGGAAAAACGCCACCGGCAATAGTTTCTGACGCCGTTTTTTCCGGTGGTGTGACAACCGCCGAAAAGCCGCTAGTTTTACTCAGAATCGTCAATATTTACAAGTAAACCGTTGACAAAAACCGCTGGTAATGAACAAATTTTCTGTAGTGTGATATTGTATTATAAATATCTTAAATTCCATTAAAATTGTATATTGTGTAGTTGTTGTATTGAAGTTTGATATGTCGTACCCATTGGATTGCTCTTTATTGTGATATAATGATTGAATTTTCTGTTGTATTATAGCTATTAGATTATACGTTATTATATCTATCTTATAATATGCCTTATTATAATATTTTGATTACAAGCTGTTATAGTTTTCTTGTAATTTGTTTTGTTAGAATTATCGGATTGCATTCTGTTATATTTAAATAAGTTAAACCATGACTTAACCCTATTTCAGACCTTATTTGAACCCTATTCGATAATATTTGAACTTTGTAAAATTTTTATTAAGATTTCCTAATTTTTCATGACTCCACCAATGAGTATAGATTTGTTCAAATATATATTTTTTTCCTATGCATATGATTCAATTTATAGTATAAATTTGACTAAAATATAATATTTTAATTTAAAAATATATTCACTTATCAATTTTTCCAAGGCTTTAAAAATCAGATTGGACCGACTAGTTCAACCTGTTGAACCGTGAACCAGCCAACCAGTTGGTTCACTGTTTACTATAAAATTAGTTTCACACAAAACTGCTATCAAACTGTTCGAAACGGCGGTTTGATCGCCGAACCGCTAAACCGATCCATGTTTTGAATAATCAGGTGTTTCATTTGAAAAATGATTTGAGCTGTTCAGGCCATATTTGATAGCCTAAAATTAACTAAGGTAAAACTTATACTTATATAGAACGAAAACAAAAACAAAAACTCTTTCTACGCTTCTTCCTATTCGCCCTGACTCGTCATCTGTTTCGTGATGCCACAAAGAAGAAGGAACCTAAGAAGAGCGTGCTCAATTCCTCTCTAACCTACTATTATGAGTTCATCACTTCTTTTCCTCGGCCATCGCTCTACTTTATTCTTCTCGCATTCATGACATGTTCTTTAGGGGCTGTTTGGTATCGGATTTATCGTGGGATTTAAGTCGGATTTACGCTAAATCCAGCCAAACGGTTTTTTGTGCGCGCGTTAAATCCTGGGATTCCGTAAATCTTACGGATTTACAGCTTAAATCCCGGATTTACTAAATCCCTCGGTTCGGTGGATTTAACGGGATTTAACATTAGAAGCGCGTGAAAGGGAGAAAGTTAACTTCACAGCCAGCGAGCTCCTGTTCTTGCTTCCGATCAAAATGTCGTAACTTTCGATCCGACAAGAAGGGAAAGTCGTCGAAGGAGCAAAGTCGAAAAGCCACAAAGGAACTAAAGTAGCAACGCGCGCAATCTGTACACCTCCTGCAAATCAACGAAGCCGGAGGAGCGAAGTCGAACAGCCACGAAGGAACCGAAGTAGCAACGCGCGCAATCTGTACACCTCCTGTGAATCAACGAAGCTGAACAGCAACGACAAAAAGAAAAGATGAAATACAAACCCTAGACGCCTCAAAGTTATTATCGATTAACTTAATTTATATAATTTAAACAAATAATAATTAAGTTATTTAATTAAATAATTAATAGTAGAATTAGTGCATAAATTAATTATCTAATTTAACTTAATTGATTAATTAATGATATAATTAAGAGGACATTTTATTAGCATGTGGTATATAAAGTGAAGATATTATGTTCTTTCATTCTTAGTCTAATTTCTTTTAAAATATATATATAGCATAATAATAATAATGAATTTAATTTTAAATTTATGGAATTTATTTGTTTTATTTTCTTATCATTCATATTATGATTATATTCAATTTCTATTATATATTTACAAATATGCATAATTATTATAATATTTAAATATAAAAAATATTTATTATATCATCTCGTTCCATTTATATAGACAGCCGAGAGCTGTTCGATTTGCATACTTCGCTAGGGTTCGGGAGACTGTGGATTACCATCAAAGCTATTTCATCTACAAAAATTACTATCTTGATTTCCATATTTGATATCGCATCTCACGAGCATCTTGGGACGTTGATAAGCTGCGCCCATGGCGCTAACCAATTTTATTCTTACGGTAGCGGCTGTAAGCGCCGCTGTCCTCCTCCTACGCAGCGACGTGAAGCAGTCGGCGGCTATTTTCCGGCGTAACATGCGCCACATCAGGAACTGGATTGAAGAGGAATCCGCCTCCACCGGCAAGTTAGTTTCGTTATCCTCTTACTTCCCACTGCCTTTTCCTTCTCCAGCTCCGTTTTTCAGATGCAGAAGTTTGTGTTTTGTTACTCGAATCAGAAGAATTTGACGAGTTTGGCTGTTGATTGTGCCAAATTTGTGTTTTCCCCCTTTGTTAACTCCCTTTCTTTGGATTCACGATCGGGAATGGGTTCGAAATTTCGCTTTGGCTAGTTGTTAGTTTTAATTTTGAAGGGGAAAATTTAATCTGTGGGTAGTGAGTTGGTTATGGACGTTGAAGTTGTGTTTAATTTGTTGTTATGCCTTCATTATTCTATTTTCTCGTAGATTGTTAGATTTTAACCCAATGGTCGCCGTCCTTATAGTTGGTAAAAGGTGCTGAACTTATGGTTTTTATACTTTGCCAAAGTTTATTAGGTGGAAAAAGGATTCATGTTTTGAAAGAATTTTAGGGGAGCGTCATTCTTTATTAAACTATGCCCTTTGCAAGTCAGTTAAGCATTTCATTGATGTTGCTCATAATTAAATTAATATAGTTTCATCTTCAATCTTTGACATGAATAGTGGCATCATTGGATTATGTATCATTGTTACCTATCTGTGCTTATCCTTCTTTTTAAGTTGCATTAATTATGCAGTATAGCTCTTTCCTTTTAAGCTTTGGCATAATCATCTCTCATTTGAAGGTCATTCAATCATTCAAAAATATGGATAAATGATGTAAGATATGTGACTATGTGAGGAATGTTAGGAGAAGAGCTCTAAGATTTTGATATTATGACCTTCAAATTTAAGATAAAATTATAATCTTTTTAATATCATGTAAAATATTTGTTTGCACAATTTCAAGACTTTTAAGATTGTTTAATCATCAATGAAATGCACCACAATGGATGGTTTCGAGTACATGTGAAGATAATTGTTATTTCTACCTTGGTTACCGTTGTTTCCTTAAATTAGTAAAATTCATAGCCACTTCAATAGCACATGATATAGATTTCCAATTTAATAATAAGCAATCTCCATTGTGTGCATGTTTCTTCCTAAGAAAGAGTTAATCTTGAAATAACATCATCGTTAGTTTTGAATTGACTATTTGATCCTAGAAACCATGTGTAATATATTGCTTGTTTCTATTCTACACTTGTTGGCTTCATATTTGCCTCAAGTTCATCCAATAAAATTTGAAGCATGGATTTTTGTAGGGGCACTATAAAACACTGTATTGGATTTTTTGACCCACACTCAAACATAGCCACTTTACTCTAGAGTTCAAAGGC
This sequence comes from Dendrobium catenatum, assembly GCF_001605985.2. Classification (NCBI taxonomy): domain Eukaryota; kingdom Viridiplantae; phylum Streptophyta; class Magnoliopsida; order Asparagales; family Orchidaceae; genus Dendrobium; species Dendrobium catenatum. The sequence continues at coordinate 415,655 of NW_021319673.1, read as the reverse complement.
AAACACATCTCCTCATGCTCCCATCATTCAATGAAATGCACCATCCCCCCCCCCCCCTACCCTTAACACTAAAAAATAACTCCATGGAAGAGTTCAGAGGCAAGCATCTCTCCTTTGACTACTCCCCAGCATTCCCCCTCTTTACTAACACCAACCCACATAAAGTACTGCTACACTCCCTGAAAATTTCTACGACAAATTGGATTTGTGGTCCACTTTATTTGGTGGACCAATCAGCAAGGGAAGCTTAATGTACTTTTGCTTTTGGAATGCGCCTAAACAAAAGCTAATGTGGCTTGAGTTTAAGTACAAGTTTTTGGTGAGTTTGCATTACTCTGGTAGAATGCTTCATGCTCGATCCTGACCAATAAATAGCTCAAGCTCTCCCCTCTCATATATGGTTTTTTCTTTGTTCTCCCTCTTTGGAAATCAGGACAAGAAGATAGTTGTCTTACTGCTTATTTGGATATAAGGTAGGACATAAAATAAAAGCTGCATCCTGCCGCCATTAATCAAAAATAGTTCAAGCTCTCCTCTCTTAGATGTGCGACGACTCTATTATCCTCACTAGATAGCAACTAAAACACCAATATGACTGCAATTCTTGCTATTTTGAGAGCTTACAATCCCAAAATAAGAGTTTGCATTTTGCATGTACTTGACCAAAACTATTTCAGGATCTCCTTTCCCATCTGTTTGGTCATTCCTTCTTAGTAGTAGGTAGTGAAAGAAAATAGTTACTATGTTGCCTAAATGGAGAACATTTTGATACTTATGCCTTTGAATGTTTTATGCTCGTCATTAACCAGGAATAGATCCAAGTTCTCATGCTTGTCATGTGCCCCATTGTCCCGTGTCAGGAACAATTGAAGTGAGAATTTTCATTATCATGCTTCTAATTCAGCGAGTGTCACTTATTTCGTTTCCTCTATCCCGATCATCATGTCATGTCGTCTTTTTTATTAAAAAAAATTCTAATATTTTTTGGATATCCTTTTGGCACAAACCTAAACCATAATCAAGTTTTGACACATGCTGGACAGGAATTAGTTATTACCTAGATTATCAACTAATTGCTTCTCTTTATTATCATCTTTTAATTTCCTTATACTATGATTTTAATACTGCCAAGAATGGTGCTTGATAATATCATCTTAAATCTTAATGATTATAAAATATACAATTCATGTGTTCTGGACATATCATGACATATATATATATATTCTTGCATCAACAATGTGGTTTGTTTTGTCCATGTGTTTGCTTGTATCTGGGTCGGGGGTTCTGAATTTTTTATTTCAAGTTATTGATCAGATAACCATGAATAAAGTTTCAATGCAACTCATTTTTGGGCTAAGTAATGCCTATTCAATTAAGGTTTTGTGAAATTAAATTTATTGTGGTAATTATATGTCATTTTTAATACTTTATTATCAAGTCTTTTTACTGCTTTTCGATAAACAAAATAAGATTTCCGAAAGCTAGAAATGAGATTTCCAAAATCCTCTATCTTTTATTCTATTATGATTGTATCTCTAGTTCAGTATCTCTTCAAATTCGAAAGAAATGCTTTCTTTAATTTTTCATAAAACAAGGATAGTACGATCCCAGTTCAGCATGAAAGATTTTAAATTTTAGAAAAGAAACCTCACAGGAAAGCGCTTGCAGAAAATGCAAAATTTTTCCAGCATGGAGTCACCGGCCAGGAAATAGTTTGTGAAGAAATAAAATATTCAGAAAATGAGAAATAAAATTTTTAGACGGCATAATATCTAGTTACAATGCTTATCAATATACATCACATTTGTCCTACACATGTATTCACAATAGGTAGCTTTGAGCTTTTCTCCTACTTTACAAAAAACAAGATTAATCTGTGTAAGAAATGTGCTTTAAAAGTTCCATCTGGCAGAGTACCCTCTCTATGGCTTCATGAGGATATAGAACACGCTTTGAGCTTATATGGGTTCTTGATACTGGTGATGGAAGGTTCTTACTTTCAAGCTTCTCAAGAATATTTTTTTGGCATATCCTCTGCTTGATTTTAGTACCTCGTCACTGGTCTCTCAATCTTATAAATATTCTTGATTTTTAAACACGCGTTCATCACTTCATTCTTTATCTATTTAATGCTCTTTTGATTTTCAGCTAGCTAGAAATTATTATTATTGAATGTTAATTATATTTGGTGAAAGATATTATCTAATATGATTTAATTTTGATTAATTAAATGACTATTGTATGCATAATATATACATATTTAATATACAAGTCATGAGTACTATAATTAGTAAAAGTGTCAGTTCACTTTACACTTTGTGCATGGAAGCAAAAAGGTGCATTTAACACTTTGACAGCACTGAAAATTATATTCTCATCACCCTTATTTTCAACACAAAAAACTATATTTAGATTCAATATACATGAATAATTCACAATTTGGTATCATCTTATATTCTAGTAATATTCAGTAATACTAGTAATATTCATAATATACTTGAAATTGCATATCTTATATATAAACTCAATGTTGTTTATTCTATAAATCTAAGGTCTTTTATATGTTAAATATTTTTACTCGATTATTTTAACTATTTCAGCAAAATTTTTCTTATCATTTAGAAGTATGCCATTAGCCATCTACTCCAACTTTTTCACATATATGCTCATTTCGTATCTTGTCTTTAAGATTAAAGCCACTCATCCACATGAGCATCCTTATCTCTACAACACTTAACTTAATATTATGCTGCTCTTTTAATGGCCAACATTCTGCGCCATAAAGCATTACAGGTCTAACCATATTATAGAATTTTCCTTAAGTTTGATTGGTAATTTTCTATCACACAATAAGCCCAATGCAATCCTCCGCTTCATCCATCCAACTTGAATTCTACTAATAATAACCCCATCTATTTTATCATCACTTTGAACAATAGACTCAATATATATAAAACATGTACTCTTATTAATGGCTTGATCGCTCAACGTCACTAACCCCCCACTAGATCTATAATCTATTACTAACAAAATTACACTCCAGGTATTCTATTTTAGATCTACTCAAACGAAAATCTTTAGACTCTAAGGCTGACCTCCATAATTCATGTTTACCTTCAACCCCCTCTTTAGTCTTATCAACAAGAAGAATATCGCCAGCAAAAAGCATACACCAAGGAACATCCTCCTGCGAATCTCTAGTAAGACCATCCATGACTAAAGCAAAAAACATAAGGGCTTAAGGCTGATCCTTGATGTAATCCAACTGAAATTGGAAAATACTTGGTCAAACCATCTTGTGCTTGAACACAAGTAACAACTCCATACAAATTCCTAATGACTTGAATATAAGCATTATTAATCCCTTTCTTTTTTAGAACTCTCCATATCACTTCACTTGGAGCTTTATCATATGCTTTTTCTAAATCAATAAATATGAGATCTTCCTTTATCTCTCCTTGAAGTAACTGATAGTTCTTTTAATTTCATATGCTGCCATGTACATTGTTGTCCGTGTATATTTTTTTTCTTGCAAAATTTGGCTCCCTGCGCTTCAGTTACCAATAAGGTTGCTGATCGCATTTGTTTCAAATTGAGGTTTTCATTGGCATAATCCTCTTGCAAAGAACAGAACTGATCCTGACTGACAAGTATGTATATGCTAATATTATAAGAATGAATGGAATGTACCATTGCTCCCTAAAAAAGAGGTCGAAGGTCCAAATTCCTTAAAACCGTTTCGATGAGCCATGCGAGCTCTGAGTGGTCTATGATGAATCTTTGCCACCAATATCCATAAGGAACATTACTTCTCACTCCCAAGAAATCAACATTTCCTGTATCTGGTAATATACAAGATAAATGCAACATATACTAAGAGATGGTGGCCAAACATCTCACCTTTTTATAGAGAACTTTATATATATATATGAAGTCAGGTATGTGGCTTGTCTCACTTGAGAAGGTAGAAGATCTAACAAGTCTGCATGGTGTCTAATAGCCAGTTTTCCATCCAACATATAAATGTTATATCTAATTGTCGTGTTCATGCAATAATTTGTATGGAAAAATAAATGCATTTTTGTGTACTTGCCATCTATGTTTTCTCGATCTGTTGTGTCCATTTATAGAAGATTTAAGATTTAATGGCTTTCTTACCGCTCTTTAAGAAGCAGTAAGAAAGTCGTCCCAAACAAAATCTTAGACTCTGCAAAGCATTTTGATTGTCACTTCTGCCATTAACGGTCTTGAGCTTTTGTTTGAGGGATCCTGTTGTATTTTACTGCCACTGTTTACCTGACAAATTTCATAATAGCTAAGAGTTTGGATCTCAGTTCTAAAGTGATTCTCAACTTTGACAAAAATTAAAATGTTTGTGCTAAAAATGCATTTTCTCAGGTCAGCTGAAGGAACCATTCAGAAGGAATTGGATTCAAAAGTTCCAAAGAAAGATCATCCCAAGGAGGAAAAGAATTAAGGCTTCATTTGGGACAGCTTTCTTAGTATAAAACTTTTGAATTAAAAATTTTTGTACTAGAAAGTTATTTTTGAAAACAGTAAAAGCTGCCCCAAACGAAACCTAAGTTTTTATATAAAGTTATTGAGAAAGAGAGGGAGAATGAGAGGGAGGGAGAGAGAGGACTGGTTTTGTATGTTCATATAGGTCTCTCTTATATGCCTTAGAATTGTTTGAATTTTTATGTTTAATTCAGGGCAAAGGAGATATTTCTGCTGTGTATTCCATTAGAACTCGAAAATTGATTATTATTATTTTCAACTTTCATATTTCTATTTAAAATTTTCAAATTTGTTTCTCCCATTGAAATTAAACATAGTATAGTTTCTTCTTTTTTAGGTTGAATATGTGTTCTTGATTTACATTTTTTTAATTTCTTTATCTTTTTAAATTAATTTCTTAAAATTATAACTAGTATAGCTTATTTTTTGGATTAATGAGAGTCTGTTTGTGATGATTGTAATTTTTTATAAATATGGTTATAAAATTATTGTAAAGAATAATTTTTTTTCAAAATTATTGTATAAAGTGACTTTCTAGTATAAAATAGTTTTAAAAATGATAAAAAAGTAGTGGCTAAATAAATATTTATGATTATGTTCAGCCTCACATGTGCGACCTGTGATTCCATCTCTAATAAGCTCATGAGCCCATTTTGTGCCCTAGGAGAAACAAAGAAATTAAAAAAAAAATTAAAAATGAAAATTTTTTATTAACATTTTAGCAATCCTAACAACAAAAAATAATGTCCTAAAATTATTTTAAAACTAACCAAATATAAAAAATAATTCAAATATATTGAGTTCAACTTGTGCTATTTAAAATATATATTAATTCTAAATATTTACAATCAACTAGTCTCAAAAATTAAAAATAAATTTATTAATATATCATTTTTATCTAATAATGAGTCATATAATGATGAGAAAAATAAAAATAAATAGATGATGCACATAAATGCAAGTAATTTAAAATAATTATAATAATTAATTTTAATTTATCTTTTATGTGAGAAATAAAAAAATAGAGGGAGACTTGACATGTTGAATATCATAGTAAAAAAATATCTTCCCTTTTCCCTTCACTCACTAAGCGACCAAAATATATTAAATTTATTATGAAGTTCCCAACTTGTCACCCCTTCACAACACATGTGCCAAAAAAACTATTGAAATGGCTTCTTCTTCTTTTTTAATTAAAACTATTTTGTTATATTCAACATATGTTCCATTTGTATAATACATCAAACTCATTATGCTTCATAGTTTAGACTTTAGAGTGTTTGGTCCTAAAGCAAGATGAAATTTTGAATTTATATTCCTCATAATATATGTAATTGATAAAGTAGCCTTATTTTTATGAAAAATATATCGAAAAATTCTTTTAAATTGAAATGACCCTTCTAAATAAAATTATAAATCATAATCCTCAAGTGAAGAGAAAATCAAACTTAGAGCAACAATGATGCTCAAATATCTATCTTCCGAGCAACTTTTGAGTCCAACAATCTTAGAGCTTCTATGATCGGTCTACGATAAAATTTCACATCATAGTCTATAAATTTCAAATATCGTTTATTCAAGATTATTGATCTTATACTTTTGATTATTTTGATTTGAAATGTATTCATCATTGCCATGCTATAATATGAAGGAGAATAAAGGAGACCTCATATGAAAAGCATAAACAAGCTACAAACTTTTAATAAGAGTTACATGTTTTGCTCTAATATTATTCATATGCTAAAATATAAATCATAAAATATATTGGAGACCATATTAACTGTTACAACCACATTCCAACCATGACCAAATCATATTTGAACCTTTGTTTAGGAAAAATTCAAACCATGTTCAAACCTAGCTCACGACATGATTCAAATCGCACCCTTTTATTTTGTGCTCTCTATATTTTTTGAAATTGATTCATTCGAATTAATTTTCTATGAATGAATGTATTCCCTGTAATAATACACGTAGAGATGTATTGCAATGCTTGGGTCATATGTAGACCTCTGGATGTGATGGATAAAGCTGTTAAGACTATTTGATACTTTTGATCTTTTTGAAAAAGTTGAGAAAATTCTACTTTTAATGAAGAAAGGCATGAAAATTTATGTTTCTATGTCTTTCATGATGTGAGGACAAATTTCGACATTTTTATAGTGATATAGATAAGTATCGTAGTTACTTTTTTTTTTTTTTTGGTTTAATCGTAGTTACTATGTTAAATAGGAAGAGACTTTTGAGAATTAAGTGGTTAGATCACTCATTAGATACAGAGGAAGGGAAATTCAATTTAACTATATTATTGTTGTTGTGATTATACTCTATTGTATCAAAGTTATAGTTTGTTATGTTATAGATGTTGTAATTATATTTTATTCTATAAATATTAGAGTTTTATATGTTACAGCTTTTATGATTGCACTTTGTTATGCTATGAATGGCTCGAACATGATTTAAATAGGATTCAAATACTATTTAATGCTTGATTAAATCTTATTTGTGCATATTTTGATTAAAAATCTCATGCTTGAACATTTTGGAGTTTTACGTAAATAATAGTTCATGGCAATAAGTATTACAATATAAAATAGATTCAAATAGTATTTATGAACCCTTAAATATATTAATGAATACTCTACATGTCATACTACAGGAAATGACAACACTGAAATACATTAAATAGGAGCAAACAATAACATTTATGAACACTTTAATACATCCTAAGTTTGAAAAAGGTAACTTATTCAAACCATGATTTGAATATGATTTGAACTTGCGCCTCCCTAATTTCAACTTTATGTGTTTATAAACAAACTCATATAAATGAGTTGGAGTTAAGACTTGGCTAATATAAAAGCAACAATGGATGTTCTTAAAGAGAAAATAAAATTAACATAAAATACGCCTTCATTAATGACTTACTGGATGCATATTATCCATTATTTTCTTTCCCCCTCTAGTATTTGTATTGTTGTCTTAGATTTTACTCCTCTAATATCTACATGAGTATGCTTATAAATAAAGGAATGTGAAATTGTAGAGGCGCTTGTTTGAAACATAATTAAATGAGATTTGAGCCTCATTCATGACATTCAAACATTGTTCAAGGATTGCTCTAAACCTAATTTCACATCTAATAGTTAACACCTAGGTTTGAATATACATTCGTTCTTAATTCAAATAAGGATTTAATACTTAATATTATCTTTCTAAACTTGTTCCTTTTAGAACATAAGGTCATCCTATTGCCTCCTTCCTATTTTAAACATGCATGAACAATAACCTCTATTTATTTGAGGGAGCTCACAATAAATTATGAATGAGGGTAGAGGATAACTTGAAAGGAAAAAAAATGTGCTTTAAAAATGACAATAATGCTTGAAAATGAGGTGTTCCAAGAGTCATCTCCTTCATGTTTTTGCAATTTCAATAATGTTATTTCTCATATTGTTATATTATAGGTAATTTCATACCAAGTAACTTTTGAGCATATTTTTTTGAAAAAATTATTTGACCACTAACATATAGGGCTGTCAAAAACGGACATGACGCGATAACTCGACCCAAACCAGACCTAAAATTTTCAGGTTAGACCCGACCAATTTTGAAATGAGTCAAGTCTGTAAATCTGACCCTTTTGAAATTTTAGGTCGGGTCCAAGTTGACCCAATAACCCAATTGATGACCTGTAATGATCCATATGGCTAAATGTGCAAGTGTAATTAATTTGAAAATTAGGCTCTTCTTGCGTGCTCTTCTCTTCACCCATTTAACATGTGCTCTTATCTCCTCTCCTTCTTTGCTTTGCCTAGGGTTTCATCTCCTAGGATATCTAGCTATGTCTCAGATCTCTGTCTAGGGGTTCATCTCACTTCACCCATGATCTTCTCTTTACCGTGTTATCTTCTCTACACCGCTGCTTGCATCTCATTTCTTTTTTCTATTTGCTCCTTTAGAACCTTCATCTATGAACATGTATTGATATTTCTTAATGTCGGTTTGTTACACTAACTCACCTATATTTCAATACTAAAGTTCATAGGGAATATTTCATTTTAGGTTTTTTGATTTGTTGCTTATTTGTTGTTCTCTCGAATATTGCTCAGGTTGTCTGAAATTAAAAAAAAAAAGCTTGGCATACATTAGCTGGTTTGATATATATTCTAGTTTATATGAAGGTGGTTCTAGTTTGGCATGCATTCATCTCCTCGGATATCTGGCTTTCTATGATAGTTATGTGAGTTGCTCTTTAGTTATAGTTTATTTGGGTGGGGTGATTTACATGTTTTGTTTGTTGATTTTCATCTTCTGACTTGATTTATATGTTTTGTCATTCATTTAGTTAAATATTTAATGTGTTATACACTAATGTTGTTATAGTATTTAATGTGTTATTATTATATACATATATTAGAATAAGTGTTAATATAGTTAATGATTATGTTATATTATTATGATTATGTTGTATAAGTAGTTATGCGGCAAGTAATAAGGAGTTAATGAGTTAATTTGTAAAAGTGTTAAATTGTGATTGTAGTTACTAGTTAATGTGTCAATGTGTCTTTTTAAAATAAGATATTTAATGAATGGTTAAGAATTAACTTAGTAATATATGTTGGAGAATTTTTGTATCCTCGAACGGATTGCATATTTTATTATCGAGCACGGCATAACAATGATGATATATTACCCCGAAGGATAAAAATATCATTTCCTTATGGACTCAATGATAAAATTTACAATTATTAACAGAGATTCCCTCACTTGATGTTTGGTTGAGTGGGGTTTATTTATTTCTGGGGTATAGACATCCCATAGGGGCAAGCCCCTATGGTTAATTACATCCCAAACTTTGGTTTGGGAAAACTTTTGATTAAACTAGTGATTTTGCTGTTTGAAAGTCACTTAAGCATTGGCTAAAATTTATTTTTGTTTTAGAATCCATGAAAGTCTTAGTTAAAGGATTTTTGGCCTTTAGGAATTTCAAGGAGAAGTTGATCAACTTAGAATCAGATTTTTGGAGTGAAGTCCAAGGGAAGGTGAGGTAGGAGCACTTGATTCTGAGGGACACTCAGAGGTGCTCAAACTATCTTATATTGGGCTTTACATTTTAGTAATCTAATTTTGGTTTAAGTTGATATTTTTATTAGAATGTTGGGGCTTACATTCCAACAACACATATTGGAGGAATTACCCGAAAGATGAGGGCTTATAGGGTGATTTGGAATCAACCCATATCTCGGACCCTAAGACTAAGGTGAGGACTACCAATAGATGGTATCTCAAACCTAAATCTAACGAGTGCAAAAGGGACTTACAAACTATATCTCACAAGAGGCATAGCCTGCCCGACCTCTGGATTTATTGTCCCGCCTGGAAGAGACTACCAGCTAACCCTCCTAATCGCTTTTAAAACCATGTCATCCGGTCTCAGTGTAAATGTAGAGTGGTATGTTTGTTTTTATTTAGAAGGTAGGGCTTATAACTTGTCTTTGAGGCCAAGATGCCTAATTATGTATGGTATGCAAATGCTGACTCACAAAAAGAAAGATTTTATTATATAATCCTTATGTGGAGGCATTCTACATGTGACACATTTTTGGGCTATGCATGTTTATTTTTTAATTTGGAAAACTTGGCTCCTTGAAGGGAGCCATGCAATTTTTCTTACTTGAAAAAGCATGAAGCCTAATTTGATTTTATTTGTAGATTGCTTATATGTTAATGAGGTAGAAAATTTATTTTTTATCCTAAGATCCTACTGCATCAAAGTCCAGGCCATACCCAAACAAAACAAGGAAAGAAACCTAAGAAAAAGATGCATTTCTATTGCACACCCAGTAAACAAACAACGCATGCTTTTATTTATAAACAAAGTGCAGGAAATGTAAATGAAGTCCAATTTATTACAACCAGATTTGGCAGCTGAGTTGCCTGCCATTATACAACCCAGTTAAATTAATTACAGACTCTACTTATGGGGATCTCCAAGCTTTATCTCCAAGAAGGTACTTTCTCCTATGATCTTCCTTGCTTTCTAATCCAAACCTCACAAGTTTTACATCCTAAATTTAATCAAATACATAGTGGTAAAAATAGAAAAAGACTCAAATCTGTAAAAACAAAGTCAGAGGGCAATTTATATAGCAAAAATATGAACATCTCAAAATTGGCCTAGCACTTAGAGTGCTAAGCACTAGGCCCCTGCTTCTACCCTATTGGCCGTGCCTCTTGGGGGGTTTTAAACAGCGCCTGCAAGCAAACAACATTATGATATTTATGATTTTCTTACCCTCTTCTTGAACATGGCCACCTGCACAGAAAAATATTTATATTTTTCTATACTAACCACTTAAGGGCAAGTGCCCACAATGCAGATAATCCAAAAGTCAATCACTCCACAACATCAATCACATGCGCACACAAAGAAAAAACCTAATCCTAGCATGCCTAAGGGGCTGTGCATCTAAGTGTGTGAGGCTTATGTGGTATGTCACACTAAGGGTCCTCCTAGAGTTTGGGTCTAAGAAAGAAGTACTCAACTTGTAACTTTTGAGCCACATGTTGAGGGAAATTCTCCTTAGCTTTTAGAGCTAAGAAGAAGAAGTGGGAATCTGACATTTAGCTTTTGAGCTAAATGTTGGAGAGTTCTCTCTAGCTTTTGGAGCCAAAGAGAGGAGAAATCTCCTACAACTTTGGAATTGGAGGAAGATTGGGAGGAAATATAACTTTTGGGTTGCAAATTCATAAAGGTCTTTGAACACTTTGGTGTCCAAAGAGAGAATTGCACCCTTCCAACTTGAGTTTGGAAGGGCAAAGAGAAATGGGACTTGAATCCTAAGCTTCGGGTGAAGTTATTTGTTGTTTTTGGTTCAACAAGTAAGATAATTTGAAACAGAAATTGGATCACTCAATATAGGTTGAGTGAAAGTGGGTTTCATACAACTTTTGAGTTGTATGAAGAGTGAAAGAACCTATGGCTTTGAGCTAAGGTAAGGAATTCCTTAAGACTTTTGGAGTCTATAGGAGTGAAAGAGAATTTGTAACTTTAAGGTTACAAATCAAGAAGGTGCTTTCTTGAATTTTTGTATTCAAGGATGTGGAGTTTCATTTCCTTAATCTTGGTTAAAAGAAATGAAGAGAATTTTGGTGGTTTCATACAATCTAGATTTGTAGGAAAAGAAGTAGTCCAATGTGCAATCTAGGGATTGCAAATTGGAGGAGAAAAGGAGAGGGAATGTTCACTTACCCAATTTGAGTTAATGAAATAAGAAGAATTCCTACAATCTTTTTGAATTGTAGAAATAAGAGAAGGGGACATGCAACTTATGGGTTGCAAATCCATAAATGTTCCTTAAACTTTTGATGTTTAAAGGAACAAATTCATTTGCTAATTTGAGGCTAGGCAAATGAAGGGGAATTGGGAGATTTCCTACAATTTAGAATTGTAGGAAAAGAAGTAGATCGAAGTGCAACTTAGAGGTTGCAAATTGGAGTGGTTTCTTTGAACGCTTGGTGTCCAAAGAGGAAATTCATCCTCCCAACTTGGGCTTGAGAGCACGAATACGGATTTAAATACTCTCCTACAATCGTGACTTGTAGGAAAGAGGGAGGCAGATGCAACTTATGGGTTGCAAGTTCAAGAACATTCTTTGAACATTTGGTGTTCAAAGAGACGTGTACATTCTCTTAATTTTAGGTTTTAGGAGAAAGAGAGGTTTTTCCTACAACTTTTTGGGTTGTAGAAAGAGGGAAATCATGTGCAACTTAGATAATACACATTCATGAGAATCCATTAGGCTTTTAGGTGCCCAAAGAATATGATTCACTCACCTAACATGGGTTAGGAGAATGAGGGGGATTAGATATTTTCCTACAATTTTGAGTGTAGGAGAAAGGGGATTAGGATTTGAATCCTAAGGCCGAGAAATCATTCATTGGTTTGGTGTTCTAATGAATAAATGGTTTGATAGATTTCCTACAACTTAAGGATTGAAGGAAGAAAATGTAACTTAGAGAGTTACAAAAATTCACAGAAGACCTTTGAATATTTGTTATTCAAAAAGAAGATCGTTCACTTGGTTGAAGTCGAGTGAATAGGGATAAATACTCACTTGTAGATTTTGTGTTATCAACAAATGAAGAAATGCCTTAGGATTTGGTCCTAAAGTTTGAATGATTCATACAATGATATATTTGGAGACTTGAGATGTCCCAAATAATCATGTATGAGAGAGGAGGATTGTTGATTTTGTTTCAACATACAAGTGGAGGATTACTTAGAATTTATTTCTAAGATTTGACCACCATGTAATGACATTTGATTGAAATCTTTGGAGATTCCAAATTATCATACATGAGAGAGAGGAACATTCATTTGTCAATTTTATGTCTTAACAAACGAAGGGAAAGAAAAGATTGGTTGGTTTTATGTTCCAACACAAGGGTTGATAGCCTAGAGTTTGACTCCAAACTACAAAGATTCATGTGTAGGAAGAGCGTTTAAAGTATTAGATAGTCTCTAAATACAACACATGAGTGAAGTGTTTGTTGATTAGATGCTTCAACAAACTAAGTAGGAGAACTTGAGAGTTTGGTCTCAAGTTCAAGTGATACACACGATGGACATTTGGAGCTTAGAGAGGCTCCAAAATATCACTTACAAAAGTGCATGCATTTGTTGATTTTTGTCTCAACAAAAGGGAGATGACTTAGGACTTGTTCCTAAAGTCATGATGGTTAAAGTTGATGGATTGTTTTGAGGCCTTGAGAGGGCTCCAAAATATCCAAGATGAAGGGTAATGGACAAATGCTTATTGATCTTGTATTAATAAACAGAGTGTCACAAACCTAGGATTTTGGTCCTAAGTCAAAAGGTTTCATGCATCGAAGTGTTTGGAGCCTTGAGGTGCTCCAAACCATTATGCATGGGGAAGGGAAAACTTGATTGGAGAATTCCTGATTCATGAAACGATCTCCAAATCAATTTTGGCATGATTTGAGAGGTCCGATAGGGTGGACTTGCTCCTACGGCTCTTCTTGGAAAGATAACAAGTGGTGTCATCTAAGGGACCTAAAGCCATAGGATGGAATGTCATTGAAATTCCTATGGATATGCCCTATGAATTAGTTTTCTAGAGTCTAAGGGAAGCCTAAGGGTGAAGGCTTTCGATTGTCTTTTCGAAAGTTCACCAAGTGTCTAAGTTATGTGTTAACACCCTTAATCGTCAACTTACAAACTACACTAAACATGTCCAACAAACTTTCAACATATGATGGGGTGTAATCTATAAGCTCTTTGAAGCCATAGAACACCCCATCTTCGCTTTGCAATCACCCATGAGTTTGGTGTACATATTTATGATTTTGCAAATTGTAGGAAAAGAAGGGGTCATAGCCATTGACATAGAGCGAACATTCAAAAGGCAACAACTCACACAAGCTTAATTTAGCATTTATGAAATAAAAGCACAATAAAAAGAGAGATTTCACTTTCTCCCTAAATTTAGAGAAGTTCAAGGATGTGTTCCAATCATCCTTTTAGTTGTAGGATTTGCAACATGAGTCCAAAATGCTCATGGACGATCCCACAACTTCGTAAAAAGAGGAATGATTGAAATACATGCTTAAACATCTAATAAATCTAGAGGGAATCGTGTATGTCAAGGCGGTGTAAACCTATCACATGCATACTAATTTTGTCATAACATGCAAGTTTAAGGGGTGTGTTAACGCATGCCACATTTAGATAATAGACCCTATGCTCCTACATTTCATTGGACATTGGGTGAGCTACTAAACCTAGGGTTTGGTCAAAGGTGACAGCACTAAATATGACATGGATATTATTTTCATGCAAGAATAGGGACGTCGAACATAAGTTTAACGCCCCATCGTCACGCCGCTATCTTTTTAGCTCTCATATGAGAGCAAATCATGGAAACTTACTTAATTTTCATGATTTAAACAAGTGGACAGCGGAGATAGGATTTTAGGAGAGCGAAAATTGAAGTTTCTAATGACCTAGGGCTTGGAGGCGTCAACCACATAACAAATGGCCTTGGGGGACCCTAGGTTTCACTAAGTTTCAAAGTTATACCTTCCCCGGTTTGTCCTAGCGCTCCAAATTTCCGTCCAAGCTACTGTCCAAGGTCCACTCCAAGCTCCAAAGTCGCTCCAAGCTCCGATTTAAGCTCCAAGGTCGCTGTCCAAGCTGCTCCGGAACTCGCCGCTGCTGTCCAAGGCGCTTTGAAGGCCCCAAATCGCTGTTTGGGAGATTTAGGAACCTTCTTTTGCTGTTTGGAAGTCTTCAACAGCTTCCAACTTGCTGCAAACTCGCCGAAGTTGAGAGAGGAAGAGGTGGAAGCCTTCCTGGAGCTTGAGATCTTGGTAGCTCCGGCGGATGAGAGGGACAGAGCTCCTAGGTTGTCCGGCCGATCGTCCAGGTGGAGTCGGAATGGGGTTCCGCACTCCCTGGAGGTCGCGAAACAGGGGGAGGGATCGCAAAACGGGGGGAGATGGCGCGTTGGAGCTTTGGTTCCGCCTCTCCCTATCTCTTATTCTCTCGCTCTCTGTCTCTGGGTCGCGGGACAGAAATTGGAAAACAACAGGAGCCGAATCAGCTCTCACTGCTTCTCCCGCTCCCTTAGAGTCGCACGCAAGCAGAGAAGCCGCCCGATCCGTCCCGTCTGCTGCTTCGATTCATGAAACGAGGAGAAAAAAATTTACTCGAGTAGATTTCTGCCCAATTGATTTGAAATTGGGTGAGATTTGGAGCTCAATCTCAGTCCTAGATCTCAAAGAGATGTTTTGAAAGTCAAACTCAGCATGAATTAACAATTTAAGGCTAAAACTGAGTTTGAATCGAACCCGACTTGGGTCGATTTGGGTCCGATCGGATCAATTTTGTGAAATTGAGCTTGAATCGACGCCGAATTGTGTCGAATTGAGCTCGACGACGCTCGACGGGGTTTGATTTAAATTGATTTGATTTTAATTTAATTAAATTTGATTGAATTTGACTAAAACAAATTTAATTTAATCAAATCGGGGTCCAATTTGAGTCGATTTTGCCTCGACGACGATCGATTGGGTTGATCGAGCATGATCGAGCCTAGTCGGGCTCAATCGGGGTTGGGTCGACACGAAAATAAACGTCAACTATATATTTTAATGTTTTGGCTAGATGGAAAATTTCAATACCATTCCTGATTTTTTTTTTTTTTTGATGAAAATAAAGAAGTTCGGGCTTTTGAAAATGTTGTAGAGTCCCCTAAAGATTTATGTAATGAGGAGGGGATACTTACTAAAAAGCGGCAAAGAATGACTTTAGCTGTTTGGGGCCATTTTGAGATGTTGCCTAATACGAAAGATGAAGAGCAAAAATAAAAATGTAAGAAATGTGGTTGTATTTACTTAAGTGATAACAAAAATGGAATTGGTAATCTAAGGCATCATCTTCAAAATTGCAAGAAAAAAATGTGTTTGATATATGGTAGTTGATATTACAAACCAATTCTAATTCATCCAAGTCTATACTCAATAATGAGTTATAATGCAAAATTTTGTGACGTGTGCACTGCATATATCATTATGCACAATTTGTCCTTTCAATGTGTTGAGTGTGTTGGAGTTCAAGCACTCTTTGTATATCTTTATCAGGACTTACAATTATTTTATATGAACACTGCTAGAAATGATTGTAAAAAATTATTCACTAAGGAGAAGTGTAATATAAATGAATAGTTATGTAAAACTATTAGCAGAGTTTGCTTAACATCAGGCCAATGGACTTATATAAATACTAATGGGTTTATTTATTTAACATCTCATTTTATTGATAATGAGTGGCACTTGCAAAAAATAATAATTAGTTTTTCTTTCATTCCACCATACATAATGGAATTGCTTTGTTTGAGAAGCTATAGTCTCTTTTGGTAAAATGGACATTAGAGTCTAAGATTTTTAGTATCACTTTGGATAATACTTCTGCAAATAATATTTCAGCTGATTATCTAAGTAATCATCTAAATTTATGTGATGGGTTGTTGTGTGATGGGGATTTTTTTCATGTTCATTGTATAGCCCATATTGTTAATCTTATGGTTCAAGAAGGTTTGAATGAGATTATGGTTCAATTGTTAAAATAAGAGAGAGCATTAAGTATGTGAAAAGCTCTCAAGCAAGGAAACAAAAAGTTTCTTGATTGTGTTATGCAAAACTGCCTAGATGGAAGAAGAGTTTTGCGACGGGATGTTCCAACTAGATCGAGCTCCACCTTCATTATGCTTGACAGTGTTATCTATTTTTGACGTGCTTTTCAGTATTTAGAATTGGTTGATTTAAACTACAAGAACCATCCAACAGCTCCTGAATAAGATAAAGTTGAAGCTATTTACAAATTTTTTGCTCCATTATATGAAATTATTTGTCTCATTTTTTGGTCAAAGTACCCTAATAGCAAATTTGTACTTCCCATGTATTTTTACAGCATATGTAAAATTAAAAATGAAATATTAAATGGTAATCAATACATTAAAAAAATTACAACAGGGATGATTGCGCGCCAAGTTTGAGAAATATTGGTCAGAATTCAGTGATATATTGAAAATGGCTGTCATTTTGGATCCGAGATATAAAATTACTTTCATGGAGTGGTGTTATCGAAGATTGCATGGTGGAGATTACCTCTTTGAACTAAGAAAGGTCAAATTTAAGTTGATCTCCTTTTTGTTAACTACAGTTCAAGAGGGAATGGTACATTAGAGCAACGTTTACATGCATCTGAGCTGGTACAAGGTGTTGCTTCAAAGAGCATACCATCTCCTATGATTAAGTCACAATTTCTACAGGTTGTATAATTATAACTATTAAGTTACAACTTCATTATTTTTCTTTTACAGTTCTAATACCTTTCCAAAAAATGAGATGTTGATTCATTTCAACATGAGGTCATAATGTCTAGAAAATCATAATTGGATATTTATCATTATGAACCAAAGTTTGATATGAAGGTTAATTTAGACATTTTGAAATTCTGACAATTACTCGTGATGTACTATGTATTTGAATTATTACAGTAGCATCTAAAAGTACATTAAGCAATAGTGATAGAATTTTATATCAATATCAAAGTGCAGTGAAACATGATATTGTTGAGGCACTAGTTTTTGCAAAGGATTGGTTATATGGAGAATATGGTGTTTTCTCTAGCATATTCAAGCACATTTATATTTATATAATGTTATTGAGAGTTCAAATCATTCTTTTTTTTTTGCAGTAGCAACTGACCTCAAACTTAATGATATAGCTGATGATATCCTTAGTCTGAATGTGAACACAAGTGATTGAAAGCATGGTGAAAGTTCAGTTGTTGGATGATTTCATTTGATTATTGCTTATTGTTTGTTTTAAGAATTTAAGATGTCATGCACATTGCTTTTTGTCTATTATTATTTTTTATCTGCTTTAAGAATTTGAGATGATCTTGGGTTGGATAATACCACTGGTTAGACAGTTTTATTAGGTTATTAATTAAGCAGTGCGTGCAGTGTTATTATATGTCATAATACCATTGAAGAGGATTTTATTTGTGTTTATCAAAATATTGAGCACTAATGGGCTCATGAGGTCAACATAACCTAGTTCAAATAAAGTTTGAAATAGTTTATTCTTTTTTTTTCTTTTCTTTTTTAATATTAATATTTATTAATTAGTTTATTCAATATTGTATCTAGATCTTCATTAGGGTTTCATCAATATATAAAATTATTATACATGTATATTAAAATCATCATCAAACGACATTTTTAGATTGAGCTTGATCATCATGACCATCTCATCCTCTTCAATGAAGAAATTTCAAATAAAAAGATAAAGAAATTTTAATTAGTAATATAGATTATGTCACGACCCGACCCGATCCGGGATGGATCCCGCTCGCACCGGGCCGCGACAAAACCTTTTTATCCAGGATCTGGCTTTGGAATTTGGTTACTGAACTGAATCTTCCAAATTAATCAACTCAACAGACACACAAACACAGAGCCACTATGAATCATCAAACACAGCAGAACAAAACATCCATATTTTCATTTTCCTCAAAACAATCCTCTACAGATATAGTACATGGCTTTTGAACAGAAAGAAAGACAGAACAGAAAAGCCATGACTGTACAAAAATCAACAGGTACAAACAATACCTATACGGATCAGAACTCAGAAATCTATTCCTGGACTTCCTTCCCTTACCCAGAACCTGAAAACCACCAGAAAACAAGAGTGAGCTCAACAGCTCAGCAAAGCAACAAACCTCCAATCAAAACTCTCAGAATCCAAAACCAAACTCATCAGACAAAAATCAGATCAAAAATCGGAACAGAATCGTACAGATATCAAATCAGACATATCAGAACGAAACAGAACAAATCAGAATAGATACGGACAGATCACATCAGAATCAGAAATTGTACACATCAGAATCAGAACGGATTAAATCAACAGAGTCAGAATCATACAGAAATCAGAAGTTCAGATAATATCAGAACAGAATTGTACGGAAATAGAAGTCGTATTAAATCAGAAACAGAAAAGAATAAAACATATCACATCAACAAAATCAGAAATCAGAATTGCAGATCGTATCAACAGAACAGATATCAACAGAACAGATTCGGAAATCAGATATCAACAGAACAGATACGGAAATCAGATATCAACAGAACAGATACGGAAATCAGATATCAACAGAACAGATACGGAAATAAGATATCAACAGAACAGATACGGAAATAAGATATCAACAGAACAGATACGGAAATAAGATATCAACAGAACAGATACGGAAATCAGATATCA
>NW_021319673.1:363323-391251 GCF_001605985.2 Dendrobium catenatum | reverse complement strand
AGTACATTAAGCTGTGATAGTATTTTAATATCAAAATATGCAAAGTGCAGTTGAAACATGATATGTTGAGGCACTGTTCTTTTGCAAGGATGGTTATATGAGAAATGGTGGTTTCTCTAACATATCAGCAATTTATATTTATATCATGTTATTGAGAGTTCAAATCCTTTTCTTTTTTTGTAGTACAACGTTGACCTCAAACTTATGATATATGATGATATCGCTTAGTCCTGATGTGAACACAAGTGATTGAAGCACTGGTGAAAGTTAGTTGTGGATTGATTTCTTTGATTATTGCTTATTGCTTTGTGGTTTAGAATATTGAGATGTATGCACATTGCTTTTTTGTCTTTATTATTTTTTTATCGCTTTAATGATTTGAGATGTCTGGGTTGGATAATACCACTTGGGACAGTTTTATTGGTTTTAATAGCACGTGCGTTGCAGGTGTTATTTAATGTCATCGAAATACCAATTGAAGAGGATTTTATTGTGTTTATTCAAAATATTTGGCACTAATGGCTCATGAGCGGTCAACATAACTAGTTCAAAAAGTTTGAAATATTTATTTTTTTTTTTCTTTTTTTTTAATATTATAATTAATTAGTTTTTCAATATTGTTCGTAGATCTTCTAGGGTTTCTCAATATATAAATTATATTATACATGTTATTAAATCATCCATAAACGGACATTTTTGATTGGCTTGTATCGTCATGCACTCTCATCCTCTTTCATGAAGAATTTGCAATAAAAAGATAGAAATTTTAAATTATAATATAGATTATGTCACGACCCGCCCGATCCGGTAGCGGATCCGCTCGGCACCGGGGCCGCGACAAAACCTTTTTATCCAGGATCTGGTCTTTGATTTGGTACTGACTGAATCTTCCAATATTACATCTCAACAGCACAAACTAGAAGCACTATGAATCATCACACAGCGAAACAAAATCCATATTTTCATTTTCCTCAAAATAATCCTTACAGATACAGTACATGGCTTTTGAAAGGAAGACAGAACAGAAAGCTCATGTACTGTACAACTAATGCAACAGGTACATTAACAATCCTATAGGTAGAACTCAGCAATCTTTCTGGACTTCTTCCTACAGAACTGAAAACACAGGAAATGAAGAGCTGAGGCTCAGAGCTAGCAAAGCAACAACCTCCAATCAAACTCTCAGATCCAAACCAAATCTATTCAGACAAAATCGATCAGAAATCGGAACGAATCGCTAAGATATCGAATCAGACATTCGAGAACGAATACAGTGAACAAGTGCAAGAATAGATACGGACAGTCACATCAGAATCAGATTTACACTCAAGAATCAGACGGATTAAATCAAGAGTCAAATCGTACAGAAATTAGAATTCAGATATATCGAACAGATTGTCGGAAAGAGTCGTTAAGATCAGAAAGAACAGAATAAACATACATCACGAAAATCAAAAAATCGAATTGCAGATCGTGTATAACAGAGATATCACAGAACTGAGATTCAAATCGATATCAGACTTTCAGTATATATATATATAATAGCTTAACTAATAAAAAAGACTACGGATTCTGACCCATTCTTCCCTTGTGGCTCACGGCACCAGAAATTCGCTGAATAATTATCAGGCTTAAGTAATGTGCTCACAGCACAGAAAAATAATTCCTCAGATGGGACAAAACAGAAATTTCTCCAACTTGAGCCTCAACTAATTTTCCCAGACACTAACTGAATTCTCTTGATCAGGCCCTTTAGCTCCCTTTTTATTAGCTTCTACACATAGATTTTCAATTCAGAGGAAATCGGGCAAATTCAAGATCAGACAAAAATGGCAGCACAACGGCAGTAGACTAGAATTGACACAGAATTTCGAACTAAATTACCAATATTCGCACAGAATAGTAATCACATTCCGAACTTTATTCTACCTGCACAGAGAATTTATAATTTCACAGAAAATGTCAGTCTACGCAAAAACTCACCCGAATCAAAAATACCCGGACAAAATCTTTCGGAAATCAACCAAAAGGTGCACACTCGGCACTGTCACAATTTACGAGAAGTTGCGGGTATCGAAAGTTACGCGGTAAAAATTGAACCAATCAAAAGATACGGACGAAAAATAGTAACGGAAACGAAATCCGGACAGAAAATACCGCCAAACTCGACGGTTTTGAAAATTGAGAAAGGCGAAATGTGTCTTACCTTGCGTACAGCAATATTCTGAACAGTCTCTTCGGACGAAAACGGCTCCGCATCGTCCGAAAATCAACTTTTGCCAAAATACCCTCGACTTTCTCTCTCCTCAGATATTTATTTTGATATTTTTGATTTTTCTCTCTCTTCAAAACGTCTGAAATCAGCTTTATAATACACAGATCGGCCCGGCCGATCACCAGATCGTCCCAGGACGATCAGACTATTTTGGATCGTCCTGGACGGTTCCCAGAACTATTCGCAGGCCGATATTTTCTACAGTGCCAATCGTCCTGGACGATGTCCAAATCGGCTTGGACGATAAGTACAGAAAATCACCTGGAGCAAAACTGGGCAAATTCTGGAGCAAAATTTCCACTGATCGTCCCAGGATGATCCAGATCGTCCCAGGACGATCCAGATCGTCCTGGACGATCCTGGAGCAGATTTTTAATATTACAGATTACCCTAAAGCCTATTCTAAATAATGCGTCATCGCAACCGTTAGTTCTAAATCTTTAGCACCATCCGGTCCATTAATTTAAATACAATACTATGTATCAGCCGCTCCATTCCGCCTAGTTAGGTTTTATATCACCGCGCATCTGCTTCTCTTCATAAGCGAGAACTCCGAAAACCAATCATGGCGGCTACTGCTGCTGCTTCTCCCGTCTCATTACCGCAACAATTCTCTGGTTTGGCCCCACCCACAGATGTTAAGCTCTTCAATCGGTGGTCTTTCGAAGAAGTTGAGGTCGGTTTTACTTATCTCTCTCTTGTTTCTTTTACCTTGACCCGCAGGATCTAATATATGTTCGTTAATTTAGTTTGTTCAGTAAAGGATATAATGGCTATCCATATTCTTTGATTGAGTTTATGGTGTAATATGTGCGGCAAGGTTGTCTATCATATGCTAAATAGTATTGTTTCTTCGTTGTGTGTCCTTCAACTATTGATTATCTAGTTTTATTGCTTTATTTGGTGTGAATATATATGCTTTTTGTTGTTCTAGTTTCAGTCATCTACCTTATTTCTGAAAATGGGAAATTTTTATGGATTATTTGTTTGTATATATATACCAATCTGATTTTTTTTCTCCTTTTAAATCTTAATTTGTGGATTATTTGTTTGTATTTCAGGTTTCTGACATGTCACTAGCCGACTATATTGCGGTGACTCCATCGAAGCATGCTACTTATCTTCCACACACTGCAGGACGATACTCTGTAAAAAGGTTCAGGAAAGCATAATGTCCAATTGTTGAAAGGTTGACCAATTCTTTGATGATGCATGGTCGCAACAATGGGAAGAAACTGAAGACTGTTCGCATTGTTAAACATGCTATGGACATCATTCATCTCCTTACTGATACAAACCCAATTCAAATCATTGTAGATGCTGTCATTAATAGGTAATTAATACTTGTGTTACAATTGAGTTAATTCACATGAAAGTTTAAGCTAGACAATAATTAATAGGTGCGTTATTTGTTTTTGTCTTCTTAAAACAATTTATTCTACCTACAAATTATACTCGATTCTCATGATGATTGTTATTTCTACTAGAGTTTAAGGGTTGCTCTTGAGTATTCCCGGTTTATCAATTTCAGGGAACATATAACATTGTTTGCATATTTCCTTATTAGACATTTGCAAGAGGTTGTACCCTGGTGTATGCTTTTTGCTTATGATATTATTGTTGTTGATAAGACTAGAGAGGGTGTTGAAGGTAAACTTGAATTATGGAGGTCAACCTTAGAGTTTAAAGGTTTCGTTTGAGTAGATCCAAAACTGAATATATAGAGTGTAATTTTAGTAATAATATATCTAATAGGGGGATTGTGACTTTGGGTGATCAAGTCATAATTAACAGTACACATTTTAGATATCTTGGGTCTATTGTTCAGAGTGATGGTGAAATAGATGTGGATATTATTAATAGAATTTAAGTTGGATGGTTGAACTGGAGGAATTCATTGAGCTTGTTGTGTGATAGAAAAGTTCATCTAAAACTTAAGGGAAAATTCTATAAGATAGTAGTGAGACCTGCAATTCTTTATGGTGCAGAATGTTGGCCATTAAAAGAGAAGCATAATATTAAGTTAAGTGTTGCAGAGATGAGGATGCTTAGGTGGATGAGTGGCTTTATTCTTAGAGATAGGATACAAAATGAGCATATACTTAAAAAGGTTGTAGTAGCTCCAGTGGAAGATAAGATTAGAAAGAGTCGTCTTAGATGGTTTGGTCACATAAAACGGCGGACTTCTGATGACCCGGTTAGGAAAGTAGATGTATTAGATTTGACTTATGTTAGGAAAGGTAGAGGTAGACCTAAAAAAACTTGATTAGAAAATATTAGAAATGACCATTCTTTATTAGATTTAGATGAGAATTTAATTCTTTACAGAATACAATGGAGAAAAAGGATTCATGTAGCCTACCCCAAATAGTGGGATTGGGAAACTCTCTCCCACTAGACAGAAATCTTAATATGAATCAGGATACCCAGGATAGGATGGCATAAAAAGAAACTCCTTGGATACTACTACCAAGACTGACACCCTCCTTTCTAGCCTTAGGCCCTAGAAACTCTTCCTAGACTGCTGGGACTAGATGCCTTTAGCACTCGTATACAAGCTAGCCCTCTTATTAGATTAGGCATGTTAGGCCCATCTTATCTTACCATGTAATCTGCCCTATTAGGGCAATCTCGTTAGCCCCACAAGAGAATCTTATCAAAACTCTCTCCTTTTTCTTTCCACTAGAGGCTTGTTGTTGTTGTATTCTCTTCATGCACATATTTTCTAATTTGTTTTTATTTGCAGTGGCCCACGTGAGGATGCTATTAGAATTGGATCTGCTGGTGTTGTTAGGCGTCAGGCTGTTGATATTTCCCCTCTGAGAAGGGTTAATCAAGCAATATATCTTCTCACAACAGGTGCTTGTGAGAGTGCTTTTCAAAATATCAAGACAATTGCTGAATGTCTTGCTGATGAATTGATTAATGCAGCTAAGGGTTCTTCCAACAGGTGAGCATTTTTCCTTGTGTGATTATTTGTTTTTTTTTTTTTTTTATGCTCTAATCTCCTTCATCAGCTTCACTGTTTTTATAATCTACAAATGTTCTCACGATTATCAGTTTTGTAAATGGAAGGTGATGTTTGTCTTTATAAGGTTTTTTTTATAATTAGTAGATATTAATGTGACTATTTAAAGTGTTTGCTTATACTTATATACGCTTTTGGAAGTTACTTGACGGATGTTGTTGCTTTGTTTGCAGTTACGCTATCAAGAAGAAGGACGAGATTGAACGTGTGGCAAAGGCAAATCGCTGAAGGCCATATTTCAAAAACAGAAGTCCTGAAATGATTTTTTTCCCTTTTTGAATTACATTTAGGCTTCGTTTGGGATAGTTTTTTTATTGCTTCTTGAATTAGCTTTTTAGTATAAAGATTAAAATTTTTGTACTAGAAAATAGCTTCAAGAAACAATAAGAAAGTCATCCCAAACGAAGCCTTAATGTTGTCTTATCTGCTCTTAAGATTGTAGTTGTACTTTTGCGACTTTTTAAGGTTGTGGATGTTTTTCTTTTTAATTTAGTGCTTGATGTTCCTGTTATATTGTTAGTTTCAACATTTACCAAGCGGTGGAACTTTATTCTAAACATTTTTGTTTCAAAATTATCTAATACTTTTGTGCTTCCAAGGTCCCCTTATTTTTATTTTTTAATGCAGAAGTACAGCAGTGTTATGCCACTTTCATGGAATAAAAATAAGTATTCATAATTTCTCGTTTATTGTTGGTGAGAATATATAATAATCTTGGCTGGTGATGTTACTTGAAAGCTGTAAAAACAGTGAATGCAAAGTAAAATGTTGTTCCAACTTCAAACTATGACAAATCTATATTTTCCATCAGTGTAAGGAAGATAATCAACTAATATTACATTATGAGCAACGGCAAAAGCAAAATGTTGTTCGACTGTCTTTTACCTGATGAAAATTTTGAATTCTACAATTTTTTTAGTGCTCTATCAAAAAGCTTATTTTGATTCTGTTTGATGCTTTTTCTTTGACGATCACTTTGTTTTTTTGGGCTGTCGTTAAATCTTTCTGTTACATTGTATCCCTCAAGTTTTGTTTGGTCGTTTCAGATATTTGGTTCCTACATATCTAATTGTAGGGTAGCTTTGCTTGATTTTTTTAATTTACATAGGCAAATGTTTTCTTAAATAAAGAGCTATGAAATGCAATTTTAATATTTGTAAATGATTTTGTACATTTCATTACATATTTGCAGTAAGAAATCGTGGACAATAAGATTAGGGCTGCAAACGAACCGAACACCGAGCTTTAGCCTGTTCGTGTTCGAGCTCATTTGCGCTCCTCAATTTTTGACCAACTAGTCCCTCAATCTCACAAATATTCTTGATTTTTAAACAGCCTTTCATTCATAGGCGGATGAGCGGTCAAGTGAGGGTGGGCAAATGTTGACCCTGAAAAAAAAAATCATTAGAGAGGGATTTTTCGTTATCCCCCCTCGAAAGAACTTTTTTGTCCTCAATTTATTAATCATGCGCCAATTTTTTCCATCCCACCACACAATCGCAGTCGAAGGCTTGAAGCCCTCTCATTATGTCGTTTGCAACTCACAATATTAGGTTGCCTTCTCAATCGCAAGAGATCCTGGCCTTCGCCTTCGCAAATCGCAAGAGTTTGCCCATCGTAAAAAAAAATGGTTTGGATCCGCCCATGCCTTCATCATTTCATTCTTTTTCTTTTTAATGCTCTTTTGACTTTTAGTTAGGTAGAAATTATTATTGTTGAATATTAATTATATTTGGTGAAAGATATTATCTGATATAATTTAATTTTGATTAATTAAATTACCATTATATGAGCATAATTTATACATATTTAATTTACAATTCATATACAAGATAAATGCAGCATATACTAAGAAATGATGGCCAAACATCTCACCTTTTTTTTTCAGAACTTTATACCTAATAGTGCCGGATCAGTTTTGTGTTCGACTCAAATCCGACTCGTGATCTGAAATTGACACCCCTACATTTAGACCCTAACTTTCGCTGTTTGCCTGACAAATTTACTTATAGCTAAGAGTTTGGATCTCAGTTCTAAAGTGGTTCACACTGAAGTGAGTTATAATTATATAAATTAATTTCATAGAAACTCACTTCTTGTGAACTAATTCTGTATTTCTTTGGGCTCTAATGAGCATATTTTCACATTATATTAAAATAATATTTTAAATCAATTTTGTGAGGTCTATAGGTGATTCTCAACTTTGACAAAAATTTAAATGTTTGCTAAAAAAATGCATTTTCTCAGGTCAGCAATCCTAACAACAAAAATAAATGTCCTAAAATTATTTTAAAACTAACAAAATATAAAAAGTTATTCAAATATATTGATTTTATCTTGCGCTATTTAAAATATATATTAATTCTAAATACTTAAAATCAATGTCTCAAAAAATTAAAATTAAATTTCGTAATAGATTATTTTTATCTAATAATGAGTCATATAATGAAGAGAAAAATGATTAAAAAAATAGAGGATAAACATAATTACAAGTAATTAAAAATAGTTATAATAATTAATTTTAATTTATCTTTTTTGTGAAAAAGAAAAATTAGAGGGAGACCTAGCATGTTGAATACCATAATAAAAAAATATCTTCCTTTTTTCCTGCACTCACCAAGTCTCCAAAATATATTAAAAAATCCCCAAAATGTATGAAGTTCCCAAGAGTGTCGTTACCTTTTCAACCCTTAACAACACATTTGCCAAAAAAATATATTGAAATGACTCTTTTTAAAATAACTTTATTAAAGTTTTTTTTTTTTTTTTTTGGAAAATGAGGGCAAAAAGCCCATATATTACTATGTAAAAAAGATTACAAGTAAGACATAATAAAAAGGTTAAACCTCATACAAAAGAAGATGAATAACCAAAAACATATACCCCCAAAGCGACAAAAACAGAATAAAAATAACCAAAACTAGGCCGGCTACCCAAAAATAAGGCAAGAAACACCAAAAATGGACTCAGACTGCTAATCACACGAACCAACAGATTTTTCAGCGACACCGATCAAACATCTCCTGGTTGCCCAATATGCCCTCCAAGGAGATGATTAGCAGCTACATCATCATCCTTCTACAAAAATCATCCAATAGAAACAGTCCAAGGTTGCGAGAAACAACCATCCAAGGAGCTGTGCTTTCAAGAGCAACAACCAAATTCCGAGAAAGAGTTCCAGCCAACAGTGAGCATTCCAACAAAAAACAACTCAAAGGATCCTTCTAATACAGCCTTCCAACCCGATCAGAGCAAAAAAAAAAAAACAACAAGATCCTCCATGACAGCAGTAAAAAAAATTCCACCATTCAACAACACCACAGCCTTCCAACCGAAGAAAACCAACAAGCAACTAGTAAAAAATCCCCCAGCCAAAAACAACATTAAGAAGGCCAAGGAATTCTCAGGTTTTCAGAATGCTTCCAGGTGGATATCTTCTCCTCAACCGCAGATTTGATGATAGAACATAGAGTGGAGGCACTTCTAATTTAAAGTTAAATCTTCTTTCATTTCTTTCCCTCCTAAGATAGTATGTGGCACAACAAACAATAAGGAGGAGAAATTCGTTTTGGTTTTTAAGCAAATAGCTCCTATCACCCAAGAAATGCAAAACTTGAGTAAGCAGAGGTCTCAAAAGGAAATCTTCCAAAACAGGGATCAGTTTTTGTAAAATCGAGAACGCATAATCACATTAAAAAAGGATGTGGTAGTTAGTCTCGTTGTGAGAAGAGCATAAAAAACAAATGGGATGCACCACAATGTTCCTCTTAATAAGCTCCTCTACCGTTTTAAGCCCACCATTAACAGCTATCCAAGTGTATATAGAGTATTTAAGAGCATGATGATTATGCCACACAAATTTATGCCAATCAACAGTAGCCTCCTCCTAAAAATAAAATTTTATAAAAGAAGAGAAACAAGGCTTCTTCCTATCTTTCCAAAGTAAAGTGAATTTAGAATCAAGAGTTATGCCAATATGCCCCAAAGATTAAGCTAAAACCTCTTTAACATTGCTCGGGAAAAACCAACCACCCTCCACCAAAAAATTAGAAATCGTGACCTGATGAGGAATGCGATTTTCCAAGTTACAGTTTGGAAGAGCAGACAATAAAGACCTATCACCGATCCACGGATCCCATAGCATTGCAATATTACTATTAGAATTGACTTCAAAGTGGATACTAGAAGTGATTTGCAGGGCAACCTTCCCAATTTCTCTCCAAAGAGGAGAGACTTTGCACTGAACCGGGGTCCAAGGTGTACAAAATTTAGCATATAGGTAAGTGAACAATATAGACTTAGCATTGTAAAATCTGAAAATCAGAGAGCAACGGTTTGCAAATTGAAGGGCATATAAATCCGAAATGCCCAACCCTCCATTCTTTTTAGGTTTACAGGTTCACTTCCAAGCAATGAGGCGTAATTTTTTGGCCTCCATGTCACCAAAATAGAGGAATCTAGCACACATTCTGCTTAAACTCTTTATTAAAGTTATTGTGCTATATTCAACATATGTTCTATATTTATAATACATCAAACCCTATATGCTTCATAGTTTGGAGTGTTAGGTCCTAATAAAAATAAAATAAAATAATAAAAAATAAAAGATCCTAAAGCAAGAGTAAAATTTGAATTTATATTCCTCATAATATATGTAATTGATCAAATATTCTTACTATTTATTTTTTTTTATGAAAAATATATCTAATTGTTCTCTTTATATTGAAATATCCCTTTTAAATAAAACTATAAATAATTGTTCTCAAGTGAAGAGTTTTACGGCGGCTTCACAATTAAAGACAGAGTGCAAAACGAGTATATACACGAAAAGTTGAAGTAGCTCCAATGGCATATAAGACGGGAGTCCTTCAATGATTTGGTCACATAAAACTTCGATTTGTAGATGAACTGTTAGATGAAAAAAAAGAATTAGATCTAGCAGGAAGAGTTATATCTAAAAGGACTAGACTAGAATATATTAAAAATATTTTTTTATTAGATTTAAATGAGAAATTGACTCCAAATAAAAAAATGGAGAGAAAGGCTTGCTATAGTCGAGTAGTGAGATAAAAGATTATTGTTGTTCTTATTGTATTGATATATTTATAATTAATAACTGCATATATATAATATATATAAGACTTCATTTGTCTTATTACTTTCTAAAATAGTATTTTAATATTAAAAAAATTTTAACTATAATTTTTTTTACTAAAAAGCTACTTTATGCTTCATTTGGGATACTTTTTTATTATTTTTCAAAGTAGTTTTTTAGTTTTTTTTTAATTATAATTTTTTGTGCTAGAAAGTTATCACGGAGTCTTTTGATTGAAAAAGAAATTATCTACTAGCTTTTTCTTAATTCTTGCATCATAATATATATATATATATATATGAACACGCGATCGCCTCTTTTAATTTTATCCATCCTTAATAAAACTTTAATTAAGTTTATTGTATAATATTCAAACGCCTTAATATTTGCTCAAGAGGTCATTTGATTGCAAATATTATGAATACAAAAATAAAAAGGAAAATAATTTTTTTAAAAAAAATTGTTTAAGTAAAGGAATGCAAAACATTTATATAGCGAATTAAAAATATGCCAAATGCCTATTTTTTAAAAAAAATTGGATGACCTTCAAATTTAGAAAAAATATCAAAATCCACAATTTGCAACCTCGTCTTCCTCGTCTACAATCGACATCCACTACTCTTGTGAAACCTCTTAAGTAAATGAAACTAAACTCTTAAACATTGATTCGTCTTTTGATGTAATTGTTGAAATTTTATTTAGAAGCTTCACAGTTAAACGTGCTCATCCCAGAGAAATTTTGGGATGAGTGACATCCTAATAAGTTACATCAATAAAATAAAATCGTGAGACTCTTAGGCCAAAGAAGAAATAACTAGATAGTTAAGAGATTGGCTGTTACAAATGGTATTAAAGTAATACACCAGATAGAAGATGTGAACTAAATGTCAAACAAAACAAAGTTCTACGCCATGTGAGGCACCTCTTAATCTGTATGGAACAAAGTGTTACGTGACAGGAGCCGCCAATTAAACACATAGGGGCCACCTCTACAATCCTCTATGTATGGTGGATGATTTTGGGATAAATTACTGACAACGATGTAAGTTACTTAAATGGAGGAGATTGTGAAACCCCTTAAGTAAAATAATCTAAATCTTAAACATTTAGGCTTTTTTGGTGTAATGATTAAAATTTTATTTAGATACTCAGCAGTTAAACGTGCTCATCTAAGAGAAATTATGAGATGACTGACCTCTTGAGAAGTTATAACAATGGGACAAAATCATGAGACCATTAGGCCAAAGAGGACAATATCTTGATAGTTAAGGGTTTGAGTTGTTGCAACTGTGACATCCCAAACAGAGTCAAAATACACAGTTTCAGAAAATTATCAAATTATCAGAAATCGAATAAAACAACGTTACAAAGCTTTACTTGTACTGAAGCAATATTTTTCTGACATCCAGATAAATTTCTATTCGATAAAAAGCGCACATAACTCAAAATATCTGGTAAAAACTTTCCAAAAATACTTAAATCATGCAAAATCATCATTTCAATAACATACCAAAAGTTACGCGGTAAACGTTTCGTCAATACAAAGATATGCACATTTTACGATAACGGAAATACAAAATTGAGCAGAAAAATACCAAAACTAGAAATCTTCGAAATCAGAAATAGGATTCGGAGTCCTAACTGCGAGATAAACAATTCTTCTAACTGCGTCGTCGAACAAAAATCGCTCCGCGAGCTCCAAAACCAAGCCTTCCTCTTCTCTTTCCTTCTCTTTCTCTCTGCTTTTTCTCTCTCTTTAAAAATATCTCAATTCCAATACTTATCAAAAAGGATCGTCCCGAGACGATTTGCCCTCTGAACAAATCTCGTCCAGACGAAGTGCATTCGTTCCTAGACGATTTACTCTATGGACAAATTTCATCCCGACGGTTCGTCCTGGCTCGTACAGGTTCGTCCAGACGAACCATACAGAATCTTCACAATGTTCTTCAGTTCGTCCCGTACTAAAGTCAGTTCGTACGGACTAACTGCACCAAAAAAAAAATGCACTTCAGAGGAGTTTTACAGCAACTCACCTCAAGTCTCTATTGCTACATGTCATAGGCCGCCACCACTATCCTATGAAGCAGTAACAAAGTTTTTTCTAATATTCATTATATGTACCAATATTAGGTTTTATGGTATTAAAGTACTTAGCTCCAATAAGCACGACCTTATTCATCTAAACACTTTGTGTTATTATATGTTGATGATGTTGTTAGCAACTCAATGGCATATGAAGTTGTCAAGCCTGCAATTGTTGTTGTTGCATGTTCAAATGGAGCTATCAAACCACTATTGATTATATTCTCTCATTAATGTTATGAAACATCTTAAGTAAAAGAAGTTAAACTCTTAAATATCGAGACATTTTTTGGTGTAATAGTTAGCATTTCATTAAGAAACTTCGTAGTAAAGCATGCTCATCCTTGAGAAATCTTGGGATGAGTGGCCTCCTGGGAAGTTACACCAACATGGCAAAACCGTGAGGCTCTTAGGTCAAAGCAGACAATATCTTGATAATTAAGAGTTAGGATTGTTACAAATGCAACCAACCATTCTTAGTAATACCAAATTAGTTTTTGTTGTGTAATATTAAAAATTGTCAGAATTTTGCTTAAAAACTTTTCTTGTACATTATGATTCTTTTTTTATATATCATATCAATTCAATGAAGGAATAACCAAGTTTTCTCCACCATCCACTCTTTATGTCAAAGAAGTTTGTCTACTACTACTATCATACTCTGATAGGTTACAGCAGTCTTATCTAAAGGTTAAACATTGACCACTCTTTGTTTCAACATGTATGCATGTATATATATACATGCTTATTGTCAAATCAAGAAGTTCTACTACGTAAATCCAACAAGCTCAAGATAATTCAATTGTAACATCATTAAGACACTAAAATGCTGCATAAATAATTTATGATCAAAGGGATTATTATAAGTCGCTCTTATACTGTTTGGAATTCTTGCAAATTTTACTAATATGCCTCTCTAATAAAATGTTATAAATAGGACCTTATTTTGTACTTAAAGAGAGTTGGAGAGCTAAGAAATCTAAGGAATTCTAATGACCGCCATAATCAATCACCCCACCATCACCTAATTTCTATCCAACTCCCTTATTGGATTTCAACCATTCGCCTACTTATGTAAACTCTACAATGAATTCTTATAATCTTATATTCTTTAAATAAAAGTAAATTATTTTATTGACAATTATATAGTGTATCATTGCAACTAAAATAAATTTCGTGATTCTTCTCCTTCCTAGGTTTTCCACATAAAAAAGTTCTAATAAATTACAATTTACAAATTCCATTTATGCATGGTGGATCATTATACAAAGCTAAAAAAAAAACTCAACAAACATTCTACCATCGCAAAATTTACAGTATATGTAGTCTATCCGTGCTTATCAAAATCTTGTGCGCTTCTTCGGATAAATCCCGTTAAATCCGGCTGCCCTCGAATTTACTAAATCCCAAATTTAAGCCGTAAATCCGGAATTTACCGAATCCTGGGATTTAGGGTATCTCCAACCAAAATTCTGATTTTTCACTGGAAAATGTAGTAAAATTAAAAAGTGTCGTGATTCATCTCCAGTGGAACGTCATTTTGCCCCCAAATCATCACTCATTTCTTTCCCGCCTATTTCAGACGAGTTCGGTAGAGAGAAAGAAATAGTGCAAACAACTGAGTTCAAATGACGAAAAAAATGGCATTCGATTGCGACGTTTGAGGACCTCCATTCAGCTGTTTGCTGAAGGGTTGGAGATGTTTTTAACGTGCGCACAAAAACTGTTGGGCTGGATTTAGCGTAAATCCGACTTAAATCCCGCTGTAAATCCGATACCAAACAGCCCCTAAATAATGCCTCATCGGAACCGTTAATCAAATCTTTAGCGCCTTCAATATATCATCATGACGGTCCATGACTACAATGCTACATAAGTTGCTCCTCTCCTCCTAACTCGCTAGGGTTTTTATCGCTGCCGCATCTGGTTCTCTCCGAATACCAGCGAGAACTCTCCGAATACCAATCATGGCGGCCGCCCTGTCCTCTCCACCACAATCCTCTGGTTTGGCCTCGCCCACCGATGTTAAGCTCTTCAATCGGTGGTCTTTCGAAGAAATCGAGGTCGGTTTTACTTATCTCTTTCCTGTTTCTTTTATGCATACCAAGCATCAATTTGGCTCCATTGAATTTGAAAAAAAAAAATATATGGAGAAAGAATTGAGCATACCTTTAAATCTACTTAAGTAGATAAACAGCGAGAGATAAGTGTGGAATGTTGAAGGATTGAAATCTCATAAATTGTAAATTGATAGAGGGGAGGGATATCGAAGATATTTTCCGAAATAGTGAGAAATGTGAAAGAGGGAAAGCTGTGGATTCCTATTTCGTGATTTGGAAATGACTATTGAGTGATCTGAAGAGAGAGACGTGTTCAGTGGAATTTTGTTCAAGGGAGTTGGAGAGCAGCTGATTTGGGAAATTTGTTTGGCAGTTCATCATTATTGATCTGATGAAGCACCAAATCGAGCAGATTGTTATAATGTAACACAGTGTAACCTAGTATCTGGTGTTGCCATTGAACCTTGTAATAGCACGCAATAAGCTTGTGTTATAATAAGTGTTGCTAAAAGTTAGTTTTATCGTGGTTGTATTTTATCATTCATGATTTTGACATTTCTCAAGGTTTTACTACTTAATTTATCACATAAATTATGTGTTGAAAATGTGTTTAACTTTAGCTGCTGGTAGCATTATTGATCTTTTTCCCCTTGCAAATCTTAGTTTGTGGATTCTTTTTTTGTATTCAGGTTTCTGACATGTCACTTGCTGACTATATTGCGGTAACTCCTTCGAAGCATGCAACTTATCTTCCACACACAGCTGGACGCTACTCTGTAAAAAGGTTCAGGAAAGCACAGTGTCCCATTGTTGAAAGATTGACCAATTCATTGATGATGCATGGTCGCAACAATGGGAAGAAACTGAAGGCTGTTCGCATCGTTAAACATGCTATGGACATTATTCATCTCCTTACTGATACAAACCCAATCCAAATCATAGTAGATGCTGTCATTAATAGGTAATTAATGCTTGGACGACTACAATTGAGTCAATTCACATGAAAGTTTAAGCTATAGAATAGTTAATATGTGCTTTATTTGTTTGTCTTTTCTTAAAATATTTTATTCTAGCTAAAAAAATGTACTATATTCTCATGATGATTGTTATTTCTCCTAGAGTTTAAGGGTTGTTCTTGAGTATTCGTGGTTTACTCTTTATGCACATATTTTATAATTTGTTTTTACTTGCAGCGGTCCACGAGAGGATGCTACTAGAATTGGATCTGCTGGTGTTGTTAGGCGTCAGGCTGTTGATATTTCGCCTCTGAGACGGGTTAATCAAGCGATATATCTTCTCACAACAGGTGCTCGTGAGAGTGCTTTTCGAAATATCAAGACAATTGCTGAATGTCTTGCTGATGAATTGATTAATGCAGCTAAGGGTTCTTCCAACAGGTGAGCATTTTTCCTTGTGTGATTATTTGTTTTTTTATGCTATAGTCTCCTTCATCAGCTTCACTGTTTTTATAATCTAGAAATGTTCAACACGCTTGAGCAGCTAAGTCTTTCCTGTTTTTTTTTTTTTTCAAAACTATACTTCAATTTTAACTATCTAACTCTGCATTTGTGTCCTAGGAATTAATAAAAATTTTAACATACCTATCCCCGTCGTGGATAATTAATTTTTTTTTAAATGATTTGGATGGTGGTATTTGTCTTGTAAATGAATGTTGATGCACATTATTGCCTTGAGCTATTTATTTGTTTGTCTTTATAAGTTTTTTTTTATTAGTAGATATTATGTGACTTTCAAGTGGATGGTTAAGTGGAGGAATGCATTGGGCTTTTTGTGGCGATCGAAAAGTCCCCCTCAAACTTAAGGGAAAAATTTTATAAGATGGTGGTGAGACCTGTATATGCTTTTGGTGCCAAATGATTGGCCATTAAAAGAGAAGCATAATACTAAGTTAAGTGTTGCAGAGATGAGGATGCTTAGGTGGTTGAGTGGCTTTACCCTTAGAGATAGGATACGAAATGAGCACATATGTGAAAGTTTGGAGTAGCTCCAGTGGAAGATAAGATTAGTGAGAGTCGTCTTTGATGGTTTGGTTACATTAAACGGAGGCCTTTCGATGACTCGGTTAGGAAAGTTGAGGTATTAGATTTGACTTATATTAAGAAAGGTAGAGGTAGACTTAAAAAGACTTAGTTAGAAAATATTAGAAATGATCTTTCTTTATTAGATTTAAATGAGAATTTGACTTTTAATAGGACACAATGGCGAAAAAGGATTAATGTAGCCGACCCCACGTAGTGGGACAAAGGCTTGATGTTGTTGTTGTTTTATTATTAATGTGACTATTTTATTTGTTTGCTTATGCTTATATATGCTTTTGGAAGTATCTTGACGTTTGTTGTTGCTTTGTTTGTAGTTATGCTATCAAGAAGAAGGACGAGATTGAACGTGTGGCCAAGGCAAATCGTTGAAGGCAATTTTTAAAAAACAGAAGTCCTGAAATGATTTATTGCCTTTTTGAATTACATTTAATGTTGTCTTATCTGCTCTTAAGATTGTAGTTGTACGTTTGAGACTTTTTAAGGTTGTGGATGTTTTTCTTTTTAATTTGGTACTTGGATGTTTCTGTTATATTGTTAGTTTCAACATTTTTCGAGCGGTGGATTTTTATTATAAACATTTTGTTACAAAATTATCTAATACTTCTGTCCTTCCAAGGTGTCCTCCTTATTTTTATTTTTTTAATGCAGAAGTACAGCAATTTCATGCCATTTTCCTCGAATAAAAATAATTATTCATATTTTCTCGTTTATTGTTGGTGAGAATATATATTCATCTTTGCTGGTGATGTTACTTGAAAGTTGTAGTGACTTTACATCTGCATGAAAGTACATAAAAACTCTGGAGGTGATATTTTTTTCTTTAGAGAAATGGTGTTTTTTTATTATACATTTTGTAGATTGGATTAGCCTGGTTAATGAGCAATCAGCACATTAGCGCTTGGCATTGAACATGACACAAAGACTTTACATCAGTGATCTGCACTAGATTGTCTATATAATCACTGCTATATATGAAGGCAAAAAAATTTAAGTTTTCTGAAGATATGGATAGTTTTATTTTGTGATCTCTTTCTCCAAGTGTGAGACAGGGATTTTGTAGATCTGAATCGTTGAAAGAACAAGCACTCAAAGAAGATTGGCTTTCATCAAGGAGAAAAACGCACTCTCTTTTCTCTTATTATTACTAGCAATCAATCATTACAGTTTTTTATGGTTGTTCTATAATATATTTATTACCCTAGTTTTTTTTTTGTTCTATGAAATGGTCGTAGAGTGGTCTTTTTTATGTTTTTTTTTTTTTTTACTTCAAGACACGAAAAACAATGGCTTTAGAGAAATGTTGGTGCCAATTGAACTAGCATTTTGCTTTATTTCCTAGTCCTTAGTTTTGCTTCCTGTGGTTTCACATTCTTTGATACACAAAAGATCTGCTGTGGACGGAGTTCCAGTTTTTATGATCCCCTTGACATAGAGAAATTATTCTGTCTAGATGCTGCTCTACGTTCGGTTGTCCTGTACCGAGCGGTATCGAGTTGTGGTACATAGTAGTATTGAGCCGCGGTACAATATAGGGTGATGTGGTGTATTTTTATTGGTTCCCGGATGACGTTCGGTATTCGCACAGAATAATTTTTCCTTGACATAGGGATTATTAGGCTTGTTATTCGTTTTTATATATACAAATGAGTAGAAAGCCGGTAGAAGAATAACAAAGCAGGTAGAGCTGAACGCCAGCAGATTAGAATAAGGAGGATGCGAGAAAAGCAGTCCAGTAGGAGGAGGGTATGATCTAAATCATATTGGTAGAAGTTAAAACGGCCTCAGCCCAGATTTGTGTAGGAGCAAAAGCTGGCTGAGCTCTTTTATTGGCTTTCACTCTACACTCATTCTGAGACTCTGTTCCAGGTGCAG
Organism: Dendrobium catenatum; assembly: GCF_001605985.2. NCBI lineage: Eukaryota > Viridiplantae > Streptophyta > Magnoliopsida > Asparagales > Orchidaceae > Dendrobium > Dendrobium catenatum. The sequence continues at coordinate 372,776 of NW_021319673.1, read as the reverse complement.
GCATAGGCAAGTTTAGGAAGAAAGTTGGGACGGAAGAAAGTTGGGACATAGGCCACAGAGGCTTGATACCACACATAAGTCTCGGTTTAAGGTTTCGTTTGGGATAGTTTTTTTATTGCTTTTTTAAAGCAGCTTTTTAATATAAAATATTTTAGTTTGAAATTTTTTTGTAATAGAAAGTTGTTTTAGAAAGCAATAAGAAAACAATCTTGAATGAGGCCTAAGGTTTCATTTGGGATGATTTTTTTACTAGTTAAAGCGACTTTCTGTTTCAAAAATCAAAATTTTAATATTAGAAGACTGCTTTAAGAAGCATTAAGAAAACGGTCCCAAACGAAGCGTAAGTCTCATCAGAATCATATTGAAAGAGGTGATAATAACTACCTTTTGTTCTAGTAATTGTAGGAATCTACATGTTGGATTCCCTTGAAATGCAAATTTTCATTAATTCTTTGTAGAGTTTTCTCAAATTGTTGCATTCATTGACATTTGAAAAAATAAACAAAAAGACTAGTGCAGCACCTGCATTTTGGTCGTCTGTTTAAGGAACTTTTATTTGGTCCGGTGATCGGATGTAGAGCTATGTTCAGCCGACATTGAGATGGCGCCACGTAGCATGCACAAAATCACGTATTTGTCGATTTTGTTCGACAATAACGATAAATATCATTATGTGAAGACAAATACCGAGCAATACCGAGCAATACCGAGCAATACCGAGTTTTTTTAGAAAAAATCGGTATTACTCGGTATTGGTCTTCACATAGCGGTATTTCTCGTTATTGCCAAGCAATACCTAGCAATACCGAGCAAATATCGAGCAAATACTGAGTAACTCAGTGGTAACCGAACATAGAGCTACGTCCGACTGCACGTAATAATTGTTCCTGTTTAAGAACTTATCTTTGGGGTACTCTTTGAGCAAATATCGAGCAAATACATGAGTTTATATTTAGTACTCCTACCCCTTCATTGATGTATACTAGCCCACATCACTAGACAATGATGTTTGCATCTATCCTACATTTGCAAACATCAAAATCTTGCCCTAGTTAATGCCTTTCATTGGAGAAATTATTACGTGTGGAGTTCGGGCATAGAGATGCATTCAGACTCCAATGAGAGCGTGACACGTGGATGTGTACATAATATGTACACACTATGTTACAGTGTGTTGCATACAACTATGCATACACTGTATACAACAGTGTATACACTATATAATTATGTACATATTGTGTATACACTATATACACAATGTGTACATAATTGTACACACTATGTACACGTTCACTCGTCACACACTCATTGGAGTTCGGACGTATCTCTATGCCCGGACTCTGTACATAATAATTTCTCCTTTCATTGATACTTACAGGCCCACAACATCTAACATGTGCGGACCATCGACATTAGTTTAACTAACATTTGCAGACATCTAATTCTTAACACCATCACTCAATTACACAATGGAGTGATGTCATTGTCTTCATAATCAACAAATATCTAATGATGTTCTATTTATGAAATATGCCCCAATGGATGTATTTCGATGCTTGTCATTTGATTTAGAATTTTCTCAAAAAAATAAAAATAAAAATAAATCCATCAACTATTGATTGGGAGTTTTAAGATAATAATATATACAAATTTGCATATATACATTCTCAGCTTAAAAAGTAAATCGAATCATTTTTAGAGAGAAATCATTTTTTTTGTATTTAAGTGATTAAAATTTTTGTATTATTAAAAAAATAAATAAAATTTTAAATGAAAGTTTAAAATAAGATCCTTTCTATTTTTTTTTTTTCAAAAGAGAACAAAAGTATTTGAATTCCTTAATTCTCATTTGGGTTCTGTTTGGGAGAATAAGACACTTATAACAGAAATTTTATTAAAAAATTCATTAAAAAAAAGATACTTATAACAGAAAATAGTCTCTCTCTCTCTCTCTCTCTCTCTCTCTCTCTCTCTCTTTCTATATTTTGGCTGAAAAAAATTAAATGCAATAGTGGATAGAAATGCAATATACAAACTTTTTTTAGAGTTATTTAGATCAGTGTAAAAGAAATATATAACATTCTTTATTTTTTGTTCGATTTAAAGTAAAATGAATGAAATGTAAAGTCTAAAAAAGATAATGGTCGGTGGCCAATACTGATGATGAATTTAGGGTGTATTTGAAAATCAATCAAATCTATGAAATTTAAAATACGCAAAAAATGAACAAGATAATGAATTTTAAATGCACTAAAATTTTACACAATATTATTCTTTTACTCAAACCAAATACTATTATTTTAAAAACCCTTGCATTTGAAATATTTTACACACATTTTAGTTCAAACTAAACAACCCCTTAAATTTCAATGAAACTAAAAAATTGATAACTTTTAGTTTTTTTTCTCCAGTATTTGGTTCGCCAAAAAGGAATGCAATATAAAAGGAATATTTTGAGTTGTTTGGATAAAAAGTAAATTCAAGTGAATGATTTTTTTTATTTGGTTTAAAATAATGAATATATTGTAAAGTCAAAAAATACTGGCGGTTGGTGGGGGAAGTGGCAACAGTGGTGATGGTTGGCGTTCAGTGGCGACATCAACCGATGATGGTTTTGACCGGTGCTGGTGATGGCTGGCAACCAGAGGCGGAGTGGCGGCAGGTGGTGGCTAGCAGATAGCGACATGGGTGGCTAACACATGATTGATGGTGGTGGTGGTTGTTGGCAAGTGGTGGCTAGCAGAGGGATGGCAGCTAGTGGTAGGTGGTAGTGACAACCGGCGGTCCCTAACGACAAGTGGTCATTGTGGCCAACCATAAGATGCCGGATTATGGCGGGCAGAAATGGCAACTGGCAACAAGTGACAATGGCCGACGGTGGTGGCCGGAGGCTGGTGAAGGCGGACTATTCTCGTTACACTTGGATTTATCCGTTGAGACACAAAAATGAAGTTATTTCTGTATTTTCTACATTTAAAACTTATATAGAACATGAGCTATCTTCTAAAATTAAAGCTTTCCAATCTGATGGTGGTGGTGAGTATATCAACACACAATTTACTCAATTGCTTCAGCTCAATGGCATAAAACATAGAATCTCATGTCCTTATACACCAGAACAAAATGGTGTATTAGAAAGAAAGCATAGGCATATCGTCGAAATGGCAAGAACCTTACACACCGCGTCCTTACCGTTAGCTCACTGGCCAGATGCTATGCTCACGGCCGTGCATTTAATTAACAAACTGCCGAATTCTGCAATCAAATACATATCACCCCATGCTATGCTCTACGGAAGTAAACAAGACTACAAGCCACTTCGCATCTTTGGTTGTGCGTGTTTTCCACTAACCCCTACTCACCGTCACAAGCTGCAACTTAAAGCGCAGCCATGTGTATTTCTCGGATACTCGGACACATACAAGGGATACAAATGTCTTCATCTCGGTACAAACAAGATATCATATTCTCGTCACGTCACGTTTGACGAAAATTATTTTCCCTTTGCAGATCAAAAGGTTCCATCTGTTGCTCAACAAGACCAACCTTCACCCATGTTTCTCACACCAATCTCGACCACAAAGCAAGTTCCTGTACAAACTACTACTTCGCCTCCACCATCCAACTTCACAGCCCAACCATCTGTCACAGATGAAATGCTTAAACACAACAATTCGCCCAGTCAGCTCGATCATCCGAGCAAACCGTCCACTTCTCAACCAACACACTCCATGGTAACCAGAGGTAAAACAGGCCATTTAAATCCACAATCCATCTTAATATGTTTCATACTAACACCAACACAGACGAACCGGTGGCTCCCACATCATATACCGAGGCAAGCAAGCTGCCTAAATGGCATCGAGCTATGGCCGACGAGTTCTTCGCGTTACAAACTCAGGGTACATGGAGTCTTGTTATTCCGCCCCCGACAGCTTCTATTCTTGGATGCAAGTGGACTTACATGCTCAAGTTCCACTCGGACGGCTCAATTACCAAACACAAAGCAAGACTTGTTGCTCAGGGAAATCACCAGGAGTACGGGCTGGACTACACTGAGACATTCAGCCCCGTGGTAAAACTTCCGACCATTCGCATACTTCTCATTGTGGCCTTACACCACGACTGGCCTATACATCAATTCGATGTTGCCAACGCGTTTCTCCATGGCTCGCTTACGGAAACCGTTTATATGAATCAACCAAGAGGTTTTGAAGATGCTACTCACCCTAATCATGTATGCTTACTTCACAAAGCCATTTATGGTCTGAAACAAGCACCCAGGCAATGGTATAACACGCTTACATCTTTTTTTATTGAGCTCGGTTTCATCCACAGTACCTCTGACCCCTCTCTTCTTATTCTTCGCAAAGGTAAAGTTCAATTGTTCCTAATTATTTACGTTGACGATCTTCTATTCACAGGTAACGACCAACACGCGATAGGAAGAATCATATCTCAACTCCAGCAACGGTTCAAACTGAAAATTCTTGGACAAGTTAACTCATTTCTCGGCATCAACATATCCCGACACAAAGATTCATACTTTCTCTCACAAAAGGCATACGCCCGATCAATACTCCAGACCACTCAGCTTATCCAATGCAAACCGTTATCCAACCCCACCTGTACCAAATTACCGCAGTCATTCACGCCAGATCCAGTGCTAGACGATCCCGCCATGTACCGTCGTATCGTTGGTTCACTTCAATACTTAACCTTAACTAGACCCGACATATCTTTCAGTTTAAACTTGTTATCTCAGCACATGCATTCTCCTGAACCGTAACACACCTATCTTCTAAAACGTCTACTACGATACATCCAAGGTACGCTAACTCACGGCATTCCAATTCTGAAATCTAACTTGAGTTTATCGGCTTACTCTGATGCAGATTGGGCCGGAGACCCCATCTCTAGGAAATCAACATCTGGATACTACTCATATCTTGACAAAACACTGATCTCTTGGACGGTCAAGAAGTAAACTACGGTGGCTCGCTCCTCAATAGAATCAGAGTATCGGTCTCTAGCTGCTCTCACTGCCGACGTGATTTGGATCAGACGTCTTCTCAACGACTTCGGTATTACTCAAAGTCATCCAACCGACCTCTACTGTGACAACACATCGGCAATTGCATTGGCCAACAATCCGGTGTTCCACGCACGAACGAAACACATCGAGATCGATCACATGTTTGTTTGGGACCATATTCAGCAAGGGACCATTAGGATCCTTCCCATCAGCATGAAGGACCAATTGGCAGATATCTTGACGAAGTCGCTATCTACACCGCGTTTTCAAGAACTTCGTCTAAAACTGAACGCTACTCAAGAACCCTCAGTTTCCAGGGGGATATTAGAGCTCAAAGAATAAATAAACATATACTCTGTGTTGCCTTTTATATCACTTTATGTATAGCCTTTATTCCTATAAATACTAGGTCTCTGTATTACATTGAAGATAATAAAAGTTTATTTCATTACTCTGTACTCTTCTTCTTCCTTCGGCGTGCTGAGGAAACTCCATGAGTTTCTACACTAAACACTTTGTTATTATATGTTGATGTTGTCGTTAGCAACTCAATGGAAGATGAAGTTGTCAAGCCTGCAATTGTTGTTGTTCCATATTCAAATGGAGCTACCAAACCTCCATTGATTATATTATCTCGTTAATGTTATGAAACATCTTAAGTAAAAGAAGTTAAACTATTAAATATCGAAACATTTTTTGGTGTAATAGTTAGCATTTCATTAAGAAACTTCGCAGTTAAGCATGCTCATCCTTGAGAAATCTTGGGATGAGTGACATCCTGAGAAGTTACACCAACAGGACAAAATCGTGAGGCTCTTAGGTCAAAGCAGACAATATCTGATAATTAAGAGTTAGAACTGTTACAAATGCAACCAACCATTCTTAGTAATACCAAATTAGTTTTTACTGTGTAATATTAAAAATTGTCAGAATTTTGCTTAAAAACTTTTCTTGTACATTTTGATTCTTTTTTTATATATCATATCAATTCTATGAAGGAACAACCAAGTTTTCCCCACCATCCACTCTTTATGTCAAAGAAGTTTCTCTACTACTACTATCATACGCTGATAGGTTACATTAGTTTTATCTAAAGGTTAACCATTGACCACTCTTTGTTTCAATATGTATGCATGTATATATATATACATGCTTATTGTCAAATCAAGAAATTCTACTACGTAAACTTCGTAGTAAAGCATGCTCATCCTTGAGAAATCTTGGGATGAGTGGCCTCCTGGGAAGTTACACCAACATGGCAAAACCGTGAGGCTCTTAGGTCAAAGCAGACAATATCTGATAATTAAGAGTTAGAACTGTTACAAATGCAACCAACCATTCTTAGTAATACCAAATTAGTTTTTACTGTGTAATATTAAAAATTGTCAGAATTTTGCTTAAAAACTTTTCTTGTACATTTTGATTCTTTTTTTATATATCATATCAATTCTATGAAGGAACAACCAAGTTTTCCCCACCATCCACTCTTTATGTCAAAGAAGTTTCTCTACTACTACTATCATACGCTGATAGGTTACATTAGTTTTATCTAAAGGTTAACCATTGACCACTCTTTGTTTCAATATGTATGCATGTATATATATATAATATACATGCTTATTGTCAAATCAAGAAGTTCTACTACATAAATCCAACAAGCTCAAGATAATTCAATTGCAACATCATTAAGACACTAAAATGCTGCATAAATAATTTATGATCAAGGGGATTATTATAAGCCGTTCGTATACTGTTTGGAATTCTTGCAAAATTTACTAATACGCCCCTCTAAAAAATGTTATAAATAGGACCTTATTGTGTACTTAAAGAGAGTTGGAGAGCTAAGAAATCTAAGGAACTCTAATGACTGCCATAATCAATCAGCCCACCATCACCTAATTTCTATCCAACTCCCTTACTGGATTTCAACTGTTCGCCTATGAACACCCGCCTTATGTAAACTCTACAACGAATTCTTATAATCTTATATTCTTTAAATAAAAGTAAATTATTTTATCGACAATTATATAGTGTATCATTACAATTAAAGTAAATTTCGTGATTCTTCTCCTTCCTAGGTTTTCCACATAAAAAAGCTCTAATATATTACAATTCACAAATTCCATTTCTGCATGGTGGATCATTATACGAAGCTAAAAAAAACTCAACAAACATTCTACCATCGCAAAATTTACAGTATATGTTAATAAAAAATTCTTACTCATGCATGTTTGTCAAAGTCATCATTAAACTACATTTTTCAACTGAGCTTCATCATTAGATCATCTCATTTTGTTGAGTGAAGAAATCTTAAATGAAAAGAAAAATAAATTAATAATTGAGAATATTGATGCATTAGGAGGGGAACATAGTTCTTAAAGTGAGGATAGGGGTAAATTAATCCAATTTAAATTTTTGGATATATTTGTTTAAATAAATAAATAATATATATTTGATCAATACTATTATTATGACACAACTAAAGTGAATTTCTCTTCAAAAAACACAAATAGTAATATAGATTATCTTAAATCCAACTCTAAGGGGTTGTTTGGCAACAAGTGGGATTTAGTAAATCCTATATATCAGAATTTTGTAAATCTGAAATATGTTAAATCCTGAAAACTGTTTAGTATGTCAAATGTTAAATCCTGAGAAACTGTTTGGTAACATATTTCAGGATTTATAGCAGTTAGGGAATTAAATGTGAAAAAGATAATTATAACTTAAAAATAATTTTATAATTAAAAATAAAAATATATAATGTGTTATAAATTTAATAATAAGTTAAGTACAAATTACTCATTAATTATTATTTACACAATTAATTATATATTTAATAATATCTTCGAGATCGCTGATTCTAGTCTCGTGAACTTTTTGCATATTGACGTGGTCAGGTAGTTTTAGATCTGATTGCCGATATTACTTCAAGTAGTTATCATTTCAAGAGGTATCCATCATGTGATAGGTCCAGTTGTATATTTGGTTAAATTCTTGCGTTCCCATGACATATTTTTTTTTCCGGGCAGAAGTTGCTGACTTTGGGTCTCTGATATGATGTATTGTGTAGCCATTGTTGCAAAGTAGAGACTTGCCTCGAACTCATTTCAATGCCGGAAGTAGTAAAAAGGGCAATGAGGAGGCTATCAGTGCTTCCACACTTGAGAATGAGTACTATGAAAAACCTCCTTAGTGTGCACGTAGATTATTTTAGGTTCGGAAGATGGGAAACCGACTACTTGAGAAGAATCGACTAATGAATCCAACTCTAAGTATGATGAGACTCTAACATTGTGGATACGCGCCATTCCTAGATATTTTGCTGTCATCGTGCGTTGTTTGTGCCAACTGCTTTTGTGCACCATCGCTGAACACTCTGCTCTATAACCGTGATTTCGCACTTCATGACTCTGCGTTTCGCTTCTGTAAGTGTGGTGAACGCATTATTTCATTTTTTTTGTGTGACTGTGGATTGGGCAGTATCGGATCATTACAGCGCGGATTTTAAGTCCGGATTTATGCTAAATCCAGCCAAACAGTTTTGTGCGCGCGTTAAAACCATCTTCAGCCAAACAGTTTTTGTGCGCGCGTTACAACATTTGATTGGAAGCAAGAACAGTACGGCAAACAGCTGAATGGAGGCCCTCAAACGTCGCAACCGAACGACATTTTTTCCGCAATTTGATCTCAGTTTAACAGTGTAACATCAATATTGACGTCGCAACTGATCACCTGTGCCATTTCTTTCCTCTCTACCGAACTCGTCTGAAAAAGGCGCGAAAGAAACGAGCGATGATTTGGGGGCAAAATGGCATTCCACTGGATATGAATCACGACACTTTTATTTTATGCATTTTGTAGTGAAAAAGAGAATTTCGGTTGGAGATGCCCTAAATCCCGGGATTCGGTAAATCCCGGATTTACGGCTTAAATTCGGGATATTAGTAAATCCGAGGTAGCCAGATTTAACACGGGATTTATCTGAAGAAGCGCACGAAAGGGAGAAAGTTACCTTCACAAGCCAGCAAGCTCCCCGTTCTTGCTTCCGATCAAAATGTTGTAACTTCCGATCCGGATTGACGAGAAAGTCGTCAGAGGAGTGAAGTCGAACAACCACGAGGACCGCAGAAGCGACGCGTGCAATCTATACACCTGCAAGCAACGAAGCCGAACAACAACGAAAAAAGAGAAGATGAAAGGCAAACCATAGACGCCTCTAAAAGTTATTTATTGGTTAAGTTAATTAATATAATTTAAATTATATATCAAGTAAATTAATTGTGTAAATTATTGCATAAATTAATTATCTAATATAACTTAAGTGTATAATTAGTAATTAAAATATTATATAATTAGATTTATATATATATATATATACATATGTATATATATTATATTATATATATATATATATC